>NW_006767440.1:493769-550918 GCF_000264995.1 Punctularia strigosozonata HHB-11173 SS5 | reverse complement strand
TGCGGTGTAGCCAACGAAGCAGACTCGCGTACACCATGGCCAACTGAGTGTTAACTGTAGAGCTTGTATAATGTCTTGTCTGAAATATCAATGCGATCTGTTGTGGGTCACATGCTCACTTCCACTGAACATACATGAGATAGAATACAAGATTAAGTCATAGATATGTGCACAAAATCCTGCACCATGTAACTATTATACAAGAAGAATGGATGGAATGTCCTGTACATATGACCAATTTGTGGAGACAATTGATGCTACAGATCACCAAAATATGCCCAAAAATTTCAGAACATTTCACATATTTGTGCACATTTTGCCCAAAATGTGGCAGATGCTAAGGGGGGACCTTCTAGATTTTCTTCTCTTTGGACTTATTTGCTCCTATGTGCTCCTATGTGCGGTAAAAGGCCCCAAAGTAGCTTTATCTGCATGGATAGTCCATTTATTACTTGACATTTTCCCCCTTTATGATACTAATTTACAGAGGAGGAGTTTCCTGATGAAACTCCCCGCCACCAAGCTCGCTCGACTTTGCTGGCATGTTATATGCATTGCTCACCATACCTCTGCAACTGCTACTACCGATACTGACATTTCCGCTGTTGCTCACTGTTCAAGAACACAGCCCCTGATATTCACGACTGAGCATGCGCGCCGGAGCTCGAGTGTCGTGCACTCTAATGCTCTGCAGATCACTCTATCAGCTGCGATGTCTGGGATCTCAATAGCAGAGTCAATTATCATTCGATAGGAAAGTCTTAGAGCTTGTACGACTTGTACGACGAAGCTACGATCGTCATCCTCGCAGCCTGAAGCCGTCATGCTGGGAAACGACGCGCCAAAACAAGCATAACGCGCCTTCGCTGCTTAGAAGTATCGATGGGGCGTTTCAAGTCCCAGATGAAGGCATGAAGGCAGATCGGCCTGGAATGAGGATCGCAAAGACCGAGGAGAGTCATCTCGCAAGTCAGGGAATTCCGGGACCATGATACGGACGCAGCCTCGCAAAGACCAAGTCTGTGCATTATGATGTCGGTTTCGTGCCAGGTGACGGGCCCTTCCCCGGATAAAGACACCTCGACGCTCCCGACGTCATGGAGGTACATCTTGAAAGCGACAGAGAAGCTGAAGACCCGAACACCGTGAAGTCGAAACGACAATGGGCCGGATTCGCCGGCGCCACGCGTGGAATACACGTTCAGGTTGCGAACGTCATATTGACTGGAGGAGTTGATGACGAAGCGGCGAACGATAGGCCCACAGTTTCGGTACGACCACTGATCGCTGAATAAGCTTGCTAATGGAACGGGTTCCGGATGATTTGGGGCAAGGTCGTAGAGCTGCAACACAGCGAGACGACGTTGAAAAATCGGATGGAGCGAAGAACGAGGTCTATCGCTAGCTCCCAACCACATAAATGAAGTTTCTTCATCCCGCCCACAGTCGCGAAATCGGCCAATTCTCCGTTAGTAATTTGTGGATGTGGACCACGAGCTTGCCCCGTCCTCGCCTGCTGCATGACAAGGTCTCGAAGGGAAGGCATTGCGCTCAGCGTCCGGACCAGCTGCTCCCTGTGGGAAAGGAAGCCTGAGGGAGGTTGCGAATGTCGAAGCTCGTCGGTTCTGAACAAGCGAGGCGCGCTGAATTGCAATTCCCTCCAGTGCGGACTGACACCTTTGAAATCGAGGTGACGAACAAGGAGCGTTTAGCCCCAGAAAGTTCCCGAAGGGTGCAGGGGGGTTGGCATAACACATTCACGAGTAGCAGTACGGGAGATGCGAGCTGAGGCGCATGCGGGTCTTCATTGCGTAACGAATTCGGTTGCGATGGAACTTGGAGAGGGACACCGGAACGCATTCATTGGCTGCATAAACATTCATGGTGAGCTCAACTCCCGCAGTTTTGGACCTTGGAAGGAACAGCTGGGCGAGTCGTCGAGTGCGACCTGTCGCCAAGGTCGACAGACTTGGGTGTAAACGCGGATGAAGGGGAACGCTCGCGGTTCGTCGGCAGTCGAGGCCAAACATGCGCGGGAGGACCGAGGTCATGCACAATACTTCCGGTGGAAGACCGTGAATAGGGGCTAGCTGGTGGAGTCGACTGCGCGGGCTAGCAGATCCTCTAACTCGAGCTTCAGATTTTGCCTTTCTGCAGCAATATTAACCTGTCGTTCGAGTTACTTGATGGGACGAAGACTGTCATGAAGTGCGTTCAATAGAAATCTGATCGCGTATGGCTTACTGCAGTGCAGGACGCTCAAGCAGTTGTTTGATGAAAAGGACTGGCCCTGTCTAAAAGACAGCTTGGATCCTATTGGTGAGAGTGACTCAAAGAACAAGTCGCGACAGCAATCGCAAGGCGATGAGCGGATGCGAGCAGGACGAGCGATGACTCGGTGACTCATCCGGACTCATCGGCGGTGTAACGCGTGACGTACTTATAAACGCTGCTTGCGCGTTGCGTACCGCTGCCGCCTGTTTCCATCTCCTCGAGCACTCGCGCCACGTCCTCAACGCATCACCCCGACTAGACCACCCCTAGACATACAGTGATAATGTCCGGCCTCGATTGGGACTCTAAGACCGTCATCGGCAGCAAGGCAAAGGTCGCCAAAGTCACGCGAACCACCTCGGATTTGAACGGTACGTCCTGTCCTGACGGAAAGAGGTCTGACGACCAGTTAGCTGATCCAACGATCGTCTCTAGCTGTACGTTTTTAGATTGTGCGTCTGCACGAGCGCATCTAAATTATTCCTTGCCAGGCCCGGAGAGTGGGCGCGGTCGTCGCTACCGACAAGAAGAGCACGTTGGGCAATAAGGTGCCCAGCGTCGACCACCAGAAGATCGCTAAGCTCGACCGGGAGAACGAGGTCGCGCCGCCGCCGAAGGTCGCTCCGAGTGTTGGCAAGGTCGGTATCGTATACGATCCTAACCGCTCCCCTTCGCCTCTATTCATGCCTCCTTTACCTAAGCAAGCATGCATCGGATGACGGCTAACGCACTTTAACAGGCCATTCAGCAGGGACGGATGGACAAGTCGCTCTCGCAGAAAGATCTTGCGCAGAAGATCAACGAGAAGCCGTCCGTCGTGCAGGACTACGAGGCTGGCAAGGCGATACCCAGCAACCAGGTCCTTGCTAAGCTTGAGCGGGCGTTGGGCGTCAAACTACGGGGTAAGCATCACCCCTTTGATTCTGAACCTGGATCCTCATGGCGCATTTGCCCTGCGGTGTCCTCTCCCTTTCTGGCTGGATCGCATTGGCTTACAACCCTTTTTTTTCATCCAGGTGCGGACATTGGGAAGAAGCTGGAGGGACCGAAGAAGTCGTAAATCGGTACCTCCGTAGTCGCATCGCTTTGACGACGCCATATCCCGCATTCATGTAACCCAACCTACGCCACGCCGCACCTGCTGTCTGTAAACTAGAAGTCCGTATCATCGCAACCACCTCAGTATCGCCTTTTCCATACCGTGTGATGCACCAATACGCATGAGCTCGGACGGAGCGCGACGAACTCCCCCCATTCTTAAGATTTCAGCACACCCAAATGCACGTCTGTAGCTGGCACACACTGACTGCCATGGACTTTCCGTATCGGCGCTCTGTAAGGCCATACAGAGCATGCTATGGCATGATCAACCTGGCCAGCAAGCCCTCGCTAAACACTTCGGTACACCTATGACGTAACTGGTGCATTTCGCCGACTCTCTCTTCAGTTCTACTTTCTGTCCGCAAGCCACGAGCGCGTCGAACGGTGCGACATTCGGATATGTCGCTTATTCCGCGTGCTGGGGCTCGCTCTGCCTTGATCACCGTCCGAATCAAATGTTTTCCGAGGACTGCTGCTGCAATGCGTCATGCTGAAGGCAGGCGAACCGCTGTCGTCCGTCGGAACGTGTCGACGGTCACTGGCGCCGAGTCGACCAGTATCGCAGATGATGTCCGAGTTCCGCCCGTAAGCGACACAAAAGTGGGTGCATGCCGAACTCTTGGATCGTGTTCTGAAGGAGTCGTTACAGACGCGAGATGCATGGCTCTTCGTCGACTCTGTCTTCCCAGTACGCCTCGGCGCATGGGAGTACGTCGCCGCACTCTCCTATGTACGTCTCTCGATGCTAACACGCTACTCACAAGCCTCCGGCACTACATCGGCGTCTTCCGAGAAGACACCCTCCTCGAGAAGCTCTCGCATATCCTCTCCAACGTCTCGTCCTCGTCCCGCTTCTCCTTCAAGCCCCTCTCGCTCGAGTCGCACCACAAAGAGGGCGGCGTCTTCGTCCACTTCTCGTACGCGCTCGACAAATCCGACGACGCCGCGAAGCGGGAGGATATCGAGCGCGTGCTGGGCGAAATCGAGAAGGAGGTGAGGGCGGAGGCTGCGAAGGACGGAGGCGTGCCGAATTGGATAGGACTCGGGCACGGGAGGGTATGGACGGTGAAGGGGCATCCTTGGCGAGAGGTACACCTGAATGTTGGTCTGGCGATATGCCCGGTACTGATTCGACCATCACGTTGTTTCTTTGTTTAGGATCTCGACCGGTATGCGTCGCCGATAGTGAAAGTCGCTTTTGAGGGGCCCGATGTCAGGGAAGAGATGTTGTACGATGTGCTACGAGTGAGCGTCAACCCATGCGAGTGGATGTTTTCTGGACCAACGACCCTGTCCTCCAGCCATACGGCAGGATACAAGACATAGGGATGCCGACGCCTCCGCCGGCGGGGTCGCTCCGCACCGCGACGGTCTCCTTTCGCAGCCTCAGCGCCGCCACGGTAGCCAGGAACGTGATGCACGGGTTCGACGTCGTCCCCGGCGGTTCTTCACCCGTACGCATATGAACCATGCACCTTCGGTGCCGCGTTGCATTCGACGCGCTTGACGCTAACGCATGACCATTTAGAGCACCAGGCTGCGGCTGGGATACCAGCCTCCCGTACAGGCGCACGTTATACGTGATTGGCTCTCGAGCCACCCGAGGATCGTCATACCCGTCGTCGTCTCGCTCTTGCTCACGTTTACATATACCGTACGCGCAACTTTCGCTATGGATGGTCCTCCGTTTTCTCATCTTCCATTCATGAAAGGTGTTCGACCCCATCCGCACCTGGATGATCGAAGGCAAAGTCGGCGATTGGTTCGAGTACCAGGACTGGGCGCTCTATCGCTGGCTCACGACCCGGTTGCCGTCGTCGCTCGGCCTGGCGTCGCATCACGACGAAATTCTGACCGAGGGAGGAGCCAGCCATGAAGCGAGAGGGTGGAAGGATAGAGAGGATGCGGCGGGGGCAATGGAGCGGTACTTGACCGATCTACCGAGCGAGTTTTTCTTCCTCTGCTCTTTCCGTCGATACGGCGCGCTGACGCTATTCCTATGCAGATACTATCACTTTCGTGCACGGACCGCAGGGGAGCGGCAAGGGCCGGATGCTGGAGGCGGTCATCACGGCTCACCATCGGTATGTACACGTCCTTGCATATTGCCTTGGATGTATGCGCATATACTCACCATATGTCCGACATATCGCAGGAAAGCGCTCATTATCGACTGCAACGAGCTCTTCAAGAAGTCATCCGACTCGCAGCTGGTCGGCGCGCTCGCCGAACAGACGGGGTACTGGCCGATCTTCACCTTCCTCAACTCCGCGAGCAACCTCCTCGACCTCGCCGCCGTCGGCCTTATCGGACAGAAAGGTAAGGAAGAATCGCACGCCTCCCTCCCTCTGATGAAACCCACATGGCGAAGGCTCAACTAGTTTTGATTGTTCGCAGCCGGCCTGTCTACGTCCCTAACCGAGCAGCTGAAGCAAGTACTCGATATCACAGCAACCGCGCTCCACCGCGTGTCGGCGTCGCACCGCACCGCGCTCCAGCGTCGGATCAAGGAGGAGGAGAAGCGGGAGAGCATGCGGCGGGAGAGGGAGAGGCGGCGCCAGCGGATCAGGGACGGGACGTGGCATGACCCGAGGATGGACTGCGTGGCGGGGAACGGGGTCATGAGCGAGCTCGGGATCGGGGACGAGATCTATGCCGAGGCGGATGACCTGCCGACGGGGGTGGACAAGGACGCAGAGGAGAAGAAGGAGGCGGTGCACACGACGGTCGATAATACCGCGGAGGAGAGCCGGGTCGACGTCGTCGAAGCCCGGTTACAGGACAAGGCGGCGTCGGTGCTCGAAATGCTGGGGAAGCCCTTCGGGGGCTCCGGCTCGGACGAGGTGTCCGGCAGGCCAGACCCAAACGCGACCCCGAGCAACGGCAGCGAGCAGCGCCGCGAGGGCCAGGACCCGGAGCGCAAGCAGCGATCGGTTGAGGACGTGGAGGCTGTCAATTCGTTGCCGATCGTCGTCCTCAAGAACTTCGTCATGCGCGCAGGGGCAAACGAGGAGGTGTTGAACGTGCTCGCCACCTGGGCGGCGAGCCTGGCGGAGAACAAGATCGCGCACGTTGTAGTGGTCAGCGATAACAGGGAGAACGCTAAGAGGCTGGCTAAGGGTGAGCTTTCGAAATGACCTGGTGCGGTTGGAAGGACGTCGGCTCATGCCTGGCCCGTGATGGGTCTGTAGCACTACCTAGCAAGCCGCTGAACGCTATTGCGCTGTACGATGCGGACGCGGCCAGCGCTCTATCTTACGTCAAGCAGAAGCTGAACGACGCCGGGGTGAACATTCCGTTCAGTGGGAGGGAGACGGAGTACGTCGAACGACTTGGTGGACGGGCGAGCGACCTCGAGAGTGTGAGTCCATACTTGGTACTGGAAATAGGGCGAGCGCACGATCTGACGTTGTCGTTGTGATAGTTGATACATAAGGTTCGCAACGGCCAGAGCGTGCAAGAGGCTGTTGAGGACATCATCCGACGGGACGTCGGGGAATTGCGCAAGAATGCGTTTGGGGATGATGCGGAAGATGCGAAAAACTTGCCTTGGTCTAGGGAGCAGGCATGGACGCTTGTGAAGAAACTATCGAAGGCCGATGAGGCGAGTAACATTAACTGCAGATGTTGTCGGCCTTCGGGTGATTGATCTGGCTTACGCATACTAGTTGCCGTACTACGACGTCCTGATCGACTTTCCCTTCAAAGGCGACGAAACTGCGCTAAGGAGCATGGAGCACGCCGAGCTGGTCGCTATCGGAACGGACAATGGTCGCCCGACGACGATCAGGCCGGGCAAGCCTGTCTACAAATATGTGTTCCAGCAGGTCGCACAGGGTACGCACATCGATGTCAATGTTCCTTGACTCAATCTGACATTATGCTGGTGCGCTTGTAGACCGCGTATTCCAGGCAACGCAAGATATCGCAATCAACGAGAAGCTCATTGCCAGTGCGGAGAGTACCGTGAAGGCGTGCGAGGAGGAGCTGCTCACCCTCAAGGAGATTCGTGCTGGCGAATCGAGCTGGTGGTCAAGCAGCACTCGCACTCGGGAAAAGTACCTGGTCAAGAAGATGCAAGCGTCCGAAGGGAAGATTGAGCAACTGGAGAAGCAGAATGCGGAACTGAAGAAAGTGCTGGCGAAGACATCACATAAGTGACGGTTAACCCGACTCTACTAAGTTTCAGTCAGGTCGGTTGTTGTAACATATGTTGTAACATAGCGCATACTACTCAGTCCTTCTCCATCTGTATCTATATCGTAGTATACACGCACATCTATTGAATGAATCCTCGTCTAATCGTGTACGCCCGTATATTCCCGTCTCAGTAATCATCGCCCATGCCACCATTTTTGGCCGCATAACCGGTACGGTTATTGTGCCTTTTGTTCTGGTTCGGGGGTTTGGGACTCCAGGTCCTGATCACCGGGTTGAAGTCCCTTTTTCTTCATCTTTTTGGCGAGAAGCTCTCGCTTCGTTGCCTCTTTGAGCTCCTTATCATCGGCTCGCTTCAGTGAGTGGTGCTGTATAAGGAGAACAGAGGATATAAATGCCATAAGAACGCAAGCCATCGTCAGGTAAAAGACGTTCTTGAACCCTAAAGTATAATGAACATCAGCAAACGGCGGAAGGGAAGGTCGTTGGCAGGCCTGGCAAACCTTTTGCGTATCCGTCGATGACGGTCCTTCTTTGTTCGTTGGTCAAGTTGAAGGAAGAATCGTGGATGATCGTCGGGTCGTTCGTGATCTGCGAAATCTGTTGGCTAGAAAGCCCGAGCGGTCGAATGGCACCTTTGAGTTCGTTGTTGACAATCGAAGCACATATGGCCAGGCCGAGCGTCGAGCCAAAGAGCCGGACGTAGTTCCTCACGCCGGTGACCACGGCCATTTCGCTCCGGGGAACGGCAGCTTGCGCCGCAATGAGTGACCTGAACAACCAACGTGAGGCACGAAGGTGAGATAGTCTGGGCGAACGTACGTTTGGAACGTGCCGCCGGACGCAATGCCTCCCAGGAGGAGATAGCCGACTATCTTCCCGTCCGAGCTGTCTTGGGTGATCGTGCTCTGAAGCCCTTGGGCGACCGACCAGAGCGCATAACCGATGATGATCATAGGCCTATATCGTCCCGTTCTACTAGTAATTTGTCCTGTTCATGCAAGACACGGTTTCAAAACTTGGTTCAATGATTGAGGGGGGAGGGGGGACTGACCACAAATGAAGACACATACGGCTGCGAATCAAGGATCAGCGGAGATCGAGGCTATATTCACTACCGAACCTACCAACGGGGGCAAGGAAGGGCAAGACCAACAGACCCGACGTAATGGGCGAGCTACCTCGAACCACCTGCAGGAACTGAGGGACGTAGTACAAGATCTGATACAAAGGTCGGACGTCGCATCGGAATTCAAACTAAGCGCCTGAACGTACAGCGAAGAACGTCATTCCGCTGAAAGCTCGATGAGCCTCATGACGCCGAAAGATGGAATGAGTCAGGAAACTTACTTCGCGAGCGTGCAGATGTACACGCCAACAACCGTCCGTGTCTTGAATATACGCACTAAGGGAGATATTTTTGAGATAATTCGCCGTTGAGCCGTCGTTGACTCCTACCTGGAACGATGGGAAGGGAAGCATGATTTGCTTCCCAATACAGGAAGACTCCGAAAACCTGTTTTTAATTTTATAAATCATGCTGTGCTCTGACAGTACCGACAAAGATCTTACTAGAACTCCAAGGATAATAGGTACCAAAACGGCAGCTGATGCCCACGGGAATGTAACTCCTCCCCTGTGATGGTCTTCAACATGTCGTTAGACCCGAACGGTGACGGCTGCTCACCAGTTCAGTCCAATCTGGTGACCAAGTATATTAGGAAACGATAGATACGAATGAACGCAAGTACAACTCACCAGTAGCAGTACCGAAGAGATGATTGTCAAGAGCGAGCCAGCGTAGTCTATCCGAAGAAGTTTCGACTTCATGTCTCCGTGAACCTTCTTGAGTGGCAGCAGCCAGAGAGATACGGCTATGGCCAGGCCTCCTAACGGCAGGTTGATCCAGAACGCCCATCGCCAGGTCGTATCCTGAGAGAAAACTCCTCCCAAGATCGGACCCACGCCGTTGCTGATGGCGATTATGGCTTCGTTGATGCCTTGGTATTTACCACGATCCTTCAGAGAGACGATGTCGGAAACACTGGTGGATGCATGAGAAATACGCAGAACAGTGAGGCGGCGTACGCACATGATCAGAACCATGGTGATAATAGCTTGAGTCTCGGCGTCGTCAGTGCCTTATAAAGTCTGAGAACAGTAGCATTACCTCCGCCTCCGATGCCTTGGAAGGCACGAAACACAATGAGCTAAAGAAGATCAGTCAAGCGCAACACCGACCACTGGATGCACATGCCTGGATCATCGTCTGCGATAATGCGCAAGCCAAAGAGAAAACGAAGAAAATAGCCAGCGACACCATCAGAACTATTTTTCGTCCGAAGACATCTGACCATCGACCGTACAGCGGCGTGAACGCGAGACTACGGAAGACGCCAATCATTTAAGACATCTGGTAACAGTTGAACGCGACGCTTACCTGGTCAGAAGATAAGCAGTCGCGACCTGCAGGATACGTAAAATCTTATCAGATAACTGCGTCGTACTCGGAGGAAACGAACTTGCCCATGAACTAATTTTACCCGAGTGTAAATCTGACGATATCTTCGGCAGAGCAGTAGCCACGCTGAGTGGGCATGAGCTATGTTCGTGGTATATTCATGCGAGCATATGGATAACTAACATGGTTTGGTCAAGGAAGGAGCACATCAACGCAACGGAGAGTCCCATAAAGACAGCGATCACTTGGCGGGCGGGCAAGAAGTTCGTCTGATCCGTTAATCCATGCGTCCCAGTCTCCTGCTTAGGGGCTTCATCCGAGGGAGGGGTCGTGAGCTGGGCATCAGGACCACCGGTGCCCTGCACCTCCGGGAGAGTAACGAGCTCCTTGGTGGCCATCTTGACCTCGTCTTTCTCGTCCGTCGCTGCACCAGACATCGAGCAAAGGAGGCGAGGGAGTCCAGGGATATTGCTTCATAGGTCTCCGCATGGTTTTGTAGCACCCCGGCTCGTGGGGAGGCAAGCGATTGGAAGACCATGTGCCGAGGGGCGTGCCGGCCTATCCGGAGAAACACCGAACCAACATTGCCAATCAGGATCTCTCGATGGCAACGCGGAGGAGAAGAAGAACGTATGTGTGCAAGCCTTCGCGGCCTGCAGGCGCGACATGCCAGAATATACGTGCTTCCAGCGGAGCAACGCGTACGACATGGTGTAGTTTGCGGGTGTGAACATATGAGAAGTAGGCCGACAGTGGAAAGCGTGGCAGAAGCGCAATGTTCCAGGCCGATGAGCCTATCAATCGCTATCAGAGGGTGAGTAAGGATAGCCGTCCGCAGTATGGGCCCGTTGGGTCAGTTGATCCTGAGTTGATCGAGGTGTTTGTTCCAATTGTTGGCAATCGGCAAGTCGGCAGCCGATGAAGATTTCTGCGGTCTCGTGGCCAAGGTGGTGAAAGCCGGCCCTAAACCGGCGCGTTGCTGAGTCGTACCCTTGCGACCGCTTTTGGCCACTTTCGTTTTTTCTCCACTCTCCTCGACAAGCTGTCGACGATGACCACGCTTGAAACGTATGATGCGCCGATGATGGACTTCTCTGGCGACACGGATATCCCCATGAACGCGGGTCCGTCGACCGAACTTTGGGCGTACGATGAAGTGACGATGGGCGATGAGTCTTTGTCGCACAACACGGAACAAGAAAGCGTCGAAGTCGATATGGAAGATTACGCGGAAGACATCGAGTACGAAATGGCGGACGGCGAAGACGTTGGTGACGTCGAATTACCGCCCTCCGTCGACGTTGAGGTATATGGCCTGTCGTCGGCGGAACCAGTCGTCGACGCTCTGAACCCCGTCGTTTCCCTACCTGCGCCTGACACACGTGTCGTCGACACGGATCCTCATCTACACACGCCTTTGGGCGACCGCCCTCCAGGGTCGACGTCTTTTGAACCGGCCTTCGTCCCTGACCTCGGTGTACCTGCTGAATCAGGGCCTCCTCCCGAAGATGTGGCTGTCGCGACTACAATCCCGGCAGTCGAGGCCTTCCCGACCTCGTTCCCAGAGCCGCAGACCGCAGAAGATGTCCTGCAGTCGTCCACGACTGAGCCGTTAGCTCCCAACTTCACAGAGACCAACCCACCAGAACAAGCAGCTGAATATGCAGAGGAGGGTCTTGCTCAGCTTGCAACAGCGACAGAAACTGATCTCCATCATACGCATGAGCATGCGGAGGTGGCTCAAGAAGAGCACCAGGTCGAACTTGAGCAACATACCGGGCACATAGAGGGAACTGCTGCCGAAGATGCGCACGACGCAGGCGTCGAACAGCAGCCGGAACACGTAGAGGGAGATACTGTGGATCCTCACGAAATATCCGATGGCGTATACATCGACCCGCCACCTGCTGTGTTGCTATCGATTGGTGGCGAGGGTGAACCCTCATGCTGTTTATTCAACCATCCTGGTCCTCGGTCGGGGTCGGCTACTCCCCAGCACGGTGCGACCTCCGTTCCAGAGCACGATTTGTTACTTCACAACAGCCCGATGCTGTACTATGAGCCGCTGTCACGCCTCTTCGAGGCGTTGCGACTGGAGAACCGGGTGGCAGAGATGCCAAGCTCGTCCGATAGCGAACTGGTTCTGGACGCTTACGACATCCAGCTGATGATATCCGAGGTGCGTTCGACCCGTTGTCTCACGAATAGCTCATGCTCACTGTTCTTTTTCCAGGATAACGTATATGCTCGAGAGATAACGTTGCATGAATTAGGCGTTTTGCACGACGGTTTGGCTCTGACTGGGCCACTCCGACTCAGGTTACAATCGTCCTCTCCTAGATTCATCCAACGATATCACGAGTTGAGAAATCACATCGCGCGACTGAATATTGACGCAGATAACGAAGAAACGTATGCCCACGATGCTGGGCAGGAGCATACAGACGCGGAACCTCATGGTAAGCTGACCTACACATGATTGAGATGCGTCGATCTAACGGACCGATAGCAGAAGGCGAAACTGTTGCAGGTAATATCGATGAGTCCGTAAGAGCACGCCCGCAAGGCGTTTCCGACGATGGACAGCACGAAGAGGACGACAACGAAGACCAAGGCCCTCAGACGGACGTGACCGAGCACGACGTGCAGGAGACTACAGACCAGCCCGATGCATTAGACGCCCACGAACATCAACTAAACGATTCAGTGGAAGAACATGCCGACGAACTTGACCCTCAACAGCCCCCCGAACACACCGAGGACGGTTACCCTCAACATTCGCACCGGCATCAGGACCTTGACGAACAGGAGCCACACGATGACGGCAGAGAAGCGGGACCTACCGATGTTGCCGATGCCGATGCTACGGTGCTGCAAGAGGTGGGAGATGTACACGAAGAGCAAGGCGGTGAAGCCGAAGTCCGTGATGAAGACGAGATCAAAGATGCTCCCCTTGGGAGCGGGGGCGAGGGCGCCGTGTATAACGAAGGCGATGTTACCCAGCCCGATGAAGGCTTTGAGAACTACCGGGTGAACGAGCTGGACGCAAATGCAGGTGAAGAGACAGGGGAGACAGGTGATGTCGTTGATCCGGGCCTCGCTGCCGCTGGCGAGCCAGACGTCCATGGAATCGAACCACGTTCCGAGGAGCTGGCTGATGATTTCGTCGAAGATGACGATGCTGACTCGGAAGGTGCGACCTGTGGTCGCTTACGGTCGGCTGGAGATCTCATTAAGCATCTGTAGATCTTACTTCCACGGAGACCCTCTCCGACGGTCATCAAGCCGCCAACGGCCCTTCTGAAGCTGAGGCTGGCACCGAGACAGCCTTTGATGATCCCAGTGCGTCGAGCGCCGAAATCATTCGTGCGTTTCTCTTTACTCGATTGTCGTTCAGTTCGTGGACTGACTTGGGTTCGTTCCAGAGGAATCAGTGACGTCATTAGCCGCGGAAGACCCCGACGCCTTTACTCTTGTGGACGAGGGTCAAGAGGAAGAGCCTGAATTACTCGATGACGATGACGACTGGGGAGACGACGACGATATCGTTGCCAGTGCATCACTGGATGCGGCTTCGGCTGACAGCTCTGCGGATCATTCAACGAGGTCGTCCAAGCGGAGTATCAACGAGGTCGATCTTGACGACGATGAATTTGCAGAGGTCGAGGATGATTTCCCTCCAAGTCCACCCGGTTCGTTGCCTTGGTTTCGAGGCTGCTTACTGATGTCGCTTACGATGAAATGTTTCAGACGTTAAGCGCGCTCGGGTTCAGTGAATGACTCTTGAAGCTTTGCCGTACGTCATGCGGTCTCTTCTCCCATCCGCCACGCGGTCTCTCCGCGTCCGCCGCAAGTTCTCGACGAACCGTACATGGTCTTACCTGATCTGGCGACAAGTCGATCTCGCCACTCCTCAAGTGCGATCATACGGATAAAAGGCTAGGTTCAAAAATCAAACTTGGCACGGCGCCCTACTGTTTGCTACTCACTCTTCGTCTTCCCTGCGCTCTCGTCATTTTGTTTCCTCTCAGTTTATCTGCGGTTCGTGCTACTAACTGTTACAGGTGCGCGTCAACAACGAATCTTGCCCGGATCCGGTGAAGTGGGCTGCGTGGTGGTTCTTGTCTTGGGGCTGCTTTACTCGTAATATTATTCAGTCTGTACATTGTACTCGTCATCGGCATCCAACAGCATAATAGCACTTTTCTCCATCTTGCATTCTTGTCCATCAGCATGCTCGAGTTGATGGACCGTGTCGGATGAGTCACATCCCATGATCCTCTATACGCACGTTTGGCCTCGGGTGGAACTACGGTAACGGCGCCCGCCAGCGACCGCCTCGTCACTCAGTCGCAAATTTCCACCACATTCTCCTGAATGGCAAATTCGCGTTAGCGCCTAGCATGCCCATTGTTAAGCGGTCACAGGCGATCACTCACAGGTCGCGTGAATGTCCAACAGTTACATGCCGTGTACCCTCGCGTGAAGCCCACCTCCGCGTACGCGAACATGTATATCCACTTCCTCCTTCCTCCTGACCGATCGGACGAAGCGCTCATCGCGTAGATGAGGGAAACTCTGGCGCAAGTCGTCGATCACTGTTTTGTCGAAGTTTTTCTGGCGTTCGGCCAGTGGTAATGCCGAGCAAAGTCATCTGGCCTGATATCCAACCGGGGTCAAACATGCGTCAAGGGTGTAAGAGGGGCACTCACTGATATACACGGTGTCGGTGTTCGGGCTGAGAGGTAGCCGTGATCACCATGGTCGCTCGATCTGGCTTGAGGGCCCAATCCATGATCCGGAAGAACTGGTTTAGATGTTGGCTTCCGACATGCTACAAGAAATACGAAAGCGGGACAAGGGTGGTAAGCATTCGGCAGAGGTTCTGAGAAAGTCCTCACCTCGATCATCTCGGATGTTACGAGCGCGTCGAACGCGTGCTCGAACGCGGAAGGCATCTGGCGATAATTGCAGAGATGGACGCTTACGCGGTCTTGCACCCCCGCTTCGCGCGCTCTTTGTCGAGCCATGTCCGCCTGCTCCTCGGAGAGCGTGAGAGTGTCGACCGTGCAGCCCAGCAAAGCAGCCTATAACGCTCGAAGTGAGACCCCGCCCTCAACCCCAAGGAAGCTCGAGATGAAATAAGAAAGCGAGGGGCTTACTTTGGATCGCCATCGCTCCCCATCCCGTGCCGATCTCGAGCAGCCGGTCTCCATGGCGTACGCGAGCTTTGGCGAGTACGGTCGTGATCTTGCGCTGCTGGGCTGCTTCTAGGTCACCAGGAGTAGGGCCGACCGTGAGGTCACCGCGAACCCCATTCTCTGCTTCTCCCCATAACGCGCAGGAATACATCATCTCCGCGCTCAGGAAACACTATGCGATCGCTAATTCCGGTTTTAGGAAGGGCAAGCTTCGGGTGGGGCAGAAATTTGAACGTTACCTGAAAAAAGATATTGGACGTGTCGTACGCCGCCTCCTGGACGAAGCGTGAGCGCGTCATATTCCGTTGCGAGTTTTATGCAGAAAAATCGACGTACCACGTTACGTCGAGCCATGCTGAGGCTCTGCCATCCGAGGCTCCTGATCGCGAGCGCGGAGTATTGGGTGAAGATGGAGCTGATCGACGTGGACAGCGCGTGCAGCGTCTTCCGATTGTCTAACCAGAGCTGTAGGAGAGTTAGGAGATCGATGTTCATCCAAAGAAAGGTGGATAGTCGTACGTTGAAGAAGTCACTCAAGCTGGAGACTTCGTAGTCGCCTTGCGTATATGCTTCGGCGACTAAAACCTGCGTAAGCTGACTTGCAGTAGCTACAGTTTTGAACGGCTCACTTCCTAGTAAGTCGCTGGACAATATGACTCTGGTCCATAGGTCCGCATTGAGGACGGTTAATGTTACGGACCGGCCTGCACCGTCCTGTGCTCCGATCTCGATCGGTACGCTCTCGTCGACGATGGTCAGGTGGCCGACGATAATGCCATCTCGAAGTATCTCGAGCACCTTCGCCTTGGCTGTCAACCGCGTATGATTGAGCGTGACAACTCTCAGGAAGAAAGTCAACGAGACACACCGTATGCGCTGAGGACGGCGAGAACGCTGGACCTAAGATAGCCGGCGGATACCAAGGCTGAACGCAGCGTCGGCAGGTGCATAGAAAATGTCATCTACGTATGGGACCTGTTGCGCTTCTCGACTCTGCGTCGATGTTTCGAGGTTATAAGGATCCGAGTCGTCGACACTGCGAGGGTCCCAGTTATTCCCGGATGATATACTGGTCATTGAAATGCAGCCATCGGATATCTTGCGATCTACCCGTGCCTCTGCATGGGTAGAGCTCGCGCAGGTGAGCAGGGGACCCTGAGGCGAAACATCTGATGCGCGATATCTCTTCCCGAGATGACCGCGGCGGGGCTCAGGAGGCTTAACTACCCCTACACGGATGCATTGGTGTATCTGCAGCGGGTCAAAGTTCTCCGCGGGGAGTCCACCAAGAATTCATCTTGACCTATCCCAACGCCACCCACCATATTCCGGCGGTTTTCGATCCGATTCGGGCTTTTACGATGTGTCACTTGAAGGTCGGAACGGAGTAGACCGTCTACCGTGGTGCCCGAGCGACGGAGGAGAGGAGTAGTACTTAATTTTGAACGTGAAGCGGTGGGTTGAAAGCTGCTGGCATCCTAAGCCATGAAACGAATTTCGAGTGATATCCGCGCCTGCAAGTGCGCATGCCCTTCCGGTGACGTTTCCGGTGTGTTGTTAACCTGTCGCGAGCCGTCGGGTGCTCAGCACCCGGCCATATCAAGGACATGAATCGCGCAACTCGCGAGCAGTATCGAACGAGCTTTATCGTCTATGAAAGCCGAAAGATTTGAAGGCCCCACGTCACTGCCTGACAGCGAGAACTTGGACAATAAGCCTTTTCTCTGCCTTTGCGACGGAGGCTGGGTGACGGCGCTGAGCAAAAAGGTCGACATATTCGGCGCAAACGCTTGCAGCGATGGGCATGCAGTAATCTCTCTTGAAGATGCTGTAAGTTGCATATCAAGCTGCTGCCAGACGGAGTGAAGTTCACTGGAACGAACTGCGAGCCCGGCTCGCCGTGCCGGGAGGCCAGCCAGACCTCGTCCCAGTCTGGATGGATGATTTCAATGTCTTTTCACACGCCACACAGCCTCAGGGAGGAGTCAGGCGCTGGACCAACGGGTCGAGCTCTGCTTTGCTGCCTCCACCCCTTGAGCATGCTGAGCGATGCTCCCTAGGGCAAACGGCAAGCACGACCACCAACAACGCCGCGCCCAGCATCGGACGATCCACGGCTCGGGCACCCGACGAGCTCAGCCCCTCCAGCGGTCCGGCAGCCTCCTAGGCACGCTCAAGAACATCGTCACCGCGCCGCTCGCGTCGTGGTTCGGGCACCAGAGCGAGGACACCGATGGAGAGAGCGAGGATGTGTACGAGGGGACACCGAACGGGAAGCGGAGGATAGTGGCATCGGGAAGGGAGCGCGAGCGGGAGGCCGAGAGGGCCGATGTGGACGTGGACGGCGCGGGGAGGAGGATCAAGCGGTTGAGGGTCGACAGCCCTGAGCACGACGCCCAGACGCACGCCGGCTACCTCGACCCGCCCGTCGGGGCGTTCAGCCCCGCATATGCGACCCAGCACAACCCAAAAACTCCCGGCCAACACGCCCATTATGCGCCTCCTCCTCCTCCTCGACCCGTCATCCAGACTCAAAACACCCAAAAAAATGTCCATGCCCGCCCTTCTGCCCCCGATATGCCCTCTATGCCGCTCAACAGGCCCCCCATGCGCTTCCCTTCCGTCTCCAACGGCGTCACGCGCACGATGTCCGTCGACGCCGCCCTGCCGCCCTCCGGCCTCCGCCACCTCACGCGCGACGGCACGATGGACTCCTCGATGGGCACGCTCCCGCCCCCGTCGCCGACGCGCGATATCGACGCGTCCATGTCGTCCATCTATACCAACAACCCGCTCCAGCGCTCCGCGACCTCCGTCCCGCGCGAGTTCCCGACGACGTCCGCGAGCGCCGCGGCCGCGGCCGCGGGCGGGTTCCGCATCCGCTCCTCGCTCACGCCCGCGCCGAGCGGGCAGCGATTCGGCCCGAGCCCGGAGCGCAAGCTGTCCCAGTCGACGCGCATGTCGCCGATCGCGAATCTGGGGGATAGGCCGCTGTTTATGCGGCCATCGATGGATGCACAGAGCAGCCCCGGCATGCAGGGCCAACAGAATCAAGCATCGCCAACGCTCGGCGATTTGTTGGAGGCCAGACGAGGCGTGCGTGGTCTCTTCACCTTATTTGCCTAGCCGAAAAACTGATTATTCGCGCCTATTATGGGACACAGTCTAGGTCGCCTGTGAGGCACCAGCACGCGCTGATCTTCGACACGCCAGGGAAACAGGCTCATGAGCGTGCTTGCAGTGGTAAGTAGCAGACTTACGCCTCGTTGGGGTTCAGGGACTCATCTCTCTCTCTTTCCTCTTTGCAGCAGAAAAGGCCCTGCACGAGTCAGACATTTACAAGAAACCTCTTTTGCCCACGCGCTACCAGCAAGCCAACATCCGAGGCGTGCCGGAGGTGCTCCGTGAGAAGAAGCTGAGGGTGCCGATTCCGACCAAGCGGGGCAGCGAGGAGGAGAAGGAGTTGGAGAAGCTTGGACTGGGCGTGTGGAAGCCGAAGAAGGTGAAGAAGAGCAAGAAGAAGGTGGAAGACAGCGATGAGGAGGAGGAGGTGAACGCCTCCAAGCCATATGCGGGCGAGGGCGGTATGCGGAAGTTGCTGGCGAGGAGACGCAAGGAGGAGTTGAAGGAAGAGGAGGCTGAGGGAAAGAAGGAGAAGGAGCGAGAAGGCGAGGACACGAGCATGGAGGAGACTGCCGAGCCCTCCAAGGCGACGCTCAAGCCTGACGTCGAGGTATCGGCGCCCCGGCCGCCGCAGCCCAAGGCTCGCCCGGAGCTCTCGCCGTTTGCCAATATTTCAGCTGGCACGGTTGCCCCGACAGGTCGTGTGGGGCGAGTCAAGACGTCCCGACAACACCTGTCACGCCCTGCGCGTGCGTCGGGAAGGTTTTCGGCCTACGACGAGGAAGATTCGATGGATGCCGAAGACGAGAGGGAACGTGAGATCCAGGAATTAGAGGAGGCGTCGAAGAAGGCCCCTGTCTTCAACATACCTGCCGGATTCAGTTTCGCCAAGCCGGATGTAAGTGGATGTTTTGGCTGAGATACTCGGTTGACATGATGTTGATGCGTCGAACAGGCTGCTACAGTACCTGTGAGCGATGCTGCGAAGGCGAAGGAGCCTCCTATCCCATCTCTGCCATTCTCGTTCTCTGCCAAACCTTCCACCTCCACGGGAACCAACAGCACATCGACGTTGCCTCCGGTGCCAGTTCTTTCCGTTATCCCAGCTACGCCTGAGCCATCCGTCTCCGCATCGTTAGTGACCAAGCCGGGCGGTATCCCGAACTTCTTCGCCAATTCGTCCGTCCTCGCGAAGGAGAAGGATACATCGTCGTCTGGTTCGAGCGCTGGCTCGTCGTTCAGCTTTGGCCCACCGGCAGGCGAGGCGAAGAAGGAGGATGCGCAGCCCAAGAGCGCGTTCTCGTTCGGAGCGCCTGCACCAGCTCCTGCTCCTGCTGCGTCAGTGTCTGAAGCGCCGAACTCAGCGTTCTCGTTCGGTGCTCCTCCATCTGCGGCACCAACAGTCGGTACAGGCACCTCGCTATTCGGCAATGCAAGTGCGGAGACCAAGCAGTCCGAACCAGCTCCGACGTCCTCGTTTGGCGGTAACACGGCGACGGCGGCCGACAAAAAGCCCTCGCCCTTCGGCGCCATTTCTAAGCCGTCCGCGTTCGGTTCCGTCACCACGGAAAGCAATGCCGCCCCTTCTCCCGCTCCTGCAGCTCCGTCGTTGTTTGCCGCTTCCAAGGAATCTACGCCGAGCACCGCTCCTGACTCGCCAGCCCCGAAGCCGGCGGAGCCCGCGGCATCGTCACCTTCGCCCTTCTCTTTCGGACAGCCTGCCAAGCCTGCTGAGACGGCTCTCGCACCTACCCCTCCAAGCTTCTCGTTTGGTAAGCCAGCAGAGAGCAGCGCTCCGGCTGCGGCTGCGGGCACGACGACTTCCGCCTTCTCCTTTGGCGCGCCGCCGGCTAAGCCTGTCGAGTCTGGGTCGTCTTCGACGCTTCCGTTCAGCTTCGGGGCGAAGCAGGAGCAAAAGAAGGAGCCGGCCGTTACCACTCCCTCGTCCCTGTTCGGGAACGGGAACAGCACCGCTGCCCCTAGCGCTGCCCCTGCAGGTCCTACGTTTGGCGGTGCCACTTCCGAGGCGCCCAAGCCTGCGTTCACGTTCGGCCAGCCCTCGGGAGCGGCGTCGCCGAGCAATGGAACTGCGGTGGAGGTGCCCAAGCCCCTCTTCGGTGGTACGAGCGGCGGATTCGGCTTTGGACAGCCAAGCGCCACGCCTAGCCCAGCCGCTGGAAACAAGGAGCAGCCCAAGGGCCCGTTCTCGTTCGGGGCGGCGCCCGCCACTCCCCCGGCTCCGGACAAGAAACCTGCCGCGACGCCTTTCACGTTCGGCGCCTCCACGACGCCCGCTGCGACCCCGGGCACCGGTATGTTCTCGTTCGGCGCCCCGTCGGGCGGGTCTGCCGTAGCGGAGGCACCCAAGCCGACGTTTTCATTCGGAGCGCCGGCGGCGACGCCCACGCGGCCTGTGACGCCCCCCAGGCAGGAGCAGGAAGTGAGCATGGACGAAAGCCCGACGCGCGGCGTGACGGAGGATACGAAACCGTCAGGAACCGGCTTTCCGTTCCCTTCCTCGACGCCGTTCGGTCAGCCATCGGCGAGCACGAGCACGACGCCGTTCACGTTTGGCGCGTCGTCGTCCGCCGCCAATCCTTTCGGAGCGAAGCAGGAGGAGAAGCCGGAGACGAAGGCCAACGGCTTCAACTTCGGTCAGCCGGCGATCTCGACGTCGACGAGCGGCGGGTTCAACTTCGGCCAGCAGAAGCCGTCGGCGCCAGCGCTGACCACGAGCTTCAGTTTTGGACAGAAGACCGACGGTGCCGCGACGTCTACGCCGACGAACCCAGCTGGGTTCGGGTTCGGACAGAAGGTTGATGGGGGTGGCCTTGCAGCCCCGCCGCTGACAACTGGATTTGGCTTTGGAACGACTCCGTCCGCCACGCCTACGGGACCTTCTGCGCCGTTCACCTTCGGAGGGCCCTCGAACAATAGCCAGGGCGGATTCGGCGCAAGCTCGACGCCTGGAAGCCCAGCGACGTTCGCTTCCGGCGGTTTCGCGTTCAGCAGCCCGACGGCGGCGCCGACGAACGCCTTTGCCTTCGGGTCGCAGCCGGCCAGCCCGGCAGCGAACCCCGTTTCGCTCGGTAGCCCGGCGTTCGCGTTCGGTCAGCCTTCTGGCTCCTCCAACGGAACGCCCCCGACGAGTTCGTCCGGCAATCCAGCGCCCTTCGGCGCAGGAGCTGCGCCGACTTCGGCGGGAGCGGGAGCCTTGTTCAACATCGGAGCTGCCCCGGCTCCGGCCCCCGGCGCGAGGCAGATCAAGAAGATGCCCGTGAGACGAGGCAAGCGGTAAAGCACGCCGCGATTTGCAAGACCGGTTCCGCTCAAACCCTCCAAGATAATATTATATCAGCGCTACCTCTAACGTCGACCACCCGACTCTACGCGAGGACACCGTCTTGCTCAAGGCATTCGACGATCCTCGGCTATTACGCTATGGCAACGAAAAACACCAGATCCCATATGCTTGTCCCTTTGGTTTCCACAACCCGCGTCCCCGTCTTGTATGCCACGCTCTTCTCTGGAGGTTTCACCTCATCGCAATTTCTGTGCACACGCAGCACGTCCCTCTCTCCGGCTTAAGGCCAACGCATCACCAACGTCCTACATCGCAGCTACGCAGCTAGAGCTCGCTCCCGCCCGGCCCAAGGCCATCGTCGTTCACATCTGTTCCGTCTCCCCTCGGCAAAGGACGCACCCCACGCATTTCTCCAAGCATGTTTATTTACAGGCTCAAGGCTGCCGCATTAGTTAGTTAGTCGTCATAGGGCTCAAGGCCGTGTACATGTCGTCGTATACTTAGTTGCTCGTACATACATCCACCTCCCCGTCGCTGTTGTCTACATCATCATGTTCCCCCTCCGCAGCCGTAGCGACCTATCGCTTCATTACATAATCGAAACCCCTGAGGTCGCAGTTTCCAATTATCAGCATGCCACGCAGGAATAGGCAAGCATCGCCAGTGGAAGCGGCAGGGTCTCAAGCACCCATGTTGGCCAAAGCCTCGCTCCTCTGTTCGCAGCAGTGAGAGTGCGAGGGTCACGTCGCAGCTTCGCCTTCCGGCGCACCCTGTTCAACAGTCAGCGTACTACCGGCGCGTTCCAAGGGAAGGCGCGCACGTATGTGATGTAATCTGGACTTTCGCAAGCCTTGTACTCCTTCAGCAATTCCTCGCATGTTGCCCTGAGAGGGCAATCAGCCAGTGTGCACCAGGGAAAAAAAAACCAACCGAACTGACCGAGCATCGTCGAATTCGTCCAGTCCGTTCTCGAACATCTTCTCCTTCTTGTACTGCTCCAAGAAGGCGTTCCGCTTCCGGAGCCTATCGTATTGGTCGAGCATTCGCTTGAATAGCTGCGAATGAATAGCGGTTAGGTGAACGGCGTAGGGCTGAGGGATGACGAAGCCGACGCACGGATGCGATGCTGGTATGGTTGGCGAGCATGAGACCGCTGACGCGATGTTGGGTGGCGACGTAGGGAGATCGCCTGGTGAGCGCGACCTGGATGGACGCCGGGCCCCAAGGTATGAAATTTGCCAGTTGTCGCTCGCGTATCCGCAGAAGCGATTGGTGTACCTGAGAGAAAGGCGAGTACGTGTCAGCTTGTCTGTATCTCAGCAAAACGCCCTAGGGGGAAATGGCATTCACATCGGTGGGGTCAACCTCTCCCTGGATGATGTTGAGGATCGAGATGTAGCATGCCGTCTTGCTGGGCAACGTCGATACCATTCGGTTCTTGGGTTGAAGAAGCCTGCGCATCACGTCCAAGACAGTCGTGCGACGGATAGGTTTGGCCTTCATTTGGACATAGGTCAGACAGGGCGCATATAGTCACGACCTGGAAGTCTCGCCTTGTCGATCTGGTCGCTTGTAAATGGCGTGTATGAGGTCATGAGGAAGTGGCATCGTGGAGTTGGTATCAATGACGCGATGATGCCGACCAAGTCGTTGTTCATGTATCCGGGATATCGGAGCGTTTGCGTGCTGGCCGCCATGACCGTCGATACCTGGACTGGGTTAGCTATGGACACTGTAATAGGAAGACGAAACCAACCAATTGGTTAGTCTGGTCGAAGGATGGCGTTTGAACGTGAAGCCGGTCCGCAGCTATACGTGCCAGTGCGCCGTTATCGAGGACAACGACCGAGTCCGCATGATTCGTCAGTCGCTTGAGGGTGAGCAGGGAGTTGTACGGTTGCACGACAACATCGCCCTCCTGTGCGTTCGGGAAGACCGAATATGTTTGGATGAGCTTCTTCGGGAACTTGTCGTTCAATCGTTCAAGGAGGAATGATCCGAGACCAGACCCCGTGCCGCCCGCTATGGAATGCATAAGCATGAAACCCTACGAACGCGTTTCATCAGTCCAAATGGCAGTGATCAAAATGTCAATTGAAAGGTGTACGACATACCTCCAATGAATCACTGCCTTCAGCTTCCCGATCGATCATCTCCATAACCTCCTCGTATATCCGCTCGCCAGCTGCGAACCCTTGAGCCCAGTTGTTACCAGCACCACCGCCGTCTTTGGAAACAAATATGTTCTCCGGGTTGTACAGATTCGCGTATGGCGAGGTCAGGATGTTGTTGATCACCTATGCAACGCGAATATTGAAGCCAGGCTCATCGGTATCAAAAAGGAGTCTCATACCCTTGGTTCAAGATCGACCAAGATGGCACGCGGAATATAGTGCTCGTCGTCAGCTTGATAGAAGAATACGTCCTTGCGATCGCCTCCTTCGGTTGCCCATTCCTCGAGTATGCCTTCTTTGTTGATGCCATGTTCGGCGCAGAGGCGTTGCCAATACACCGATCCCACTTTACGGTCGCAAAACAGCCGAGATTCGCGTGATCAGGATGCTTTTCTTGAGCCGTTTATCGTTGTCTGAGAGGGCGTACTTTGGTTGCCGCATTGTCCGAGCTGAACAGTGACTATTTCGCGGGGCATGGTGCAGGACGCGTTCAAGCGTACCGAGGATCGTGACGCGTAGAGCACGCGTCTTCAGTCACAAATGTGACGACCGCGGGACTGCCGTCCTGCCGTCCTGCTCAGTGACAACAGACAATGCATAGAGGATACTGAACCAAGGCGATAGCGTCTATCGCACAAAGAAAAATGAATCTGGCATGCTCATTCGAGTATTTGCACTTCGAGCTCACTCAGCGCATGTGTATGAAACGTATGAAACGAATACCTATCCTCCGCTGTTCTTCATATGCATCTTGTCACATGGTCGATGTTGATGAGCGTCCAGATGCAGGCAGATTCCGGACTGGGTTTATGTGCGCCTCGATTCTGCCACCTCGCTCCATTGCTTGAAATGGAGTTTCCTGCTTGCCGAATGCCCAATGCGTTTTATATTCTGTCGAATAGCTTGTAACGATTCTGTATGCATTCACTATGATTAGGGATACAGTTCCGAGGCGACTTGTATGATGATATTGCGCGGCCCAAGGGGAAGGGAAACCGGACTGAGAGTCGACCGAGACAAGACCGAGAAAAGACGAGGAGGCGGGAACGAGTACGTTAACGAGGCAGGGTCAATAGAGAGGCAGGTTCAATAAAGAGGCAGATTCGATGGGTCAATGGAGAGGCAGATTCGATAGAGGCAGGTACGAGAGAGAGAGGCGAGACGAATTCAGGACCTAAATATCTTTGGGGCGCCGCTTCTCGAACGGGGCGACTTGCGTGGCGCGGAGTGGCTTGGAGCCTTCATGAGAGACGGATGCGGGTTCGAGTTCGACGAGGACGGTTGGCGCCGGTTTTCCCGGGTAGCGGCGGGAGTCGAGGATTGCCGCGGCCGGGGCTTGGACGAGCGACGATGGGAGGAGCTAGAGACGTTCTCTTTGAAGGAAAGGGAGGAGCTGGCGGTGGGGTTGTCGGAGATGGACTCGCGGGCGTTCGAGGTGCCAGGCTGGCGAGCCGCGTGCTTGTTCTGCAGTTGGCCCTTGCGCGCGTCTTGGCGCTTTGGGCGAGGTGGGGGCCCTGGCTGGGGTTGCGATGTGCGGGACGGCTTTGGGGAGACGCGGGCGTGCTTTGGTGTAGGCTCGGTCGGGGAGCGAGGAGCGGGAGGAAGGGAGCCGCGCCACATGCGCGGGATGTTCGCGGTGGGCTTCGCTGACTGAGGGGCGATCGTAGTGTACGCCCGAGATGCGGGAGCGAAGATCTCGGACTGCTCATATGCCCTGAATAGGGGAGCGGGCCGGGCTGTGCTGTATAGAACTTCGATGGAGGGGATGCCTTCGCTAGGGTCAAATGGCTTATCGGCGAGCGGGGCGTAGATGTCTTGGAGGATCTCAACGTCCTCGGTAAAGTCTTCGTCATCCGAGTCCATTTCAAGGAAGGTCGCTTCTATCGGAATAGACCAGGGACGCTTGGAGATCATGTCGTGTGGCGAAGCCGTGGGAGGGCTGGAGGTAGAGCTCCGGTCGTCGTAGTCGATGATGCCGATGGCGGAAGAATCGGTGGATATGTCCTCCGACAGGCGGCTGTAGTACCCCTCCTCGAGGCGTTCGAGGTCGGAGTCTTGCATGAGCGAGGGCCTCGCGGTACGGGCCTCTTCGGATTCAGTTGATCCGTTCGTTATATTGAGCTGTTCGAGTGCGAGGGAGAGATGCTTCAACGCCCTCTTGACCTCCTCCTGTAGGCATCGCAGAGAATCCATCAGCAGACTGTGCTAGTAGTAATGGGTGATAACGCGCTTACATCGACGTTATATCTTTCACCGGTAACATCTTGGTAAAAGGGCCCGCCGTAGCGGGCGCCGGCGATCTCAGGTTGTACCTGAGCTACGATGGACTGGGTGGCCACTTTGACCTTCTCCTCCTGCGGCCGACTGTCAGTTCGTCACATACTTCGGCGGAGCTAAGAAGAGCTCACCTTTACAATGACAGGACTCGTCGAGGACACTTTCTCTTCCTGCCATGACAGCGTCAACACCGATCGAACACGAGAAGGTGGGCAACACTCACCTCGATGATGGGCAGCTTACGGGCAGTAGGACGCGCCTCGACGGCGGCCTTGACCGTTGCCCTGAGGGACACGTGCTCCGCCATGACGGGCGGGCAGTAGGTTTGAGTCGTGATGACAGACGTAGGGGCGATGGGGCCTTCAACCTGGTCTTGCTCCTCGACGTCGTCCATCGGAGACACGAGGCAGCAGACGGTCTTAAATAAGGTCTTGGCACGGAGGCCAAAAGACGTTAAGGCGGCAGAGAGAGACATCGTCTTCGTAGTGATGTGGTAGAACGAGTGTAGGTCGAGCGCGAGTGGCGTCGGAGGTAAAGACCGTGAGGCTCGTCGAGGTTGGAAGACAACGTCTGAGGAGAGGAGATATGCATAGCGGTTGGACTTAAGAACGAACGGTGTGTTTATCCGCGCGGAATGGGGCGAAAGGAGAAAGGTCCAGTTGCTGAGCTTGAACTTCGCGTCAGTTCGCGTCGCGTCTCGGTCAGGTGACCTGCGGCGCCGCCTAAAATGGAAATACCGTACGCGATCCGTTTCCTCTTGAGGGGGCACATCGGTAACTTCTGGATATCGGGGACAGGCGAGGCCACTGTTACTGGCGTAGCACTCGACACAGTGTGCCGCCGTACTCGCCATCGCGTATGCCTAGTGAGTGAATCAGTATACAATGTATAAGGTGAGGGGGACGTTCCATACTCACCTCGATCTTCATGAGTTCTTGCGTTGACGCTCATAGCTCGATTCATACCAATGGCACCCTCGAACTCGAGACTTTACATCCCTTCTATCTTCCGTCTTCGTAGTGCTGGGAAATTCCGCGGAGAAAGGCGATGCGCCCGCATTCAATTCGCTTCGCGCTGGTCCCGAAGAATAAGAATCGGAGAACGAATAACTCTCGGGATGGATATGGGAAACCATCGTGGTTGTCAAATGGATGATAGATTTGCGTATGCAAGACTGTACAAGGGTTGTCAAAGCGATCGTCTAGGGTCTAGAGATTGTGTAGCATGCATATACCCGTCCGATATAGTCTATTTTGCAGTGGATGAAGGCCCGATGGAATGGATTCCCTTCAGCGGCTCCGAGCGTACAGCCGGAAGATCGCTGCCGCGCTAGCCGCACCGAGCACGAAGCTGAGAGCGGAGGGCGCCCAAACGTTCGCCAACCCGGAGCCGGTCGTACTGGCCGTCGTCGCCTTCTTAGACACCGCCCCGACTTCCTCGGGCTTCGGCACGCGCTCCTTCTCCCATCCGTCGTCGAGCAGCCTCGCGATCATCTCGTCGTCAAGCCCCGCAAGCTCGTCCATCTCCCACTCGTTGCACACGTCGATCATCCACCGCATCCGCCGCCTTCCGACGGACCCGCCCACGCCCGGCGCGCGCTCCTTCAGCCGCTCGCGCAGGACGCCGACGCGCTCGATGGCGTCCCCGGCGTGCGCGGGCACGGCGGCCTCGATCCGGCGGCGGACGAGGTTGGCGAGCTTGGGCGAGCGCCCGTTGGTGGAGATCATGATCTGCAACGGGCCGTCCCGGATCTGCGAGCCGAAGTAGAAGTCGCAGCTGGCGGGCAGGTCCGCCGCGTTCACGGGCGTCCGCCGCGCGCGGCACTCGGCCGCGATCTGCTGGCTCAGGTCCGGGTCGTCGAGCGCGGTGAGGACCATGTCGGCGCCGTCGAGGTCGGCGTGCGCGGCGTAGTCGCGGTCGAGGTGGGTGATGCGGTCCGGGTAGGATTGGAGGTGGGAGAGGGTGAGGGGGTGCAGGCCGGAGGAGGGGGAGACGAGGGTGATGTGCGCGTCGGCGACGAGGACGGACTCGATGCGGCCGGAGGCGACGGCGCCGCCGCCGACGATGAGGACGTTCTTGTTCTTGAGCTGCCAGGCGAGCAGCAGGGAGCCGCCGGCGAGTCGTTCAGAGTCCTCCATCCCGAGTGACGAGTGGGCTGGACGAAGGACGAAATGAGACGAAAACTCACGGCGTCAAAAGTGCTTCCGCTTCCGGGCCTGGGATCATCCAAGCGACAATACCGGGGTGTAGCAAGGTGTGTCCTGGGCGCTTTTGTCGCGACGTCCTCGGACAGAGTTCCCAGTCAACGCTACTACGCATTGTGATCGCTTTGCTGGTGCCCTCGATATTGTCTTTCGCACACAATGTTAGTCGCTATTCTGATCGTGCCGTGGATGAGAATACGCATTCGCAGTGGATCACACTGCAATTGGGCGCGCGTCGTCTTGGAAGGAGGCCGGCCCGAGCCTCGGCAGGCCCCGACGCGCGAGCGGCCACCGAATTCTCCATGGTGACCGAACACGGACGGTGACCCAAAACACGTCCATCAGCACCGCACCCGTTCTCCATCATCTCTCCCTCCTTACATTTGGTACGTCCCCCCAGCGGGCCCCCTCTCGTGCCTCCCTCACCCCCGGGCTAATATCCTTTTCGTCTTCGTTCCTCCAGCAGGCCAAGCTAGGCGTCGATCGCCGACTTTCTTTCTTTCAATTCTTTTTTCCAAAGCTTTCTGCACCTCTCCTCCCCTACTTGGCCTGCGGCCACCAGCCCTGCTCTGTCATCGCAACCACTCTCTGGGAGAGCCCGCAAACCTCCACCCGAGTTCACCTGACACCGCCAGGCTGCTAGCCACCCCCGCCTGTCCATCGTGCGTCCTGTCCCAGAGCTGATAACCTCAACTTCGAACCAGCTCAAACCGCCCCGTCTGCGGTGGCTATAGGTCACACCGCCCGACCGTTCATCCAACATGCCGTCCAAACAGTTGATGGGAGCGTTCGCGTTCCTTGACTTCTGCCTCCTCGTTGCGGGAGTCATCTCCATCGTCTTCTCGATCGTCTGGGGCCAGAGCAACCTGATGCTCAACCTCGTCTTCAGCAAGGCCGACCTCACGGGTAAGTCCACTCATCAAATAATCCTTCTCATGCTCGCTACGCCTTCCATTTGCCATCCTTTCCCCCCCTTTTTACCTCTCCACCCACGCCCGATTCCGATCACCCCATCTCAACGCCTTTCCCCCTCGTATAGCCGGCCTGGTCCTCGGCAGCTTCCTGTTGTTCACCTTCGTCTTCTCCGTCGGCGCCATCATCCAGAAGAACCACGTCACGATCGGGCTCGTCATCCTCAACTGGATCCTCATCGGCGACGCCATCGTCGTCGGCGTCATCGGCTCCTTCATCTGGTTCTTCACCCTCCGCGAGCGCGCCAACTTCCACAAGATCTTCTCGGAGCAGCCGGACGCGACGAAGATCAAGATCCAGGACCACCTCAAGTGCTGCGGCTACTTCAACAGCACCGACCTCGCCGTCGTCGGCGGCAACTTTTGCGCGAACGAGACGTTCGTCACCGTCACGAACAACGCCACCGGAAACTTCTGCGTCGGCCCCATCACCGCGTTCGCGGACGTGTCGCTGAACAACACGTTCTCGACCATATACGGATTCATGGCGATCGTCATCGGCCTCTTCCTCGCGTCGTTGTGCGTGATCAAGAAGGTGCGTCTCGCGCTCAAAGCGTTCTCCCGATACTCATTCATTGACGCTCGTCGACAGAGGGACGAGGAGGAACGCTTCAAGAGGATCGACGCCAAGCGCGGTGGCCGCGGCTTCGTCTAAAGCGTGCGCTGTGAGCCCCGGGGCTCGCAGGGCAACCATGGCCCCCCTCCCGATGCCCAGAACCGAAGATACTCGCTGTACGACTACTACCTTACCCGCACTCGCGTCGTTCCGTCCCATCAACGCGTCGGCTTGTTTTCCACATCGGGCGGACATGACCTCAATTGTTTGGACATTCTTCTTCTACCAGGCTTCCTCTTTCTTTTTCCATGTTTTAGTGCACCGCTTTCGTCTGTTCTTGCCTTTATATCACGCGAATGTTAGATCAGAGCATCCCCGGGGTTTAGCACGTGTCGCTCCCGCTTTTCCGGTGCGGGAGGTGGAAATCGGAACGGATTGTAACATCTAGACAGAGAACGGATACGGGCACGGGTCGCGGTAAACAGCCTCGCGGCGGAGGCAAATTCGAAATCCCAACTGAGCGCACTCGCGTGGATGACCGCGGTGGTCCTAAGGGCGTCAGCGCTCAGGCGTGCAAGGCCACCACGCGGGTGCCGCCAAGAAAGGAGCACGTTGCTATTTCGGGCACGACATGTGAACGACGGTCTTCATTCAATTCCGCATCGGGCCTCTTTGCGATCAGCGCTGGATGCAGCATTCAGCGCCTGGAAGCATGTTTGCTTGTACAGGAGACTGGAGTGGCTCCGGAATGCACGCCTCAAAGATGTTACAGCGGTTTGCATATCGATAGTCAATACAAAAAAGTCTCTTCATGCCTTCATGGACCGGTACACGCTCCACCGCGGAATCGAAGATCCAACGGGCTGTGCGGATCCCATGGGATCCCGGTGGATTCCAAATGCGGCGCTTTCGGAGTTCGCGAGCCTGGGATTCGAGAATTTAAATCCCGGACTCACAGTCGCTCCTTCTCGCCCGGAATCCATAGATGGGCATTTGTGAACAGGGGCCGTTGCGACGATGCTGCGCGTCTCACGCTCACTATTCTCATGGCTGCCCATCTCTAAGTTATCAGTCTTTTTCGTAATCTTTCCGCATGCACATTTGTTACCGTCGACCTGATAGTACTATAGTGATATCGCATATGCACAAGGGTAGCTCTGCTCAAGCGAAGGTAAGCTGCCGGGACACCTGGCGCTTTCATGTGGGAGAGAGCCACCGCGCGGGTGGGCACGTCCAACCCCACGCACGGTGAACCTGCGCACCACTTGTAAGAAATTTCATGGGAACTGGATCAAACGGTGCGAACACCGTACCGCCGTAGGGCGGGAAGGGGGGGAGACACGAAAATTGACGTGGGTGGCGAGAAAAGATGAGCTGCACGATGTGCCGGGCTCAGCCTTTCTCGCCCGGGCTACATGGCTTGTCTTCTGGAAGGCCAGAGCTCGTACCTCGCTCGTGCCCTCAACAGCCATGGCCCGTGGGTATGCTTTGGTGAGAACCCTGATCCATCCAATGGGGACACTGATCGCCAGACCGGCCGAGAATGTACATATGGCCCCGTATAGAAGATGCAAAATGTGTATCGGGCTCAATATATAAGTTCGAGAGATGCTAAAAAATCTCCAGAAATATTTTCGTGTTTTTTGGTAGCTCGATCCCCCGAAGCGAGACTGTAGAGTCAACGCGACCTGACGTGTGAGGACTATTCTGTAGCTTCTCGCACAGGAGCATTCACCTTGCGCTTTGGTGTGTGGATTATATAGGTGAATGTGGTGCTGCTGATTATTCCTGGGAGCGTAAAAATGAGCCGATGAGCTACGGCAGTGGACTGAATCCAAAGATTTCATCAGTGGTCCATATTGCATTAGTGGTCTCACGATAGTAGATCACTCGCGCCAGCTTTGCTCACGGTTGCCACTTCTTCCGCTTCAGGGGAAGAACCTAGAACGATCTACTAGAGCCCTATCGTCATGAGGTCAGCTGTAAGCTGTGTTTGCACCACCCTACGCCTGCGCCTTTCTAGATCTCGATCCGTCGAGCGCGAAATTGCCATTCCTGTCGAGCGCTTCATATCCATCCCTGTCACTAGCGCGAAATTGCCATTCCTGTCAATCCCGAGTAGAACGCTACGCCTGTGCTCTCCTCCGAGAGAGAGCCATTGATCACTATATAAGTGCGAACAGGAAACCATGGTCTGCAGCTCGGAAACTCCGGGTCGCAACTTCCAGGTTCCAGAGTTGCAAGGCCTACCCAGGATTCTGCAACGTTGGCAACGTTTAAATGACGTCTGTGTCCAATATATATATATTTCCCTTAACTGACACCTTGTACAACGATTTTGATGCGTCACTTAACTTGACAACTTCGGAACAACCGGGACAGGTACGGACACTTTGCAACTTGTTGCGATGAATTTCGTTGATGATTTGTTCTGTTAGCCGCCTCAGTCCCGTACAAAATTGTAGTTACTATGACGAAAGCTTCATTGAAATCCAAAATGAATATAACATATTTGGAGCTGGAGTCACCTCGTAAGAACCTGGTACTTGCCTAGTCTAGTCTACGCTCATCTATGCTTTAGCACTATCCCGACCTCAAACGAACAGATGGAGGAATTAAACCAAACTGGGTCGTGTGTCCTCTCATCCCCCACTGCAACGATGTCCATCCCTACCGGACAGATGGTGGATTCGCCCCCGTGAGTGCATTCAGTCCCATTCCCGTCATCCAAGATCCGCCTAGTGATCTCAATATATAGCACCCGGAATAGTGTCTCCTACATCAATCCACAAGCCTCAACCAATATTTACGCACTGACAAGCGAGTTTAACGTGTAAAAATACATCTTTCTGCCGTACTCGCTGCCGAAGAGATTTTGCTAAACGAGATATGCAGTTTCTCCGACGATCTTGCCCACTCATTCAGCATGGCACACGGGTGTGCAACCAACTCAATAGACTTATAGCTTTGAATTTATTGCTGAGTGCACTTCTTAGATATACGGATACTCATTCTCCTGGATCCGCTGCACCTCTGGTCGCAGGTGTTTCTCCGATATTGCAACGTCGCGTTCGGTCCGTACACAATCCGTCAAGATAGTGGTGCATCCTGACACGTGAAGTAGCGAGTCTGCCACAGCTTCTCCAAGTCAGCCGGTCTCAGGAATGTATTCACGTTGCGCCATGACTTATGGAGGCGAGGATGAGTGAGTGAATCAGGTCTGGATTGTGTTTAATATGATATTCACAACAATCAGGTACGTGATCTCTACCCCGCATGGAATGGACCTATTGCCTGTCGCGGAACCGCCCGCAGTCTTGAGGCAGGAATTCTATCCCGGCAGGTTAGTACTACAGTGAATCCCGAATCCGGACCCAGCCTCAAATTATACATAGACGTGCAGCCATCACTCCTCCCAGGGCGGCGGTTGATCTCCTGCAGAACGGCCACCCAGGCGTACGGTGCCAGGTCTGCGGGTCGGTCTATATGCACCGCAAGGAGTACAACAGACATTGGTTGGACAAGCATAGTGGTTATGCCTGTTTGCCGTGCACATTTATGGATTGCAAGAGAACGTTCCCGCCGACGAGGTGGAGTGAGCTCAGGAGCCATAGTATGAGTCTCTTACTATCACATGTGGCATTCGATGACAGTCCAATAACAGTGATGAAACATCATGATCAGACTTACACTCTCGAGGAGCTTCGTGCCGCGACCAATGAACGATGGAACAACCCTTCACCGGGTCACCGCATGGAGTGAGAAGCGGGAGAATCGGCAGATCCAGGTGTGGCGAGGACACTGTACTATAAATCCCTTATCGACGCCGGCTCCTGTATACAAAGCGAGCTGCCCCTGCATTTTTAGAACGTGATTGGTTTGGCCGTCAGTTTTCGAGTAATGGTGTTGTTCTTTTATCGCATAGCCTCCAATGAATTTTTTTTCTTGTCATACATTAACCGGTTAACCGGAAGTGTAAGGCTGATTAATGACTGAGTGACTCGCTATCATACTTTCGATATCAGCGAGTGCCACCAGCCCGGTGAAGGGATCCTTCGCTGTGAACGACCTCCATCATGCAAGGGTTAGGCTACATCTCGTTCCATGGAACCCACTAACGGCTGGATGCCTGATGATAGCGTCGTGTCTTGCCATCTGGAAGTGTATTGGAAAATACTTACAGCTAAATTCATTACGATAGACCGTCGAGTGGTCTATCGTATTGAATTTAGCTGTATCGTAAGTTGTGGTTCGCAGTATGTAGAGTACAGTCCCAGCGCACGTGACACTCTCTCAATTTCTTGCTTCTGGAGCCTTGACCAAGTTTCAGCGGCTCCCAAACCGTCAACGGAGAATGGCTCGCAAGCGCAAACACAGGACGCATCTCAAAGGCGGCACGGCAAACCAGGCGCTTGGATCGGACGCGAATACCCCCAAATCCTTCGTGATAAAACATGGCCAAGTCGGACGCTCGCTCGCTCAACTCGTTAGGGACGTCAGGAGGGTGATGGAACCCAACACAGCGAGTCGATTAAGGGTCAGTACTTTCGTACCTTGGACTACCTTCAGAAGGACACCACGACCTTCCGCAACTTCTGAAATACCGGAATGTATATCTCATTCGTTGCTACCGCCGGCATCTTCCTCTTCTTAGACCGTGGTTCCATCCATCACGCCATCACGTTGGCTGTATCCGTGGCTGCGAGCGAGCAACATTGTGGAAGCCTTCATACTGACATAGCTTTGCAAGTGAAGGAACGCGCTCGGAACAAACTCCGCGATTTCCTCACAATGGCCCCTCCGCTCCATGTCACGCATCTTCTAGCGTTCACGCTCACCGACGTCGCGCCATCCATGCGCATAATCCGTCTTTCGAATGGTCCAACGCTCAGTTTCAGGGTCGAGCGATACAGTCTCGTCAAGGACATTCTCGGCGCACGGAAACACGCGAAGAGCGTCGGCATGGAGTACCTTACGCCGCCCTTGGTCAGTCTTGAACCCCGCATTTACTCCAGGAAACTACGCCAGACCTAATATTCTCATGCACGCGTCTGTGTACAGCTCGTTCTCGCCTCGTTCCCCCAACCCGGCCCAGGCGTACCGCCGCACCTCCCTCTCCTCATGAAAACTTTCCAATCGCTCTTCCCGCCCCTTTCCCCAAAAGAACTCAAGCTGTCCTCTGCGCGGCGTGTAGTACTCGTCTCGTACAACGCTGAGCGCGGCACGCTCGACTTTCGGCACTACCTCATCACCGTCAAGCCCCTCGGCGTCTCGCGCCGCGTGCGCAAGATCCTCGAGGGCCCCAAGGGCAAGTCGGCGTCGGAGGCGCAGGTGCTCGACCTCGGGAGCGAGAAGGACATCGCAGATTTCGTGCTGCGCCGGACGGAGGCCGGGTACGAGAGCGCGACGAGTGACGCGAGCTCGGCCGCGGGCGACGAGCCGGACGCGGCGGTCAGCCTCGCGGACGATTACGTTGGACGGAACAACTCGCGCGGGCAGCGGCGTGCCGTGCGGTTGGACGAGATCGGACCCCGAATGGAGCTCCGGCTGGTGAAAATTGCCGAGGGCGTGCCGGGCAAGGAGGGCGCAGTCATATATCACGAATTTGGTGTGTAACGTTTTCGGTGCATCTCTCTGAGGGACCGAATGCTGACGATCGCTGCTTAGTTAAAAAGACTAAGGCGGAGATATTGGCGCAGAAAAAGGAGCACGCCGAGAAGGAGCGGCTGAGGAAGCAGCGCAGGGAAGAGCAGGAACGAAACGTGGAGAAGAAGAAGACCCTCGCGGGGGAGAAGAAGCAGAGGCCAGAGCGTAGCGTAGGGAACGAAGGGGATGAAGACGAAGACGAAGGCGCGCAGTCGGATCGGGGCGATGACGATACGGAAGGGGACTGGGATGACCAGGGAGGTCATGGAGAGGAAGGTGGATGGGACGATGACGAGGTTATCAGCGAGGATGAAGATACTCACGGAGACGAGAGCGATGACGACTCGAGCGAAAGTGAGCCTGAGGTGCAGGAGCGAAGACCAACCAAACGTGCCAAGATACGCTCCAAGCGATGAGTGTCCTCGGGCGCTCGTGCGTCGTATCGTTCTTATCTTGTCGCCTGTGTTGCCAGTTCATACATCTGCATATACTGTAGCCCCCGCAGAGGCCCGAACAGCGTGAACCGGTAGTACTGTAGTTTTACGACCTTATGTTCAGGTTTGTAGAAGGGGGACAGGGACACGTTAGTTCAACTATCCGTGGGAAGTTCATTTTGACCCGCCCGTTGGTCCTGAAGTGATATACATCACATTTGTGTTTTCCACAGTCAAAGCATCATTTTCCCACAATTAGTTACGGACGTCCGGCAGGTGAGGGGGACAGGGGACAACCTGTCATTTTAGGTTCAGTTCATGAAGCCATGGGGACAGGGGACGAACATAAGGTCGTAAAACTACAGTATACAGCAGAATGGGCCTGGAGCCAGAAGTGCGCAGCCGACGCCGCGGTATGATATTTCGACCAAGCGAGACTGTATACAAGACGAGGGATGATATATAGTCAAGTGGGAAGAGCCTTCGATGCCTCGTTCCCCATCATCGACCACTTATGGGCCTCCTTGCAAACAAGGCACACTGCCAGCCCGGTTTTGGCCCTCAGATATTACCAGACGTCACGAGTCAGTACACTGGTTTCGACGCATACAGATCACAATACGGCTCCATGGCTAGTGTATCGAACACAAGACTAGGATTTATATATCGAAGCCATGGTCGTCCTCATACTCATCGTCGCACGGGAAACGCCATGACGTTGAGCTATTCTGGTTCGACTTGGCCTCCTCGAATTACAGACAGATGTGTCATCTCGGTTCTGGTCCTCCGACGCTCCCTCGCAACAAGGACATGGTAGCTACATCCCATGCTATCGGCGTAGCATCGTCCGGGGTCCATCTCGAACTAGCCTGTAGTCCCTCGGTGCTTTGGACTTGAAATTGATCTTCACTGCGGATCCCGTCCTCCTGTACCTCTGGACAGTGAAGTCTGCGCAATGCTGGAGAAAGGTGTGGATGCGGTCCTGAACTGGATCGCGATTGTCTTTCACGTATATGCTCATCCGCTCCAACGCCGGGATCGCGAACACCGCCCCGAGGAAATTCAATACGGGCTGGATGGACCACATGTAAAATGGAGACCAGTAGTTGTGAGAGTACGGCCCTGGTTCGGATCATCGTGGGCCTGAACGGTCGGCCGCTCACGGACAACATCCTGCAACATTGCGCGCAACTGGTGATCCGGAGGTACGACGACTTGGAGGAAAAGACTTCGGTGTATCTACGGAATAGCTCAGGACAACAAACGGAGGCATGGAAGGCCTGGAGGATTGATGATGATGCCATGGTGGCCTGGGATCCGGACGAAGGACTCATGTACGTATCTTGTAGTCAGGACGCAGATCCATTCCGGTAGACGTATTGACCCACGTCCAATCATATTGTATTCCGAGTTTTCGCGTGAAGCGCTCGTCCGCGTCAATTGAATATGACCATGCATGAGCCGCATGCACTATTCGTCTATGAAATCTTCGCAGTAGCGCCGTCGAAAATGCATCCATTACGGTTTTCAGATTCGCCCAAGCGAAGGAAGCAAGCACCCTTAGCCTCGTCACAAGTCGCCCTCTCCCATCTATCCCACATCCAAAGTCTTCACTTAGACAATCCCACCAATTACCAGTACAAATTCAAGCACCTGTCTTCCGCTGCTTTGCAGCTTGCTACATGTTCGATCCGCTCCATGATGCGTCTCATCAGGAAAAATCGGACTATCGAAAGAGTCACTTATTGGGCACCGGAACCCTCTAAAGCTACTAAATGAGCACGTTTTAGTACGTTTTAGGAGGTTTTTAGCAAATCCGGTTTTTCCTGATGCTCCCGGTCGATTTTCTGGGTCTGTGAGCGCCTCGACTCCGCCACCTGATACTCTGCATGGTGACATTCGACTGGAGCACTCTGTGTCATCCCTCTCTGTTTTGACAGTCCTCGAACTGCGCGACATTCCCTCAAAATGCTTTCCTCATGGGTCACAATTACAGATGGCTCTTCGACATATGCCCATGTTGCGGAAACTTGTCATCACTAAAGCCCGCTTCTCCTCGCGGACTGGCTCGAATCCTATGGATGCACCGGTGTCTGACATCGTTGTAATGAGCCATCTGAATACTGCAAAATTTCTTGGGCGAAGCAAGCGAATCCGTTCCTCGCTGTCTCATATACGGTGCCCTGCCCTGGTCGATATATCTCTTTTCTTCCGCGAGAAAGAAAGCTCGTCGATTATGCCTCCTCTTCAGGCACTCTTCCAAGGTCATCATTTGTGCCGGGACAACGGACCTCTCCGTGTTGTACCCTGCCTCAGTACTCGGTTCGAATATGATAGATTCAGGCTCAAAGCTGCACCAGGCGGTGAGCCGTTGTTCCACTTGAGCGCATCCCGTCTCGTGGCGGGTCTAATTGTTCGAAGTATGCAACTCGGCCATATCGAGGCTGTGGACATCACTCTGTCGGACATATGGCCGATAGACAATCAAAAACGATTTGAACGGAGTCTGGCCAAGATGCTTCCCAATCGCTAGGCTATGGGAGGTACGTCAAGGCGGTGTGAAGCTGGTCGAGTAGGATCTCGTCAATGATAGCCTGTGGGAGGATCTGACCAGGAGAACGCAACACTTCAAGGTCGAGCAGTCGCTCGTCCAGTTCGTTGCACTCGTTGGTACGGTCCGAATACGCTATGAGGTCGTATTCGACGCATTCGGGGTCATTCCAGGGCACGACGAGCCAAAAGGCAGGGGGGCCATCTTCCCGACATGTCTGTTGATCATGAAGAAGGTCGGTCAAGGGTGGCGGGTCCGGTGACTCTGTGCCGCAGAATCGGGAGCCCAATGATATCTTGACCAAGGATGGAGCACGTATATATTGCAGCACGTTCCAGACTCGGTTCGTCGAGCCATACAATTCCAGGCTCGTCAATCGGTGCAACACAACAACATCACAAGGAGGTTCTGCAGAAGCCGGACGCCAGTCATCGTTGTAGTCTGCATGGTCGGACTGCACCACCACAAGTTTCTGAAGCGAAGGCATCGATCGGACGGCATCGGCCAGCTGGGGTCCCGTTGGGAAAGTAGTGTTGGGAACCAAACGTCTTAATTGAAGGTCCGTCAAGTTTCGAACCAAGGATTGGCAGGGTAGCATAGCCCACTTGAAGATTAAGCGGGTGAGACTCAGTTGACGGAGTTGAGGCGCATATAATCCTAAGAAGTTCGTCAGGAGTTCGAGGCGCTGGTCCGAGTACTTCAGCGAGCACGAGACGAGTTGTGGCGCAGGGGACGAGAGATGATCGACCAAGTTTCTGTGGCTCAAGCTGTGATCCAACTTGATTTCCCGGACACGCGATAAATGGCCGAGCGAGGCCACTGCGGACTGAAATATCGGTAATGCGAGGCGTTTTGAGTCTGAACAATACAACACGTGCATTTTCGCCCGAGACAAAAACAACTCAGTGAGCCACTCGGTGGTACGAGGGAGAAGTGTCCATAGTCCAGCACAGTCGAGCGCGACATCCCTGAATCGCTGACACACGTGTGAGAATGAGTGGCTCGAAGGGAAGGGTCTTCGGAGGTTGATCATGCTGTATCGGAAGATGGTGGAGAGGATTTCCGGGGGAAGCCGGGAGATGGGTGCGAGGTTGTTGCGCCGTTCACGAAGGTGGTGTACCCGAGCAAGCAAGGCTTCAATTTCCTGGTCGAGTAGTAGTCGTATCTTGTCAAGATCATTGTCTAGTGATGTATGTTCATTTACGTCGTGAAAAACCAAGAGTCTGTAGTATAAATGAGTATCCACCGCTGCCGAATTCCGGATACGGTGCCAACACTACTTACCTATGGTCAGCTTGCTCTATAGCCACAGTGTCTCCCAGGCCACTGTTCTCCATAGCCATTGCTGACTTCACGTCTACGCTTGAAGCGTCGATTCACGAGAGAGAGAGTGAATGAGTGAATGAAAGACGTTGTGCACGACGTACGCGCCGCACGGGTATGTAGCGTGTTTATGAGAAGCTGAAATTCTAACCCACAGAATCACCGGTATGGGGTTCAGAGCCTCGCGAGGTTCACGAGGAGCCTGAGGCCGTAGCATACACCAGAAGCTGAGCACCGACTGAGACTCGGATCCGCGCCGCAGCGGAGTCGCAGCGACATATGCACAGCCACTGTATGGTAGCGCTCGCCGCTATTAGCCTGGCCTTTCAACCCGGTCCCGTCATTCAGACATAATCCAGCTTCACTTGGTAGCAGAAAAGGCAGAAGGACAGAGACTACCCGTGAGCTATCATGTTGGCCGCTGCGACCTCCTTCTTCGGTCGGACGAACATTTCCGCGTCCTATAATATCGGGGGGCCATCCATCAACGTCTCTTCCAGATCCTCTACTCCTGGTCCATCAAGTTCGGGCACGGGATCTGTAACGACTACACCACTGCCTGTGGTCACAAATGCACCTACGTTTAATGTCGGGCCGTGGAAGGTGCAGGCGGCTGCGCACAAGACAACGAACAAGCGCGTGTCCGTATGGTCGTTCGACAAGCGGAGCCAGGAGATGGAGAAGCTGAGCCCGTCTGCTAAGGATCGTGTTCTGGAGGTGCTGAAGACCGAGGTAGCGTCGAGATGGTTTCCATAACGCGTATCGGGTAATAACACGTTATAACGTAGGCGCAAGCACTTGGGAGGATGCGGCATCCTTGTGTGCTAGGTACGCAATCCTAACTTGTGCAACACGTTTTCCTGCTGAAAGCAGACCTATCACGTATTTTCTTCAAGAGATGGTCGAGCCGCTCGAAGAAACTCGTAATGAGCTCGTTTTCGCGACGGAACCCGTGATATCATCCCTTCATCTATCTATACCCGGAGCGTATCGCTCGTCTCTCGTGGATCTTGACGAAGTAGAGGCAAGTCGTCGGCAAATCCGACGCACTTTCATCGTATAGTGTTCTAACGACGACCACAGATCCAGAAAGGCATCTTGCAACTCTGCAAGGGCCTATCCTTCCTGCATACCTCGGCGCGGCTCATACATTCCAACATTTCCCCAGAGAGCATACTCATCAATAATTCTGTGCGTGCTCATGCAACACTATCTAGCGGTTTGCTGTACGAAAAGTTCACAGGGCGATTGGAAAATTGGCGGATTGGGCTTGACGATACCGCTGACGAGTCCGGATGGCAACGCGACAAGATGGGAGTTTCCCACCTTCGACGGTCGAGTACCGTCCTATATCCAACGCTCATTCGATTATATGGGTAAGCCGTTTCATCCGCACTTACCCACGCCGTAGTCTGTGATGCCGACATTACCCAGCTCCAGAATACGCGTTGGACGAAGTCCTCTCTACCGATTCCGACATGTACTCCCTCGGCTGCCTCATCTTTGCCGTACACTCCAAGGGCTCTCCGCCATACAAGACGCACGGAAGCCTCAGCGGCCTACGCGACACCGCGGGCTCCTCTAGACCCATACCCGGTATCGAAAGGCTCGATCCCGATCTCCAAGGTGGCTACTACCTACATTGTTTGCCCTAAAAAATACCTATTTAGTTTGTCAGGATTGCTCGCCTCCCTCATCACCCGCCGTCCACCCCGCCCCTCGCCATCGAGTCTCCCCTCGCATTCGTTCTTCTCCTCCCTCCCCATCTCCACCCTCAATTTCCTCGACCGGTCCAACTTTGCCACCAAGTCACGCGAAGAGAAGGTCTCGTTCATGAAGGGCTTAACTAGCGTGCTCGACAAGTTTTCCGAAGGCTTGCGTGTCCGCAAGATACTGCCCTCTTTGGTCGAAGAGGTGTGTGTGTGCAGCGCATCTTCGGTGCATAGTATGCCGTTGACAAAGACCCGATCTTGCAGATGAAAGACACCCATCTCCTTCCGTATATCCTCCCGAACGTGTTTGCGATCTCGTCAGACCTGACTCCGACGCAATTTGCGACCACCGTGCTTCCCAGTCTGAAGCCGCTCTTCGCAATCAAGGAGCCGCCACAGAACATGCTCACGCTTCTGGACAATCTTTCTCTGCTTCAGGCGAAGACCGACAAGGCTGCCTTCCGCGAACGTGAGCGACTGAATGCACTTTTTTTGAAGTTGCAAGAGGGAATAACACACGTGCACAGATGTACTCCCTCTGGTGTACAATGCTCTCGAATCCGAGCACGCCATCGTACGTTGATTGTTTCTCGCCTTCACCTGGGCGGTAATCCAATGACGTGAATAGGTGCAAGAACGAGCGCTCAAGGTGGTCCCGGACCTATGTGAGACGATCGACTATGCGGAGGTGCAAGGTGTTCTGTTCCCTCGCGTCGCACTCGTCTTCACCAAAACGCGCGTGCTCTCCGTCAAAGTGGCCACGTTAAACACTTTCCTCAGTATGGTGAAGACCCTCGACCAGGTCGGTGTGCCTCTCGGAGGAGGCGATGGGGAGCTATGCTGATAAGGTCGTACTGTAGACAAGCTTGACGCAGAAACTGGTGCCTTTGTTGTCCAAGATCAGGACCAAGGAACCGGCAGTTATGGTGCGCATTGGGAGTTTATTGTGTAGCAGCCCATATTGATGGATTACGCAGACGGCGACACTGTCTGTTCAGGAAGCTATGGGTCTCAAGGTCGATCGGGAAGCCGTGGCCACCTTGGTGCTACCTCAACTGTAAGTTGGACCATTTCTGAATAGTACCGACAAGCTAACGCTGCCCTTCATAAGGTGGGCGATGTCTATGGGACCTTGTAAGCCGTAACCACTTTCAACATCTGACGCCATCTTCTGATATTTATGACACGATACGTAGTGCTCAGCCTGCCGCAATTTCAGCGCTTCATGGCCGTCATCCGTAAACTCGGTGACCGCGTGGAGAAGGAGCATATCCAGTTCCTGCGAGACTCGCAACGCACTGAGGATCATTCCACCGCGAGCACGTCCTCGAACGGCACCCCCGTGAATGGACATGCGGGGGCGCTCGATTTTGCAAGTCTCGTTAGCAGCGCCGGCAACACGCCGATCAAGGCCGATGGCTTGGTGTCATCTCCAGGGCCGTCGTCGAACGCGCCGAGTTGGGAGGACGACGTTTGGGGCAGTATATTCTCCAGCGGCGCTGATGTAAGTAGCGATTCTAGTATAATTCTGCTCGTCGTCTCACGTATTTTCGCAGACTCCCCAGGTCCAGGGTTCCGCCATTCTGCCACCCATGCAAACACAATCCACTCCTTCGTCACCGGGACCATCGGGATCCGGCGCTTCTCTCGGAGCGCGTTCCATACCCGCTCGACCACATGGAAAGCTAGGAGCCCGGCCGATCTCCTCTACTTCGCTATCCTCCAGCTCGATAACTTCACCTTCTGTGCACGCAGTCTCGAGTCCTCCCATCCCCAGGATCCAACCACTTCAACCGACGAATACCGGCGGGTTCAGCCAGCCACTAGCGCCGTCAAAGCCAAATTATAATGTAACCTTGGCGACGACTCCAAACTTCTCCGTGGCGCCTGCACCTGCACCCACCCCACCCTCCATGCCTGGACCCAACTACAACATCGCGTTGCAACCCTCACAACCAACCGGGGGTATGATGTCAATGGGAGCACTACCTATGGTAGCTTCACCACCCCCGATGTCGTCGCCGCCTCTGGTCGCATCACCACCTCCCATGAACATGAACAGCTTATTGACGCCTTCTAAGCCTGCCTCCTGGGGCTCCGGCTCTGTCAAAAAGCCGAGTGCAGACGACTGGGGTGACTTCGATCCACTGAAGTGATTGTTCGTTAATAGAGCAGTAGTACCACGCACATACATCTATGCAATGGACGTACTTTATGGATGGATCATCAACAGTCCTTCTCTATCTCGATGCCCTCCACAGCAGCCACCGCGGTTGCTTCAACCACCGTCTCGTGAGATGCCTCGGTAAACTGCGCCGGTATCTCGTCGGGATCGATATGTACTCCAAGGATGCTCCTACATAGCAAGTGTCAAAGATAGCTGACGGAATCCGGATCGAAGAATGTACCGAAGAACTGTTAAAGTGCAGTTATCAATTACATGTTCCCCCCAATACAATCACAAAGTCTCACCGATCAACGCCCCAATCTTCGACGAAACGGCGTTCGCTTCCTTACAAGATGCGCTGGCCACACCTGATGCAGTGACCTCGCATCAGTTGGCATTGCAGGGACACTGGGGCAAGCTTACATTCAGTACACCCTTCTTCGCAGGGGCAGGAGTTGACTCTATCCATGGCACGCCTCAAGGTGTCAGACACTGCAGATGTATTTGTGAGATCAGCGGCCAGGACATGCGAAGAACGAGTTTAGCTGCTCACAATGATCGAATGCCTTTGCCGCAATGCCGCCATTTTTTCCGGCAGGGTCGTAGAATATAAGCCTGAGGGCTGTCAATGAGCATTGCAATCCTCGGGGCAATCAATCGTCTACCTTGCGGGCCTTTTCCTAGACGATTCGCGGGCCTTATACTCCTTTTCGGGCACTTTGCACTCCGTCCTCAGATCGGAACCCATAGCGAACCGATTAAGGAAAGCATGCTGAGCAGCGTGGATAGCCTCGGCTGGATGTATGCCTTTCATCCTCATCAGATCAACGGCAGCTTTGTCCACATCGATCCACATTCCGGTCGTCTCTCTCTCCCAAGGAGGGGTGTCCAAATCTACAGCATCGATGATAGTCCGATTGCGCATCTTGAAGTAGCCAAACACGATCGTCTTCAGCTCGACGCGCCCGTAGTATCCGAACTGAGGCGAATTCTTGATCTCCCGAATACGGTAAGTCTTGACTGCGTCAATGTTGGTGAAATCTCTGGGTTCGGTGACCCAATTGACGTCCGCACGGACGAGCTTCGCCAACTTCGAGTCGTGGCTGACTTCCTTGACAAGGAATGTATGACCCTGATGCATAAAGACAGCGCCTTCGTAGATCTCGAAGAGAGCGCGGGATAGCTCCACTTCTTCCAATATCCTCGCCGTCGACTTCGTAACGTCAACTACGGCATATTTCTCCTCTTCCGCACCACGAATAGCAATGTGGCTGGGAGGGAATGGAAGGAACTTCGGGTGAGGGTGATACCAACCGTCCTTGTCTTTCTCGAGCCGCTCTTCGCATACTGCGGCAGTGAGTGGACCGAAGTACTTGCTGTCCTCCAGGGTAAGCGGCATCTCGTAGCTGGCGCACTGAAGATGAGCTTCCAAGATAACCTTGCTGTCTAAGTCAATTAAGAGCTCTCCGGTTGGCTTGTTAAAGAGATCATCCGGGTTGTTCACATAGTGTTGATCGACAGGGTACGCTTCCGCGACGAGAACCGCGAGCGAGTCTCGAGCTCTTCTCCCAGCACGACCTGCTTGTTGTCGCTGTCGCAACGAGCGTTCATAAAACCTTCAACACGAGAGCACGAAAACCACTCACAAAGCTTGCCAGGCTCAGAGGAAAACCGAGCATGATCACACAATCCAGTACGCCGATATCGACCCCTAATTCCAACGCATTTGTGGCGACGATGCCAAGCAACTTCCCGGAGAACGCTTCCCGTTCGATCTTGCGACGATCCTAGTAACGAAAATAATAAAACAGTCAGACGGAGATGACGTCGCATGCATTATATCGCTGCATACATGCGGCGAATAACCTAGGTTGCGTGTCAGATCGCGCAAATTCTGAACAAGGGTATGAACTTACCACCCCGGTACGACATTACCCGGTCGAGGACGTCTAGTCTTCCTTCGGCACTGAGCTCCGTCCTTATGGTTTTCATCGCCTGACATATGCTTCAACTCTCGCCCATTTTATGTATTGGTGAACCTACCAACTCGCACATTTTCCGTATCTATTTTGCGGAATCACCCGCCTTATGAGCATACGCTCCAAGGCAAAGTAAATCAAAGACGCACTTTGCAGAAAAGGATCACCCTGATACCTCGCTTCATCAAATATCGCATCAAGCCCGTCGCTTCCGTGAGTACGCTCCGCTTGCCTAAGGTTGGATCCATGGAATCGATCGGAGGCGGGTCCCAGATAATGAAGTCTTTCTTGCCAGATGGGGCTCCATCTTCGGTTATCTCTTCCACTTCCTATCACTCAAAAAGGTGAGATGAGGTATGATAAGGGAGCGAACGGTACATACTTCGATGCCAAACATGTTCCTCATATGTACGCCTGGTTTCGTGATGGTGGCGCTGCAGGAGACGAAAAGTGTCCATCGATCTATCACAGAGTTGTCCATTCACATTGCTGAGGTGTGCACAAGTGGAACCTACTGCCGACGGCCGCGCATATCCTTCGTAAACGCCTTATGATCATAGCGACGTGACTGTGTTCACGGGTCAGTCCCGGGCATACATTCTTCCGTTCTCTCAGACACCTACCTCCCGAAGAGCGCGGAGTAGTAATGCAATTCATCTACAGCAACGAGTTTCAAGTTCTTGAGGAAACTTTCGCAGCTCGTCAACAATTTATCACCAAGTCGCCAAATATCACAGAGCGTACCGTCGCCACATCTCCTCGTGCGGTAGAATCGAGGTATGCAACATGTCCTGATCCCAGAGTCAGGCTCTCCTAGGTGCATGACTGACCACACGCGTACGAAGTTCGTAAAGATGACAGAGGCATGTTCTCGAACCCCTGGAATGCATAAATCAGCATAAGCCGTGGATCCGCACTGATGACAATCACGCACATCGCCGCTGCTCTTGTGACGTATCGCCGTCGTATGTGGCGACCTGGTACGCGTAGCTCGAGTGCTGTAGTAGGCAAAGGTACCATAGTGCACACCTGAACGTGCTCCAGTCCAGGACACGCGACCAGCAATTGTTCTAGCGCCGCGCGTTGATCTTGAGCCAAGGCCTGTACCCCTATCAGCAATGCAGTCCGATGCAGTCGCACGATCACAGCGGCTCCTCACCTTTGTTGGATACACGAAGATAGCAGTCGCGTCCGGGTCCTCTTCCAAGAACCGCAACGTAGGGACCTGCAAAGATGGATTAGGTTGGCAGGTCGATATCGAGAGAAGATGACTTGACAATACCTGATATATCACACTCTTCCCAGACGCGGTGCTCGTTGAAACAATAACATGCTTCTTTTGTGCGAGAGCATTGATAGCGTCAGCTTGGTGGGTGTACAGGCTGGTGATGTTACGCGAGTCACAGAGAGCCTGCAGTATGGTTTCTGATAGTGGAGGATCCAGTGTCCCTGTGAGACGGGAGAAAGAATTCAATACTCATGACGCGTACGCATGGAACGTAGACGCACCTATTTGACCCTGTTTCTCTGCGAACGTTCGCCGATCTACAATCTGGTCCTTGTACCAGCTCTCCAGGCTTAACTCAGTAAGGACGGAATCAATACTTGGACGATCTTTCGACTCCGGCACGCCATCCGCCACCGTAGCATCAGCAGGAAATGGTTCAGTATTCTTGGTCGCGGAGGCCGGGTTAACCGGTATGTGGTCCCTTGCTGCGGATTGCAAAAGGACAACGGGATCCTCGCCTTCAGGTGTGGCAGACATCAATCTAGGAAGGAGGCAGTGAGTTATTGAGATACCGCTTCTCCCAAAAACGCCAAAGCTTACTCCTCGACGGCGTTCTTGAATCGTTCGTTACGTTTCTCGATCAGTTTCTTCATGGCTGCCGGTGTTAGAGACGGAGGTAAGGTATAGGCAAATCTAGAGACATGACCATGAGGACGATAAAGATCTCTCGCACTGCCCGTACGCACGGATTCTCCGTCTTCTTTCCCCGGACGTTCTCATTGAACTCGAGGACAAGGACATGTTCACCTTCATCCACGTATCCACCTACTTCAACGTCTGATACGCCCGCGGCGGAGCCAGCTTGGGAACATGACCCTTCGGAGGACATGTAGCCTCCACCTGAAGCGAATGCCGAATAGTCCGGGGATCTCTCCCGCCGAGGTTGTTGGGAATCCGCGTGAATCCGTAGTTCGTTCTGAGGGATGTATGCAAACTTGACCAAGTCGGGAAGAAGCGCCCTTGGGATAAGTCAAATTCGGATGGACAAGTTACGCATAGCTCGCTGATGAACGTACTTCAACTCCGCAACTTTTGTCATATCTAAGGGTCTTGACGTCGTAGTCAGTATCGACTCAATCTTCCGACTGTCGGAGGTAACATACTGTTTCAGTAAGCCTTCCACTGACTTGCGCACTCCGGGAAACGTAGTCGCAAGGTGTTTCCTTGACGAACAAAACGCGAGTACCGTATTGAGCGCCTGTCCATCATTCAGTACATTGTTCGATGGCGGTGGCGGGCGGCGTACCTTAAAGACCTGAAACAGCGGCGGCGGCGGCGGCGTTAGCGTTAGCTGTTGTTCTCATCCTGGCTCTCTTCAGCAAGGGGCAAGCTCTTACTTTGAACAACTGCGACCTTTGATCAGAATGCAGGCATTCCGCATGCAAAGCTCCCTCACCCATTGAAAGTAAGGTGGCCACGCAGCGACCTGAAGGTCTGCGTGTTCACGCTTCTCGGCTGCTTTCTTGGACGTACTTGTACGGGCCTTCTTAGGGGTACTCGGTGTCACCTCACCTCCGGTGGCGTCCCTTTTCTTTCGAACAATTCGTTGTGGTTGGTCCATGGTATCTTCCGATACTCAAGATCGGGTTCTACAATGGTGGGTTGTGCAATGTGAAGCAAGGACGCGTTCAACCATCTAATGGGCGTGACTCTCGGGAGATATGTGACGTACCGCGAGGTGCTGCGCGGTGGCGATAATAGAGAGCTTCCAGTTTCGATATATATCGAGATTTTGATATTCTATGGCCAAAAATGCGGGCCAAATCGCACGATGTGAAAATAAATTCTCGATATATATCGATTTTGGAAGCTCTCTAATTCCCAGTCCTTGACCTTGTTCTCCTTGGGCTCTTGCGATGTCGGAATGCCAGCACCGTTGCTATTTGCCCCAGTGGGCCCTCGCTATTTGCGATGCGGTTAACGGAGATGCCGCTTTTGTTGAGTGCTAGTCGACTCGAACGCTACGGACAACAAGGCCATCGCTCGCGACAATGGGTCAGGGCAGAAATGCAGTCCATCGATATCAAAGTGCTCATCCTTCCCGGATATCATGGCGGGCCCTGGATACAGATCTTCAGCAGGTATAAGAAATCCTACTCGGATCTGTGTTCTACGGCGTCTCCAGCTCTTAAACCTTCCGTCCGCTCTTCGACCTAGGCCGGCCCTCCGCATCGCCCTCCATAGCACCGCAGGCTCTGTGCTCCTCCACTTCGCTCGCGCACCGTCTCGACCCCAGCACGTAGCGAGAACACGATGCCGATAGCCCGCAATCCGTGGATTGTACCGGACGAGGATGACGACGACGAGCAGGGCCGGTTCATACACCCCCGCGATCGCCCCCACGATATAGCATTTGACGTAGATCCGGTGACACACGCGGTAATCCCCCGTACCCGGTCCAGCTGGAATCGCTTTCTGAAGCCATTGAAGAGTGCGCTGCGGTGCACGCCCTGCTGCGTGTCCTCACGTTCGCTGTGCACCTGCGGGCGCTACGACGGGTGTGACTGCCCGGGCCGTAATGGCCCGTCTGACTCGAAATGGCCCGACCCAAATCGCCAGTTCGCGCCGCCTGTGCCAGACTGGGCCCATACTCCAGGTATGGCGTGGGCTGTCTATTCATGCAGTTTTCTAGGACGACATACTTAAATCCAGCTCTTTCCTCCTTCTCCTCTTCTAGTGACCCCTCAAATCATGCCTTGGACTACCAGGAATCCGCCTTCCCCGTCTCGCCGTCCACAAGTTGTCGTGCCTGCGACCCCGGCCCCCTCCTTTATCCCAGTCATGACTCCAGCAATGGCGCAGACACCCTTGGCGCCTATCACAACCCCGGCAGGCACGTGGACCCCCTTCCCGGCTCTCGTGCCGACGCCTATCGTCCAAGCCCCCGCCTGCGGCGCGTTGACCCCGGTCTCGATGATCGGGCATACGATCCACAATCCGACGACTCCAGGCTCATGGACATGGCACCCGCATCCGCTTCCCCACCCATCCATCCCTGCGCCCGTATTCTGGAGTAACATACCCGGAACGCCCTTCGCCGCGCCGATACCCGTCACCCCCGCCATTCCCCCTACCATCCTCCTAACGGGCGGCCATCCTCTGCCTGGCACGGTCCCGCAGTGGTTGCCCCCCGCCTGGCCCCCCACCAGCGTGCCCGATCCCGTCCGCCCTGTGGTTAACCCGCACGTCATCCCCAGCCCGGCGGACGCGTACACCCCGCAGCTCATGTGGGACCTAGCACAGATGCCAAGCATGGCGAGGCGCCTTACAGGCAACCACATCTACAAGTCGCTGGGAAAGATGGAGAATGAGCAAGTCGTGTGGCCCAAGACCGAGACCGTGCACATCACTACGTGGTTCACCGGGCGCACCGATTGGGGTCCAATCGTAGCGAGGAACTCCAAGGGGGTCACCGTGGGCAACCTGCTATGGGCTATCTACACGTACTTCCAAGAGAAGATCACTTCGGTAAGTGCTTGTGTTAACCATTTGGGCCAGGTGGCTTATAGCATCATGCTGTCGCAGGAGGACTTGGACACGTTGGACCGACACGTTGGGCCGGATGCAAGGACTACCATTCAAGCTGCGATGGTAGAGCGATGTTGCAGGGCGGAATCCGGTGGGCTACCTGAATATGAATGGGCCCAAGGGATTCGACGCGTAGATTGTCTCAGCGTCGCCGGCGGCCGGATATGGTGGGGCGTCTATCTGAACTTGAATACCAGCCCTGGGCGGTGGTATTTGCACCTCTCGACGCTTCCGAAAGCGGGCCGATGATAATGTCTTCACGAATTACAACATGATTTTCACCGACGACTAACGTTAGCTATCATAGGCCCTAGATAATACCCTGCTAATGTATGATACCTTTATGGCTGCTCGGTCTGAATACACGTCGTAGCGCTTCGCACACTAACAAGGCGGATGTGACAATGACATGGTGACTTCACGTTCTCGTCACGCTCATCCTTCGCGCTTGCTGCCAGAACTGCCTGCCACACCTCACGGCATATTCACAGTATACCCTACCAGCTCGATCCTCTGGGAGCTTGATCAACCCGCCGCTACCATGAATCCTACGGCCGCTCGCCTCGTGCGGATCATCCCCCGCGCTCAGCTCCCGCCAGCAGTCCAAGCCAGCGACAGCGTCGTGCCCGCACTCACTCGGCACCCCAAGCCCGTCACCCTCATCGAGCGGCTACAGCAGCGTCAGGAAGCGCAGGGAGCGAACTGGCCGTCGAACATCCGGCTGGAACCCGAGCTCGGAAAGAGGACATTCAAGAACGTCAGGTCCGAGTACAGGGAGAAGTTCAAGAAGTTCTTGAAGGAAATCTGAGAAGGGGTAGGGGTCCTCGCTGAAGGAGGAGTGGAGAAGCCTGCGGGGGTGATTGTCGGGCACGGCCTACGCAGAAGGGCAAAGATGGCACGCGGTCAGGGCGTTCAGACGCCGTGTGGTGCAGGAGATGCATGCTCGGGGGCTGTTCGGGCACGGAAGGACTGCAAAGCTGCGGTATGATATGTATAGGGCAGCTAAGTGGTCTTGCTCGTAATCGACCTGACGTACGGAAACATATATGAATCCTCGTCGTTACTCCTCTCCGCGAGAACTGCTATAGCATGCGAATTAATATCGTTGTCCTCTACATCTACACAGATAAATGAGATAACAAATGCTTGAACCTCGAACATGACCTTCGACGTCACCGATTGCCATGAAGATCGTCAACTGCAAATCTATTCCGCCCTTTTTGCAGCGTTCTGCTTGCCTTCTCTGAACGTCCTCTCCAGCAACGCGTTGAACTCCTTCTGCTTCTGGGCATGAATTGCATGTCCCGTGTTCTCCCACTTGACGAACTCCGCCTCAGGCATGGCGCTCTTCAATTTGTCGCTGTTGCGGGGATCGACCAGGTAGTCCACATCACCAGTTACAATGACGACCTACAGTTGGCAGGGAGAAAGCGCGAACGACGTCAGACGCGAACAAGCGACGCAGGTATGGACTCCAGGACACGCACCTTTGGGATTTCCTTGGATATCTTGGCCAACCTGGACGGCGACACATAATGAGAGAGCGCCGCAAACATTTGCGAAATGTGGCCCATGAATTGTTGCGGACGCGTTATGGCTATGCGGTGCCGGTAGATCTACAAGCCCGCCAGGAGTTGAGCGCCAGCGCGTAGATAGATGCAGGGTTATTGCTTACCTCCGTCTGTACGGCTCTGTTAGTGCGCCCTTCCGGATCCTCTTCCGCAGGACTATCTAACCAGGACACGGGGAACACCATTTCGAGGATAATAGGGATTTTCTCTTCCGGGTCGGTCATGAACGTCAATCGTGCGAGCGACGACAGTCCTTTCCACTTCATTTCATCAGCGTCCTAGAATGAGCGATGCGCGTTTTGAGAACTCACTGAGGGTAAATTCGACCATGGGTGCCCACCAGGGGTCGTGACGGCCAGGGTCAGCGAGAGGATATTTTGTGGTATTCGGTAAGCGAGCTCTGGGCCGCGGTGGTCAGTATGGTTCGCGAACAACCATGTTTGATAGATACCTTGTGCAATCATGCCTCCAAGAGATATGCCAACTACATGGAGATCTCTGGGAGCCGTCCACCCGACGTACTCCAACAACACAATGATATCCTCAGCCATGTCACTCGTCCTGAATGGCACGACCACCTATTGTAAGTGCTGAGATGACACAGAGCTTAGGAGATAGTATGACAGACGTATATGGTCCACGAGGTGTTCCGCTGTTTCCGACTCCCCGGTTATCGAAGACGAGGACAGAGTACCCAGCCTGCTTGCTGAAGTAGTCCACCTGCGGCGTCCACGCAAACGAGCTGCTGTTTAACCTACAGCGAAAGTCGGGTAAGCTGAGCGTGGGGTGCTACTGAGCTGTATGTTCCACATACCCCATGATGGCCAGAATCTTCGTGTCCCCGTTACCATGTTGCTCAAAATATAGCGAATGGCTTTCGAAAGGTGACTGGTCTTCGCCTTTCTTGCTCCGTATCTTCGTGACAGGGCAGAGCCCCTTTCGGACACATGTCGTAGGATCGAATATGCTGCGTAGCTCTGGCGGCGATGTAGCCATGCTATAACAAGTTCACCGTGGTGGGCGGCAAAGATGGCACGGATTGCTGCCAGTGACTCGTGGGTTACTCCGGCTATATGAGATCACCGACCTCACCGGAGTATGCGGGTCGCGTTTGTGGCGCGCCACATGCGCTAGCGTCTTTGTCGTTTGGTTTTCGTTCGTTCTTCATCTGTCTTTTGCCCACACCAAGTCAGCTCAATTGGGACAAAATTGGCGCGTAGACATGGATAGAGTCAACCATAGGTTAACATTTTCGTATGCTGTTGTGCTCGAATTTCACCTTATCGCCACATCCCAGATCAGAAGTCCTCCCTTGGAATCTGCCATTCGCGACTCGCAACACGGAGAGGCACCGCATCGATCGTGAGATCGAGAGTACGCTTGAAAAGCTACGCGAACTACGAGGACGTCGCAACGAGCTGGCACCTATCTTTCGTCTCTCCTCCGATGTCCTATCCATCATCTTCCGGTACAGCGTATCCCGTCTGAAGTCACCATTCTCTTTCCCTTCCAGCCATGCCTTCTCGCACGTATGCCAACACTGGCGAAGTGTCGCCCTTGATACCGCCGCTCTCTGGACGCTACTCCCTCGTGCTACTCAACCACTCACTGAGTTGTTTTTGTCGCGGTCTGGTGGTCACTCGTTATATTTCTCTGACGCAGGCCGCCTGAAATATCCAACTCACGGATCTACGAAGACCACCCTCTCGCATATGGATCGCATTCGGTCAATCAAACTACTTCCTATATCTGAAGGCCGCAAACGAACACGTCTCAGACTCTCATCCGCCGCCCCACAACTCACCACATGCCTCATCATCGCTTCCTGGGACCAGCACATACGCCTTCCGGACAACTTCCTCGGGTTATACGCACCTCGGCTTCGCCACCTCACGCTCAGGCTAGTGACATTCAAATGGGATATGTTGTGCTGTCCAGCACTGGTCCAAAACTTGACGGTCCTCGAATTGGGTGCTTTGGCCGCGGCTTGTTTTCCCAGTGGACCACAGCTCGTTGCGGCTCTCAGGTCCATGCCTGCTTTGCGTACGCTTCAGCTCCAACATACGTACGACCATCACGTGTGGCTTTCGAATTCGGAGGAGAATGACCCACCAAGCGATATCGCCGTAGTGGATCAGCTACGCACCCTATCAGTGGATGGCCCAAGGGCAAGAACGTCTGAGTTATTCCGGTACATCCGCTGCCCCTCCCTTTTCTCTCTGTCGGTGGATTTCTTATCTTCGTCAGACGAAGAAGCGTCCATGATGTCTTCTTTGGCCACTTTTATGCAAGACCAGCAGACCTGTCAGGTGGGCTCCACCCCGGTATACATGCTCGTTGTCGAATGGCAACAACCCCTGCTCCATAATTACCAGCTCACGGCGTATTCAAATCGCTGGCGTGCTAGGAGGTCAAAGGCTTTGCCGCGGCGACAGGAGCAGTTGTTCAAATTCGATGGGTCGCATGTGCCAATCCTGCCCGTCGTCCGCCTCATGTGCCTCGATCGTGTCGTGACAGTTGAAATCACTCTGCCAGATGATGGTGATACTATGAAATCACCGTCGTCGATGCAGCGCGTCATGGACTTCCTCACGGAGATGTCTCAGCTCTCTTCGATTCGAAATCTCAACCTTCATTTGAAAAAGCATGGTCGCAAGATATTACATTCCCTTCTCGAGCACTGTGCTATACTGTTGATACAAAGGTATCGTGAATCAGAGAAGATGTTGAGGGTTAAGTTGGATACCGCGCTACAGACAGAGGATTGGAGGACTTGGATGGTTGACAATGACGCAGTCGTAGCCTGGGACGGAGAATTGCTGTACGTATCGCGTAGCAAAGACTCGAAGCCATTCGCGTAGACAATAGCACGCAGGTTGTATACGCGCTTTGAGTGAGCAGGGCAATGGATTTATCCAAGGACGGATAAGAAATGAAATCAAGACATGTGATAATGTCGTTCTGGTAGACTCTTGGGTTGTCCGCTCAAAGTCCCCTACCCCATCGATCATCTGGCTAGGTCAGGCTCTAGAGTCAGGAGTCCTGGGAACGTCACGGTGTTGGCAGGTTCGGAGTAGCAAAGGCGTTGCTAGACAACCATGACGGTCGGCCACGACTGTCATAAGTGTAGCTCTCGAGAGATAGTCACCAGCTCGGCGGGGTGTCAGACGACGGCTGGCGTCAAAGGGACTCAAGGAACGTTGCTACCATTTTCTTACCCGTGTCTTCTGCGAGGCCGGTGGCGGGGATCTAGCAAAAGACACGGACGACTCCTTGCGGCGCCCGACTTCCATCTGTTTTGGAGAGTGTCGATGCATGCGTATCGCTCCCGTGTCCGTTGTGCCGCGAATACCGCGGCCAGACAGGAGCACCCCTGCTAGTAGGATCGGGCAGAGTGATCCAGCCTGTCCGTCGTAATGACTGGTTTGATTTACTGCGGGTCTAGCGTCGTCCAGCGGCCAGTCGAACGTTGCGTGTATTCGCTTTATAACTATGCATTTATCGTAATGAGACAAGCCGGCCGGGCAACGGTAACCCAAGCAAAGTGCAAGTGAAGATGCAACAAGATGTGGTCGTCTTTCGAGAAGGTTAACCGTTGTCAAGTGGGGGGGATACAACAAGATGTGGTCGTCCTTCGAGAAGGTTAACCGATGTCAAGTGGGGGGGATACGACCTAACACATACGTATGTACGCCCCGGAGGTGGTCTGCGGAGTCCTCATCCTTCTTCTGACGACAGCTCCTTGTCAACTCCCCGGGTTTCGGACGGACTCAAGTCTTACCGACGGCATTTCTTCTGTATCCCCTTTTTTTGTGTTGGCGTCTTTCTTTCTGCTTTGCACGACGGTTGGGAGGGCTCGCATCGCATCCCTAGGTAGCAATGCATCGCGGTCCGCAGATATTCCTACAACAATCCCAGTGAGAAACCTATCCGGCCGGCCCGACGTTGTCGTGTTACAGCCATCGGGCGGGTTCGCAGGCCTGTCGTCGGGGGCGGGGTGGCGCTGCGTCAGGACTCGGGAGGGGATGATCGATGATCGGGAGCAAGCTTCGAGATCTGATTTCCTTTCCGTTCTTGCGTTTCGGACTCCTCTCGAGCGGGCGGGGGCGATGCGGCGGCACCGAGCTGCACAGTGGTACTTGGGGTCACGCGTCGAGTACGAATCTGATTGGGATGTTATGATGCCGTACGGATACATGCGTGCGATGCCCGCGTTATCGATTTTTTTTTCCTTCTGAGGATTGTTGGGCTGTTGCTGGATTTTCATCGTCACGGAGGCAGACAGGGGCAGTTCCTGATCTCCCTATTTCGATCGTGATCAAACGATGCAACAAGTCAATGCTGTCAGGTCGGCCGCATAAGTAGGTAAGGGGGAGGAGATACAGCTCGATCATCCAAGGAGAAATGGTTGTTGCTTTGATGCCGCTTCTCGCTCCGGCTTCAGGAGTCAGGAGGTGCAAGTCCTTTCTACCGACTCGACGTACTGAAAGTGCTTCGGTCGGAGAAGCTACTACTGCCAGAGCATTTGTGCCATCGTGATCACAGAGCCCCACGGCTGTGTGGGTCGCCGTAAAAGCAATAGATCCCGCTGGTCGGTGTTGGTGAGAGAGAAAGAGAGCGAGTGAGAAGTACCATGGGGATGATCGCACCTCAGCCACCCCTTTGGCAGACCCTAGTAAGGCGGAATCTCCCTGCGCGAAAGTCGTCCTTTGGAGGCCTCGCCGGGGCGGTACGTTCCAATTTGTTGGTACTTCCTGTCCTACCCGCTGTCCAGGCCATCCGCCGCTGGGATGTCCCGCTTTGTGCCCGGGTACATACCATGCTACCAGTGCTACGGGATCGTGAACCCACTACCTGATGCGCACTCAGCTTCGAGATTAGGATATGTAACGATGGGCATGCGCGGCAGGCGTATGCACATTCATAAACGGTAACACACGCGCTGCACGATATCCTATTTACCGCCCGAGAGGTCTTAGAGTCATACTAGCACCCGCTGCTGGGACGCTAGCACCAGGTAGGTAGGTCATATTGTGGCGCACATGGCTTGCCTCCGCTCCATCCGCCGTCCCCCCTCCAATTTCTTCAAAAAACTGATGGATATAACCTGAATCTATGAGTCAATCATCGCCAGCCGCCGTGGAGG
>NW_006767440.1:475681-493059 GCF_000264995.1 Punctularia strigosozonata HHB-11173 SS5 | reverse complement strand
CATCGCCAGCCGCCGTGGAGGCGAAATATGTGCATATGCAAAGCATACCGGCCAGTCAATCGCCACGCAACGCTCGCCGGCATAGCAGGGGGCGTCCAGCCCTGGCTTGCATTCTCGGTCCGCAACCGCTGCTGGTACGTACCGTTCCTGGGATCTCCTTTGAAATCGTGCAGGGGTCCTTCATGAGATCTGATTTTGCTTGCTAGGAGTGTGCCTCGACCGTGGGTCTTACCCATATCGACGTTCGGGGATGTTAGGTCATCCTCGATCGTATGGCCGTCGTCCCATGCACTGTGGTACGTACCCGACATGGAGGCACGATCATGGCGTGATTCCAATGATGCACCACCCTCTGAAAGAACACGGTGGTATCTCCCATGATCGTCGAGAAGCTTCGTTGGGACTTACCATGGTGGCTGCCGCCTTTTGGTAGTTGCCACGGCCCTTGTGGGACTTACCATGGATGATCTCGGTGCGTTGGTATATACCCTACCTCCCCATCGAGCATTGGGACTTACCGGCGGTATGACAGTTCCATTTGGAACATACCAGCGGTGTCATTGGCACGATGGGACGTGCCAGTGCTGTCGACTCCAGAATGGGATGTACCAGCGTGGGCTTCTCTGCTGCGTGGTACATTCTTCACTCTTGCCCATCGCACCATCAAGTACCTGCGCGCCAGGGGAACAGTGGGACGTACCAGCACTTCGTGCGCTGCGCTGGGGCATAACTGATTGCCCAATGGTACGTCCCTGGCATCTTAAATCGTACCACGGGACGACACTACTAATGCCGGCCGCTGGGAGGATCCTTCGCGTGGTGATCTCGTACCCCCTCCCCCTCCCCCGGCGAGGAGTTGACCGAAGTATCGAAGGAGACACAAGCACGGGCCGTGGCAATCAGGCATATCAGTAGAGCATCCAGTTAAAGGCGAACACTGCGTTGCATTGTAAGTTGCATGTCAAACATGTTCGTGTATCCATCTCTTCTCTTTGCATAACTCAGGCTCGCTGCGGGCAGGTGAAAAACGACTAGCGCGTTTCTCGACAATAGCATTATAACTCCGCTAAGACATTATCCGCTAATATGTTATGAATAGTCTATGATTCTTGTGTGCGTGCCCGTTTAGCATCCTGTTCGCGCAAGTAAGCGGCACGCTTCGTGCCTTCAGCTCGGATCTGCGCATCCATGTCCACCTCTGGGCCCTCGTAATCACTCCGAGACCTCTTGATGGGACGCGGTTGAGGACGATTGGACAAGACTGGCTGTCCTTGACGCAGACTCGTAAGATTGCTTGCCTGTGCGGGTATCTGAAGAGCGTCATTGAGCTGATCGTTCGCAACTCCACGTACTAGTCTTGCGGAAGCGAAGGATTGCTGAATAGACGGGGCGGGGGGACGGCCCGAATACGCGGTGTTCGGGTTGGGTGAGACGTATAAAGGGGAGCGGCCTGGAGGGAAGCTGATTGACGCTTGATCCCTCGGCATGCTATCGGAGTTGCTTCCATGCTGAGGAGGCCAGAGACTCATCGCTGACGGCTCCTGGCAGACCTGGATAGGTGCCGTTAGACAATCAACAGCCGATGGTAGTGGTAGCGGCTTGCGTGTCGATGAGGCTTGCCCATGCACAGTGTCAGCGCAACGTTGGACCGTGAGTCCCTGTGAGCCATCGTGTGGTATTTGTGGCAGCTCACAATGGAGACGTGGAGGATGAGGATGCGATTGATAGTTGGTCGGTTGAGCAGGATACATGAAAGGCTGGAGCTCTGCGGGAAAGGGGGGCACATTGTGACGTGTCTCTTCAGGGATGTTCCCATAACGCATCACCTGATTGCTTCTTGGTAAGGGTAGAGGCCGAGGTCCTTTGATGGTCCGAATGGGAGGTTGCGACGCGTGCACAACATCGCCAGGGTTGCCGTTGAATCGTTTGGCCTGTATGACTGGCGTCGATGACGGTACATCCCCAGGATAGCTCTGCGCAATGCGTTTAGGGTTGCGATCATTCCCTGATTCCGTGTCTAGGCGAACGTGAGCCGACATTTCTGCGTTAAACTCTGACCACTCACCCGGAGGTTCGGGAATTGTTGGAAGAGAGCCGGTGGCCAAGGGATCAATGTAAGTCGGGGCCGCCGTCTGGTCCTGCACCAATCCATTCCAATGTGTGGCGTAGCCATCGCCAGCATGATCGGGTGGTGTGATATATAACCCGTATTGAGCGTTGGCGATGAAGTCGGCGCCAGCCTGAGACAGCGACAGAATGCGTAAATGCAATGAAACGAGCAGTGATCAGTGGCGCACCTGTGCTGCTATTGGAGCCGGGTCGTTGATGTGCATGCCAAAGATAGGGTTGTCATTGAACCCGACGTGGGGGGGATAGAGGGTTTGCTGAATGACAACAGGTCAGATGGGATTCGAGTGCATTGCATCATGAACGCACCTCATTGTACTGTAGCCCATGTCCGCTAAGATAATTGCCGTTGCTTTCATTGACGTCGGCGCCATTCTGAATAGGTCAAACAATGAGTATGCGATACGAACATACCCAAGACACGCACCCATCCACCCGTGAGTACCTGGGGGGGCGGCTGCACCGACTGGTGGTCGGTGGGCCTTGCTGCAACTGCTGAAATGATGGGAGAGCACGCAGACTCCTCGTCACTGCTGTCCAATTCGATGTACAGCTGATCCTTTGTCCTCTTTCGTCCTTTGAGAAGCGGATTGTCGTAGTGATGGTGTGTCGTAATAGTCCCCAAAATATGGCCCCTGCGCGCGTCTTTGGGCTCCGTGGACCCAGAAGGTCGTGCTAAATGATCGGTATTGAGAGTAGAAGTGGGCGTATCGACCGGCGAGGGATGTACGGGTTGAGACCGTTGGCGTTTCGTCTTCGTCGCATGAGCGCCTTGGTCAGCTGCTTTCTGTTTGCCTCGACCTTTGACGCGAACAGGCACAGGAGGCGCAGGTTTGCTTTCTTCGATGACGGCATTGCAGTACGCCTGCGTAGCCTGGGCGCGATACAGAACAATTTGACGTCCATAGGGAGTGTCGATGATATCTTCTTTGCCTCCCCAGCCGCTTGCAGGAATATAGGCAAGCAGAATAGGGACATCCCCACGTTCGCGCCACTGCTTCTTCATCACTTCTGGATGGTGCGTTAGCAACATCATAAACATAGCATGACGTAGGCGCAAACCTTCATCCCATCTCTTGATGACCAACCTCCCTGGGCCATTGTTCCTCTCGACCATCGCCTTGATGTTCAGACTATTTCCTGTGCGGAAGTTGAAAGCGATTCGGTCTTTCCGTCCTTTGATTTTGATCTCCGTCATAGTGGCTTCGGGGCACCAGTTGTATAATGTGATCCCGTTCGTAACGAGATACTCCAACATCGTGCCCCATTTGAACTTCGAGGTGCGTATACCGATATCATCTAGCGGCGGATTAAATGGCGCAGTCACGGTAAATGAGCCAGCGATACTCACTGCACAGCGCCAATATGATACGCCTCAATATCTTATCGCAGCCGTCACGGGAATTCTTCTCGTCAAGCACGCCATCGGCGGAGAGCTCGTTGGTCTCGTCGTCGTCGTCGTCGTCATTGTCGTTGCCGTTGCCGTTGCCGTTGCCGTTGCCGTTGTCGTCCGGGAGGACCAATTCAGGAACATCATCTTCAGGACCGTCTGATTTGTCCATAGGTATGAGACCTTGTAGTTGTTCGTCGGAGACAGCAGGTGAGCCATCCTCATTTTGTTCCAAGATTCTAAACTGTTTTTAAGAAACATTTTCCAGAACGGTAACGGCACATACGTAGCGAGGGCTCTGCATTCCATTATATACTTGTGCAGATTCTTGGGAAACCTTGCCTTGAGCCGCGGCCAGAGCGGGGAACCTCCCGTCATGATGTAATTCCCGCCGGCGGTGTCAATTATGATGCCGAAGATATGGAGTCCGCTCTGTGAATGCCAATGCTCCGACTGATCCAAGACGAGGAATTAGCGGGGCAGGAAACGCGAACACAACAGAACCCACCATAGCGCCAACCTGACGAGCGGCAACCGTGACTAAGTTGCTAGTTTTCCCCGTCCCGACAAGATTGTCCAAGAATTCCTGGCGTTTCGTATGCCACCAGTCGTAGCAGTCTTGCATGGCGGCCTTCTTCTCTTGCCAAGTCTTGTGACCAGCAAGACGTGCATAGTATGCGCTCCTCTTGCGACGCGCAAACGTCTCCGAGTCCTCCGCTGCATCAAATGAAATGAAAAAGAGAAAACGTGGGCTGAACCAAAATACGTACCTACGGCTGAACCATCGGTAGCCTTGATCTGTGGATGATGTGCGGCATACCACGCTTGCCATACCTGCCACCGGTTCTCCGCGCGAGACGATATTAGCGGCGGCCGGCCAATCCACTTCGCAATGACATCCAGTGACTTGCCCGTCTCCTTCGCGAGCTGTAATTTGAACTTATCCGCGTACTTGATAAAATTATCGAGTTTTGCTTTGGCCTCCGCGCTGATTGCCCCGGGACGGTTTGGAGAGTCTGGGCTGAGTGGATCGTCACCGATGGAAGGACCAGAGCCGTCCTCCTCGACGTTGTCAGAATCGAGGTCTTCCCAGTCCTCATCTTTGTCGAGCTCCAAAAAGGTGGCGCAATCAGGCGCCTGCGCTGGAGAGCAGTCAAGATGTTGTGCGTCATCTTCCCCGTCCCGACCGTTTTGGTTGGCGTCTGGATCGGTCGGGATGCCATGCGATACACTCGGGATAATCGAACTCTGGGGAGCGGGCTGGAGACCATGTTGTTAGCGACCACGTCGAGCAACATGCCCGCAAAGGCTTACCGGCTGAGCGCTGTGCACAACGTGAGCACCGGTTGTCAATGGGAAGGGATCGGGGAAAGTATAAGATGCAACGGCGGCTTCCTTGCTCGTGGATCTAGGCTCGGTTGTACCCAGTCCTGCACCTTGCGTGGTCTGGATTGGTGGGGCTAGCAGCGTAGATTTCCAAGGCGCAATCGCGGGAAAACGGTATAATTCTGCCGCTGCGGTACGCTAGGCAAAAGGGTTCGGTTAGTTTTGTAGATTGAAGAGCCGGTAGAACGGGCACATACCTCCTTTTGTACGCTAGCCTCCGCCGAGATCATCGATGCCATAAACGAAGTTAATGCATCCTGTGCATGCGACGTTTCCCCAGCCGATGAAGAAGCATCCGGGGGCAAACATTCAGATGAATTCCCCTCGTGATTGGCGACAGAGGCAGCAGCTGAGGGTATCACAACAGAGCCCTGTGGACTTTCTAGAGATGTCGAACGGTGCGCCATGCTGTTTGTCGCATTTGGCAGCTGCGCCACGGCGGAGGGAGTTTCGGCGATTGACATCGGGGGCACGACAGTGTTGACCAATGCGGGAGAGCCAATCCTGCTATGCACCGAGGATAACGACGAAGTGACCGGTGATACAGGCGCATCCGATGTCGCCATGTTTACCAACCCGTCAGCTGCGTCATGGTCGATGCTTGCCGTTTCGTTGGCCGGTACAATCTTCGTCTAGTTTACACTCAGCCTTTGTCCTGATATATAACAAGCGCTCAAGAATCTCACCTTGCCCTTCTTGCCGGTTTTTGCAACTTTAGCCGTCCTCTGATTTCGCGTCGGTTTTGGGGCTTCCTGATGAGACGGGGTTACGAATGTGAGCAAAATAGAATATGATATGCACAAAAGAATCACCTTTGGCAACTCAACCGTTCCTTCGGTCAGCGATGCCGCCCGAGCTTCAACTTCAGATTGAGCAAGCTGAAAGAAGAGAATATTGAGCATTATTGTCGACGGTGTTGAGCTGAGAACACTTACCGGCGCTCCTGCATCACACGCTGACTGTGCCGAACTAACAAGTGGAGCCGTTTTCTTCTTCTGTAGCTAGCATTAGCTGTGAATACGCAGAAAATAACATACTGCATACCCGCTTCTTCTTCATCTCCGGAGGCGGTAAAGACAATACTGTATTCTGGGCCTTCTTTCGAAAATGTCAATTCCAAACATATCACTCAATGTAGCAAACATCTTACCCGCACCCCAGAACGTGTTTGAGGCATTTGAAAGCGTGCAGAAGAGGTTGAAGTTCGAGATTCCGAGTGGTGACTGAGACAGAACAATGCAACCCAGTGATGAGTGGGAAAGCGCAGAGTTGGTCGGATCTATAAGGTTGCGACCCGTCAGGGCGACTGTTTGGCATCGGCGGATCGAGCTTTGACTGCATCCAAGTCCAAGCAGTCGATGAAATCGGGTGCGAGTCGAACGGCGAATAGCACACTCTGCGTCAGACATGAGGGACCGAGGTGCAATTGAGATGGTACATACCAAGCGGCGAAATCGTCGGCGATGGTGGAGAAGTCCGAGAATGATCGACTCTCCAACGTAATTGCAGGTTTCCAGCACGATTGTTCGTGTATCGGCGGACCGGACCTTAACTTAGCCGATATGTCAGCCCCGGCAACAACATTCCGAATGGATTGAGTGACTAGAAGCGCACACACTGTTAGCCATGCGGCGCAAGGGCGGAAATGGAACGACACGCACCAGCTGTAAAACCGCCGGTGGTAATGCAAAAAATGCAAGAGGGGCGACTTGGTCGACTTTGCCTACGCAATTGCAGGTTGCAAGCGCGATCATTCGAGTACCGGTGTGCCGGTTGTTGACTCTGCCGATATGTTCACCCTGTTAACAACACTCCGTGTGGACTTTGCGACTGAAGTCGCGCGTATTGTTAGACATGCAACACAAGGCTGCAAACGGAACAGAACGCACCAATTGCGAAACACCGGTGTTAAGGCAATAAATCTTGGAGGGCACAATTGGTTGCCTTCGCCGACACGATTCCAGGTTGCGAGCGCAATCGTTTGAGTATCGGCGGACCGGACCTTGACGGAGCGGATATGTTAACTCCGGTAGCCACAATCCATGTGGGTTGGATGACTAGAGGCGCACAGAATTAGACATGCGGGACAAAAGGTCCAACCGGGATGGTACGTACCAACTGTAAGACCGCCGGCGGTGATTTGAGAAATCCGATGTGATCGTATGCCCAACGCCCGCCTCATTAATCACGCCAAGAGCACGGCCCTGGAAGCTTCACAAACTTGCGCGGGGACATGGAATCGACGGATGGAACTATTTGCAATGTCACGATCTAGCCACACAAGAACGTAAGTGGCTCAACTCACACCGAAGAGCAAAAACTTGGGGATATACCTCATCGTCGCTGCTCTATTGTGCTTTCTCTCCCTCGACTGCCTCTCACTTTGATAATAATGGCCACCACCTGCACCGACGATATCAACGCTGTGGACATCACTGACGCAATGATTTTCCGCGACAAGTATACCACGGTGAGGCCAGGGCGCTGAGTCTTCAGCTACCAACCATGCTGACAGCGGTGCAAGGCACGCGTTTTGGTTGGTATGCTGAGGGAAGGGGATAGGGACGGGAATCTATGGAACTATAGTCCCTTGGTGCTGCAACACCTGTCCGGTTACTACTATGATAGAATGCTGCTCGGGACAGCACCGGCAGCGTACCTGAAATGGATCTTCGTGCTCGGGAATTTGTTGCTGGACCCTATTAATTCTCCGGTGAGATGAATTCCTTACATCGAAAGCTCAAGTAACCAAATTGCCTTAGTCTGCCGTACGCGAGTTCATAGGAGCGTACGAGCGGTTTGAGCCAGGCAAGATCAACGAGAGCGCGCCCGGCTCCGGTGTCATGCACCCAAGGCATATTTTTGTTCATCGCGAGTTGACGCTCCCGTGGCGAATTCCGGAGGTGGAGATGAACCAGTCTGGGGCGCTTTGGGGCGTCACCGACGGAAACCCTTGGTTCCGCTCATGGTTGAATCGAAAGTCCGAGGTACGGGATCTGTTACGTTTGTCGTGAGTTGAGGCTGAGAGTTTGTAGGCACAAGAGCTTCTGTCGTATGCGTTACGGCCGGAGACAGTCCAGGAATTTGTTCAGGATAGTATCCTCAACTACCATATGACTAACTTCCATCGTCTGCGACGAACATGCGGTGTGAATTGCCGCCTCTACCTTCAGCACGTGATGGGATTGGCGTTTCTGACCACTGACGAGTATGATAGAAAGTCGGAAGCTGTATGTACACTGCATTTTTGCTCCGTTGTGCGTGAACTCACAGCTCTAATGTACAGATATTGAAATCCGGTTTTGCAAACTTGTACTTCCGCTGGGGCGGACGCAGCATCGACCCAAACGAGGCATTGGTGCCTTTAGTGACCGATAACTTCAGCATCATTCCCATCACGTTGGACATGATTTGGGATCGGAATGGCGAAGGAGAAGGAGAACCGCACCTGGGACTTGTTCGCACTGTGCCAGGTCCTGGGGAAACTATTCGTAATTTCTTCACGATTCATAGTAGTCGGGGGACGGAGCCGTAGATATTCCGCGCCGCAGAGTCTTATCGAAGTTCTGTCATAGGGTTGAATTTCATGCCACAAACGTGCTGGAATAACGGAATGAGGCTACTTGCAGCCTACGTGTGATTAGTATGGATGGCTCGCGCACATATGCAGCGCTGAAGACTTGCGAGGTGATCGCAATCTACCCGACATTATTGCCTAGTAACATGTCATCGCGAGCACGATAAAGCAGAGAGAGTGTTTCCACCATCACTCGATGCCAACTTGAAGGGTGAACATTTGTCGTTGACGAGCACGAGTTTCCGATTCATCTCGCCGTGCCCGCTCACATTGTGTATCTCTCCTCACTCAGGCTATCAGTGTCTTCGTTACTTGAGATCACCGATGTTGTCCAAATCGGGTTTACAAGGAATAGATCCAGATGCATACCAAGGCTGGAACTTATATGAACGGCGTGTACTATCCGTTCTCGATTGCTTGCGGGGTAGATAAGATCATGCGTCGATTAGCCATTCCTTCCACTCCCGTACTCTTGTGCCATGTCCTGGCACCTCCGCATCTCCTCGGTTAGCCTATGGTCACTTCAATGCAGCCCGGCGTAGCATTACTGCGACTGACAATGAGTGCCTGACCTCCAAATCCAGTGTCGATGTTACACTCAACGGCACTTGAACCGTCCTCACTGCTCTCCCGGTAACAGCTTAGTACCAATGTACTAATGGAGCCCTACACACCTTGATAGTTTTTGATCGCCACCATATATGCTCATGTTAGACCTCCGCGCCTCCTGACACTTTATATGGTCCATGTAACATGCAAAGGCTCGTACACCAAGGCCAAGATTATTATTTGGAGGATTCGTACTATCGAAACCCGGCCACTTCTTTGCCTACATAGATATCAATGGTCCGGCTACCCATACTTCTCCTTACATAGCTCCCTCGTCCTCGTACTCCCGTGCCGTCTCTGAGCTCCTCTTCGTCTCCTGGGTCACTTGTGGATGCTTACTGACACGGTGCTGCATCAACTCACGGCCAGAGCCCGACCTAAGGAGCCAGCATTGACATCGAACTCAACGGCACTCGAGCCGGCTTGACTGCTAGCGAAACAACATCCGCCTCTGGGCTGGTGGTACTTCACCTATCACAGTCGCAATTGTGTATGCTCATGTTGGACCTCCGCACCTCCTGACGCTCTACACGGTCCATGTAACATCCAAAGGCTCGTACACCCCGGTCAAGATTATCATTTGAACTTGAAGGATACGTACTATTGACACCCGACCACCTCTTTGACTACAGATATGGTACGACTGCATACCTTCATCGTCCTCGTACTCTCCCACCGTCTCCTCTGCCAGTTCTGGGTTGCTTATGGACACTGGGATACATCCCAGCGTAGCACGACGTTGACAGAAGGTAAGTGCCCGACCTAGAATCCCAGCGTCGACGTAAAACTCACCCGCACTGGGGCCTTCTTGGCTGCCCGCCCTGCAGCATCCGCCTTTGTGCTGCTGGTGCCACACCCAGCTTAATGGTGTATGGTCACAACCAGATAAGTGTCAAAGCACGGTGTCTCCAAGCACTCTCTATAATCGGCGACAAATGTCTCTTCACAGCTCCACCGTTGTCTTACTAGTTAATACTGTTACAATCTCATGACTACGGCGGCTTTGCACATCACGATGTAACTCGCAGGTTGCAAGTCGACTTGTAACGCTGGTTATCATGCCTCGCAAACTCCACCTCCACGCACAGTCGGAGACAGGATTGACATCACCTATATCCGCCGCCACCATCATATGTTCTCGCTTGCGTGCTGTCTGCCGTGGATCGTCGCATGCAAGGTGCCGACAACTTCTCTGCCGATCGAACATGATTTGTGGCGTGTGCTGTGGCGTTGTATTCGGATCACTCCACAGTGTTGCCCATGGAAACTAATTCCGCCATCAAAATGCCGTCGCCGTTGAAGAAGGACCAGCGGCTTCTTACGACCCAAATTGCGGCCCATGGACCATCTTTCGGGGCTTTGCAGAAGTGCGTCAATGACGGGGTCGGTACGGAAGCTCCGAGAACGCCTGGAATGTGCCCTGACGTATTGAGAAGGAGATGAAGTGACACCACACGCAAAAAAAAATGTCAAGCGCCCATTTGGGTGATCCCCGCATACCGCTGGGACGTAACCAGGCTCAGGCACGTCAAGAGTTCTGGGCTACACGAGACATGATAGCGGGCACCGGCTGCACCGATTATGGGGAAGAAATTCTGTTCAGAAAACGGCGAATAAGTCGGCCTTCTTGAAATGGAACCATCGCGGAGCGGGGAATGTATCGTACGTGGACATACCACAGACCGCAGTGGGATGAGGGGGGTTTTCTGTCACGCTTGAGAGCTCTGCATGAAGTATGCAGAGTTACGTGAGGACGGGCAAGCCCTGGCGGCGTAATGAGCGTAATCTTCAGGTAACGTTGACTGAGAAAATAGGCAGCTAGGGAGCGAAGCCTGTGCGGATTTGGGTGATTCTTGTGGCGCTTTGAAATTGGAATTGGTAATTACATGAGTGACATGAGAGCGCGGTAGTGTGGTGACCTTCTTCACTAAGAGTGGCTTCGCCAAGCCTTGGGACGTCCCAAAGGTTGGATGGGATGTACCAAAGGCCGGAGTGGGACGTACAAAGGCGCACCGCAACCGATAAAGAATAGCACGTGCCCGTCACCAAATCCGCGTATATATACTCAAGGATTTCTGGCTCGGCGATCAGCGCCTCGCCCTGCTTTCTGTCTTTCCCTTTGCATCGTCCCTTTTGCCTGATCTTGAATATGTCTGTTCCATTTCTGCCCTGGTGCGGTGTTGCCCCTAGGATCGATTCCGCCCGTTTCCCACGCTATAGAGGTCGTAGCGCTCGCGTCCCAGGTCAGATCATAGAGGTACGCAGCTGCTCTACATGATGCACCATTAAATTCTGATTCTACATTTGTGATAATCAGGACAAAGGATCGTCCGTGATGCTACGGACTGTCGACGGTGGTGTCATCGAGGTGTATGTACCTGACGTGAGTAACGCCAAGCCAAAACTGTACCCGTACCTCAACTGATTATTACTCACAGGACATTGACTTGAGCCGCGAGCGAGACGTCGAGATTACTGGCAAAATCTTGGGAGAAGACACGATGGAGTGCTGGTGGTTTATAAGCTATGCCTATTCCATCGGTAGGTTTTATTCCGTCTTGAACACGGTGCTGCGCTTACGTATCACCGCAGATAATCGCGTCTTGCGCGCTGCTATCCATATGCTCCACGACTCCTTGTTTGTTGGCCCTGTTTGGGGTATCCAGTTTGATCCCCCCCAGCACGTCACGCCATTGCGCGTGCCTCTTATGGACGAGTCTCGGACTCGAATGATGTCTCGCCCAAACACGCCCCCGTTCCCAAATTATTTGCGCGTGCGTGCTCAGTCGGTTCCCACTGATGGAGCGTAAATTCAAAGGGTGCTTTCTGGTTGCGTTTGTATATCTCATTTTGGTTACGAGAGGTGACACAATTCAGGCCGAAAACAATCACCTCCTTCCCACTCTTACCATATTCAGCAGTCCTCATATGTAATTATAGACCCCACTACAAGCACGTTCTTTTCTTTCGCGGAGATTCATCACTCGGTATTTATTGCAATAAGATCAACGCGGAGTCAGATTGTATTGATAGTTATCCTTATTCGTAACGGATTATCTTACCACCTTCCAAGGCGCTCGCGCAGAACAGCAGCATGCATGGCCTGGCGTTTGTGTTGCGCAGACTGAATCGAGCCCAACCTTAGCGTGATGTTTCTGAATATTAAAGCCTCTATATATGCTCAATGGAGTGTTGACATCGAAAGACAGTTGTTGCGCCGCTGAAAGTGACCAGTTCTGCCATTGTCAAATCACTTAACTCCTCACGAGCCTTCGAAACGGCTCATTTCCAACGGGTCAGTCGTTTTGGGGGTGAGTGAGGTTGTATTGCGGTACCAACATTCGAGGATGTACAACAGTATGAGATGGAAAAAGAGGGAGTTGGTGATGAGATTGTTGTTGTCCTCGCCTTCGCGTATGGCGACGCCTTCCTACATGCACCATCGCCATCTGTGGTCCTCAGTCAAACCAAGCATCCCTAACAACACCATTAGACCAAGGTCCTCCGTTGTCTTTACGTTAATTCTTACCGATTCAGATTTGGCCTCTCGGTGCCTGTAATCCTGCTCTCCGGACCCGTGAACTCTTTCGGGAGCTACGAGTGCGGTCCATTGGCGTGCCAAGAAATGACGATATGCGATGCTGCCAGCGTGAGTTGGGTGTCGTTGGATGTGCGCTCTAAATTGCTTGTGAAGCTGGGTGGTTCGCGCTGGGATGGTTATGCAATGCTGAACTGGGTGACTTGCAGTATCAGAGCGCGAAAGGTCATGGAAGTCAATGATGAGAATGCGGTGTTGGTGATACAATATTCATCCCAGGGATGAAAGTACACGTTGTCACCTGCTTGTCTGTCGCCGACGGCTTGCATTGTCTTTACATCAAACCATGTCATTTCGCATTCCCCGTCACCATCTGCGGTCTTCAGACAAGAAATCCTCAGCCACACCGTTAGACCATGGTCCTTCTCTGTCCGGCCGTGGTTCGTTGCCAGCTCAGAGAGTTGGCCAGCCTTTGCCCGTAATCCTGTTTCCAGATGGGAAGACGCTTGCGCAACATCCGGATGGGAGACAAAGACCCTTGGTTACAAGAGAGAGCCTCGAAGAAGTCATTGCGAACGTGCACAACACCCCATCGACGCCCTCAGGCCACTCCTTCGGCTCTCCTTCGTCGCACCGTTGCTCGTCACCTCTTCGCTATCATGATCCACCAGAACCTGGGAAGGACTACCACAAGATTCGATACGCACGGAAGAAGGCAAATCAATGGGAACGTTGGTGCACCATCGTTATACCGGAACTATTGACGCCCTACATGAACCACTTGGCGTGCGCCCGTAACCGGACCTGTGATCAGGTCTCTGAAACTCCGTGCACCTGTGGCTATGGTGCAAACTCAAAGACACTGAAAGTTTTGATCGTCTATGTTGATCGTAAGTGTTCTCTGATCAATCTATCCTTTATCTTACGTTTTGTCAGGTCTCGAAAACATGGACGTTCGTGTGTGTAGCTGCACGTCGGCAGCAAGTTTTTTAGTTTCCCGCGGATTCTTTCCCTGTGCGCCCCAAGCTCCCTCTGTTGCATTTGACATCAATATGATGGAACTTGTGGCGACGTTATTCTTGAGGGTGGCACCGAACATCACGGCATGGGCATCTACTCTAGAGACCTTCCTCGGGGCCAGACAGTTCAAGCTTCGCACAAGGGTATGTCCAGACGTAACGTATGCTCGGTGTTACTGATTGCTATACTCTACTAGTACTCGGTGCGACGCCGTTTGGGCAACACGCTCAACTGGTACATGCACCTAACAAACTGCGTTACAGCGAAGGTTGATGAAGCTATCAACGCTGTCCGATCAGTGTCTGCACCATTTCCGCCCTCCGTATGTCCAGGCGTTGAAACTTCGGCCGACTCTCCGCCGCAGAATCCCAGCTGCGATGCGCCGACTTCAGCGTCGGAGCATCAGCAACAGCCGTCTTCCCCCCTTCCCGGATCCCATGCAGAGGAAGCAAGACCAAGTCTTTATTTACGGTCGCGATGTCCTCTATGCTTTGCGGGTGTTAGCAGCCGCGACGAATCTATGGAGTAAGTGTGTATCGCAAGACAGTTATGAATAATAATGATAATGTTCTCCAGATTTGATGTGATCGTATGCATCGATGCCTGTTTCAGTCAAAAACGGCGCTCTGGCCCGCGCGATCCAATGAAGGTTCATCCGGACACCTTTTTTATGCCCGATGCTGAAGTGAAAGCCATGGAAGACTTCGTAGCAGAGTGTCGAAGCAAGCCTGCTTCATCGCAGAATGACGGCAAAGGAAAGGGGAAGAAAAGGGCAGCCCCGGACCCAACATCTGGCAAGGACGCGACAACGGAGCCCGACAAATGCGAGGGACCTCTTCAGGTCCCAAATTCGGTTCTTGATGGTTGCGAAGCTTCTTTCAAAGCTGCCGACGAACGACGCGAAAAAGCGAGCACCACCTTCTTTGACGACACTGGCCTTGTGGCGTTGCTCTGTCGACACGATTGTACTCTGTGGGTGGCTAATATGACCAGCGCGGGGGAACGCCAGCACTACGCTCTTGCGCTGATCAACAAATTATTTCAACATATACCAGTTTCATGGCGTGCTGGCATCCTATACGACATTGGCTGTCAAATTCATCGGAGCGTCTTCAAATGGGGGTTCTTGTGCGATATCCGTGATCGCATAACCTTCGCGATATCAGTCCTTCATGCCTACGGGCACCAGTGGCCGTGCCAGTGTTGCTATCACCCGCGAAAGTGCAGTGGCTTTGGTCTCTCCGATGGTGAAGGGTGCGAGCGGCTATGGAGCGCCCTCAATCACCTGGTCTCAGTACTGAGGGGAAGCGGGGTAATATTCTTCTCGCAAATCTCTTACACTCGCTGATACAAATTTTCAGTACTACCAACGGAGATATCTCCTTGATTGCCAGCTCCTTCATCTGATATCGAAGCACTTGCTCAATCTTGCGGTGTGGTTATCGAGGCGGCACGAAATGTGTCGCATGCGATTATCTGAAGCCGAGAAAGAGATTCGCGAGAGTGGTATTGACGAAGAATCACTTCGCGCGGAATGGGCCAACCAGCGTGCTGTTCAGACCAAACCTATCCCACGTGCGTACCGTAGTCAATGTGGATAACTTCCATTCTCACTCCTTGTAGGGCAATCAAAGAACGCGGGCACGAAGTACGTTGAAGTCATCATCGCCCTCGATGAGCGCATTCGCGAACTCGACCGCGCCATCGCGGATGGTAATGCAAGCGTCCTCAATGCCGATCCTTTACAGGCATTAGACTACCAGACTTTGTTGGAAGACGATCGAATGAACGCGCGAAAGAAGCTCGCCAAGTTTGAAGGCTTCCTGGATGAACCAGCTCTTCGCAATCTTCAAGCGCTGAGGAAAGATCTCTTTCTTGGACGAAAAGCAAATGCGCTTGCTCTCAAGACGCGGATCCGAGAGAAATTGCGACAACGCAAATTCGAATTGTCGAGGATCGAGCAGTTGCGGTCCGGGCGTTCATCAGGTAATCTTGATCGTCAACGGTGAACTACGAGCTTACTTTTCATGCAGAACGCAAACTACATGGCCATACGGCGACAGCCGTTCAAAGACGTGAAACCGGCATTCGGGATACCGTACAGCGATACAACGCGCTGTGTCGCGAGATGGACGCTTTGATAAAAAAGGGCCAAGCACCGGCAGGAGCCGTCACGCCAGCCACAATTGATGTGACTACCTTCTGGAAGCTAGACGTGGACGACCCCATCTGGCAAGACACAGGACTTCTGGATGACGACGATCATGGCGCGACCTGTCCCGTTTGGCTCAGTGACAAACGGTATCGAAACGGGATACGTGCCATGCTCGAGCGTGACCGCTGCCGAGAAGAGCTGGCACGCATTTACAAGGAGCGCGGAACCATGCAGAGCTGGCTTCTTGCGGAATGGGCAGCGGTCGAGAGAGCCCGTGCGGTCGCAGGTAAAGATCGGGCCCTCTAGTCTAAGAGAGCACTAATGACCTTGATGATTCGTCAGATCTCAGTCCGGGGATGGCTCATCAACTTCAGGGCCGTCGTGAACAGCTTCTGCAACTAGCGGTTATCTGGCGTCGCCGAGCCGGTGACATACCCTCAGCCATACCACAACCTGAATCGTGGGGTCCTTCCAGCGACGAGATGATTGCCGGCATGCGGAATGAGTACACGGAGTTCACCGAAGACCAGCTGCCACTGCCAGGGCAGACAAATCATACGTTGTGCACAGAGGATTCCGATGACGAAGACCCTGATGATTATACTGACGCAGCTGGCGAGATCATCTGTATGGAGCCTGAGGATAGCTCTGACAGCGGGGACGATCTAGAGGATTGCACTATCGACCTGGGGGCATCGCCGACCAAAACACGCTTTCTGGGTTCGTACATTTGCTATTCTCCTCAATTATCTCTCAGATTTCTCCTGCAGATCGGCTTGGGTTACTATCCGTACCAGGTTCTGTTACGCCAAGGGCCACACGTATGGCGCAGGTTCTTCGGTCGCCAAAAACTCCCAATGGACGTCCGTTTCCAAATCGCCTCCCTGCATTGCATTTGTCCCCCATTACAACACCATCGCGGGCGCAAAGTTCAAAGGAATCGCTTTGGCTCGCATCCCCTAGTCATTCCGAGGAGGACATGCCTCAAACGCCAAAGCGGCAACGTCATAACTAGTAGATTGCACATTGTACAATACGTCTGTTGAATACGAGCAATACATGCAATGTAAAACGCCATGGGCGCATTTGAGTAACCTACTGACGAAGCGGAAAACTCTCTTAGCAGCCTGCCGTAGTAATGTCATCCCGTGGTACGATTTAAGATGCCAGGGACGTACCATTGGGCAATCAGTTATGCCCCAGCGCAGCGCACGAAGTGCTGGTACGTCCCACTGTTCCCCTGGCGCGCAGGTACTTGATGGTGCGATGGGCAAGAGTGAAGAATGTACCACGCAGCAGAGAAGCCCACGCTGGTACATCCCATTCTGGAGTCGACAGCACTGGCACGTCCCATCGTGCCAATGACACCGCTGGTATGTTCCAAATGGAACTGTCATACCGCCGGTAAGTCCCAATGCTCGATGGGGAGGTAGGGTATATACCAACGCACCGAGATCATCCATGGTAAGTCCCACAAGGGCCGTGGCAACTACCAAAAGGCGGCAGCCACCATGGTAAGTCCCAACGAAGCTTCTCGACGATCATGGGAGATACCACCGTGTTCTTTCAGAGGGTG
>NW_006767440.1:463429-475158 GCF_000264995.1 Punctularia strigosozonata HHB-11173 SS5 | reverse complement strand
GGGTACGTACAACAGTGCATGGGACGACGGCCCATACGATCGAGGATGACCTAACATCCCGAAACGTCGAATATGGGTAAGACCCACGGGTCGAAGGCACACTCCTAGCAAGCAAAAATCAGATCTCATGAAGGACCCCTGCACGATTTCAAAGGAGATCCCAGGAACGGTACGTACCAGCAAGCGGTTGCGGACCGAGAATGCAAAGCCAGGGCTGGACGCCCCCTGCTATGCCGGCGAGCGTTGCGTGGCGATTGACTGGCCGGTATGCTTTGCATATGCACATATTTCGCCTCCACGGCGGCTGGCGATGATTGACTCATAGATTCAGGTTATATCCATCAGTTTTTTGAAGAAATTGGAGGGGGGACGGCGGATGGAGCGGAGGCAAGCCATGTGCGCCACAATATGACCTACCTACCTGGTGCTAGCGTCCCAGCAGCGGGTGCTAGTATGACTCTAAGACCTCTCGGGCGGTAAATAGGATATCGTGCAGCGCGTGTGTTACCGTTTATGAATGTGCATACGCCTGCCGCGCATGCCCATCGTTACATATCCTAATCTCGAAGCTGAGTGCGCATCAGGTAGTGGGTTCACGATCCCGTAGCACTGGTAGCATGGTATGTACCCGGGCACAAAGCGGGACATCCCAGCGGCGGATGGCCTGGACAGCGGGTAGGACAGGAAGTACCAACAAATTGGAACGTACCGCCCCGGCGAGGCCTCCAAAGGACGACTTTCGCGCAGGGAGATTCCGCCTTACTAGGGTCTGCCAAAGGGGTGGCTGAGGTGATGATCGAGCGTTCTTCGGGAGAGGCGCCAGACCGCAGCTTCCCATGCACATGAGCCCGAGGATATCTGCCCCGCCTCCCCGTGCGCGATCTCACACACACACCCGCCTCTCCCTTCCGCCCTCCTTCCTCCTCGACCACTACGTCCCGACTCCAGCCTTGGTCGCCATCCGCAGCGCGCGGGAGAGGTGCTCTCGCAGGCGGGACTATTCGCGCTCAAGCTGCCCTCCTCGGAGTGACGTGACCGCCAACTGCGGCTCTCCCCCCATCCGTCCAGCACCGCGTTCGGGCTCTGCTTACGGTGGCAAATCCATCATTATCGCGTTCCCGACACGCCCGAGAGTTGCGTCGGCGCCCCGTAGTCACCAGTACCCAACCCGCCACCATCGGTCTTTGGCTTGGCCTAATCTGAACGCCGGGTCCGCCTCTATCTGAACTTCGGGTGCGTCATCCGTCGTACGTTCACTGCATACCTCCTGCTCATTCGCCTTCATACTTCATAGCAGTAGCACCCCCACGTCCTGCTGCGTCGACCCCCTCTTGTCGGATCAATCACCCAGTGCCCCAATCGCCACCATGAACCCTTCGCGCTCCTCCTCGCTCTCCCTCCCGGCTCTCTCCCACCCCGCCGACCCGCGTTCGCTCCTCCCCCCGCAACCACAACCGCCCTCCCGGCGCGGCTCCGAGGCGATGCTCTCCGACGGCCTCCCCTCGCCACCCATCTCGCCCGGCCACAGCGACAACGAGGACGACTCGGACCTTGACGACGGCGCGATCGTCGTCGACGCAGAGCCACGTTACAGCGGTCCGGAACGCACGATCCCCGCTCACATCCACGAGCCTCGCCCAGCCTCGTCGGACGACAGTCCCGTGCACCGCCCCGTGTCCGTGCGTAAATACGGGCGGGAGCACGCGGACGCGGACGTGCGCATGGACGGTGAAGACGAAGACGCACCGGCACCTAAGCCACCGCTGCGCTACCTCGAGCACGAGCAGTCGCGCCTCTCGAAACCCGGCGTGCTTAAGCTCACCGACTTTGAGGTCAAGGGCACCTTGGGTATGTCGTTTCCCACACCATGGCGAGTAAGCTGACCCGCGTGTATGCTCCAGGGACGGGCACCTTCGGCCGCGTTCTCCTCGTCCGGCACCGCGGCGGCGTCCCCGGCGCGCAAAACTACTTCGCGCTCAAGGTGCTCCGCAAAACGGAGATCGTCCGGCTCCGACAGGTCGACCACGTCAAGAACGAGCGCTACATCCTCTCCCGCGTCCGACACCCGTTCGTCGTCGACCTCTACGCCACCTTTCAGGACAGCCTGAACATCTACATGCTGCTCTCCTACGTCCCCGGCGGTGAGCTCTTCACCCACCTCCGGCGCGCGCAGCGCTTCACGCCCGACGTTGCCCGCTTCTACCTCGCCACCATCGCGCTCGCGCTCAAGTACCTCCACTCCTTCAACGTCGTCTACCGCGACCTCAAGCCGGAGAACCTCCTCCTCGACGCGCGCGGCTACGTCCGCCTCACCGACTTTGGCTTCGCCAAGATCGTCGACGACCGCACCTGGACGCTCTGCGGCACCCCCGAGTACCTCGCGCCGGAGATCATCCAGTCGGACGGGCACGGCAAGGCCGCGGACTGGTGGGCGGCGGGCGTGCTCGCGTACGAGATGATGGTCGGCTACCCGCCCTTCTTCGACGAGACCGCCTACGGCATCTACGACAAGATCCTCCGCGGCCGCGTCCACTTCCCGCGCGAGATGGACCCGCTCACGCGCGAGTTCGTCCGCGCGCTGCTCGAGCCGGACAAGTCGAAGAGGTTGGGAAACCTCAACGGCGAGGCGCAGGACGTGCTCGACCACGCCTGGTTCCGCGGCGTCGACTGGGACGCGCTCGAGCGCCGCGAGATCCGCGCGCCGATCATCCCGCACACGTCCGGCGTCGAGGACACGCGCCACTTCCTCCACCTGCCGTACCCGCCCGCGGACGAGATACCGGGCCTGGTCCGCGACGACGACGTCGTCTCCCTCGACGCCGCCTCCTGCTTTGCCGACTTTGCCTGAGGGCGAAAATGGTTTCGAGCCGCCCTGCAGCCTGCAAAAAGAAAAAAACCCCTCGGCTGTCTCACAACAAAGCACACCGGTTCAATCCCGATCTTCCCCCTTTCCGAATTTTTTTTCTCTGTCGCAAATACCCCCGAGCGGTCCCTCCCGGCTCGATTTCGTACTCGATATCCGTCAACACTCAGTGCTCACTGTATCCATTTCCCGTCGCGTCTCGTCTCCGACCCCCCAGCCGGCCCGTCCGAGCTCGGGCCCTAATCACTCGTTCCAACTCTCTCTCCCCCTTCGTCCTTTACTCCTCTATCGGCGGTCGAATTTGCCGCCAGCCCGACGCGCCTACGTACGTGCGTCGGCGCATCCTTTAATCGCTCCCATCTTTCTCTCCAACCACAATGCCCCAAAGAGCCGATATCTCGGTCGACCGTAGATTCCGGACTGCATTATCCCCACTACATTGTATCCATTGGTTTTCCCCGGCTCCGAAGCTGCTTACGTATCGCCACTACCCTCGTTGTATGAAATATATTATCGTGGCTGCTGTTTTTCTGAATAAAGCTTGTCGAGTTGACACGGTTCATTGCCAATGCAGCGCCGGCAAAGACATGAGAACAGCCCTATGTCTCTTCTACATCCCAGACTAGCACCGAATGGTCGTCACCACCCGAAGCAATGCGTTTGCCATCGGGCGAGAAGGCCACCCCGAAAACCGTGCCCGAATGCCGGTCATTCCACCAGCGCAATCTTTACGCCGTTCAACGCGCACTCGCACAGCGCCAGTCCGCGATAATGACGCCCGCTATGCAGTCTCTTCCTACCAGCGCCGTGCAACTTCAGAACCAGGACCCCTCTGGCACGCGTGGATTATCGGATGCTGACTACGAGATGCCACCCCTGGCGGAAGTCGAGGATGAAGATGACGATACGGAATCAGACGAAAACCACTCACCTACGAGGAAGCCACCAAGCGGCCAGATGCAGTCAATTGGAAGGCAGCATGTGCGGAAGAGCTCGCATCGTTTGTCAAACTCAACGTCTATGGTCTCGTCGAACGCCCGCACAACCGCCAGGTCATCAAGTCGAAGTGGGTTTTCACCTACAAGCGTGGACCTGATGGGGAAGTTATTCGATACAAGGCCCGGTTCGTTAGCAAAGGGCTTCTCGCAAATCGAGGGAGTTGATTACGACGAAACTTTCGCGCCTGTAGTCAAGTTTTCAACCCTCCGCGCTCTCCTCGCTCTCGCCACTGAACTCAATCTTGAGATACACCGAATCGACGTCAAGACAGCGTTCCTTCACGGTCACCTCACCAAAGAGATATCCATTGAGGCTCCAGCTGGTTTCTCAGACAAACACGGCAAGGTATGGCTCCTCAAAAAGTCCCTCTATGGACTCAAGCAGGCCAGCCGCGAGTGGTATAACCATCTCCGCTCTGAATTCGAGGCCGAAGGCTTCACCTGCTCTGAAGCCAACCACAGTGTTTTCTGGAAGCGAGACGGTGACATCTTACTCATCGTCGCGGTCTACATCGACGATATGCTCATATTCGGCAACAACATCGCTGCCATCCTAGAATTCAAGTCATCTGTCAAATGGGAGATAACCGACGCTGGATCGGGCGACGGTTATTGGGTCCTCAACATGGAGGTGAAACGGGACCCCGCGCGGCGCATGATCACTTTGTCGCAGCATCGCTACATCGAAGATCTGCTCGCCCGCCACGAACTTGCGGAATGTCATCCAGTCGGCACTCCGATGGCCGTCAACATCAAACTTTCGCACCTGTTGGAAGCGGAAGTCAACGCGCACGAGTACTAGTCCATGCTCAGCGGTCTGATGTGGGTGATGCTTGGTAGCCGTCCGGATCTTGCAATCGGACATGGGAAGCTACTGTGCAGTTGTCGCGCTACGTCATGTTTTTACCCTTAATTGTATACATCACGTTCGTTCGTCTCTGGCTATATCGTAAAATATTCGGTGATCGTGTATGTATCTACTGTTTTTGTGGTGATAAAAGTGGCATAGAAAAGAAAAAGGGAGTCGGACCCGGCACCTTAATCCCACGTGGTATGTGGCGCGCCACGGCTACACCGTGTGTCGCGAACCGATTCCATGAATTATCACTTCTCTCTACCAAACGTCGTCGCCCGCCTGTCACCACTGTCGCACCATATCTCTCTCTGCCATCTGTCGGCGCTCGTATCGGAAGCTACGCCGACCGCGCTGCCTCGAGTAAATCCGGCCAACAACCTCATGCCGCACGGTCACATGGATACTCAGGATCCTCCGTCGTCAGACACCACCACCCCGCCTCTCGAGATTCCACATAGGACGCCGAAGGTTCCTCCATCTCAACCTGCTACCCCACCGCGGTCAGCGGACGCGCCGGGTCAATCACTGAAAGCTACGCCATCCAACAATGGCACTTCGAAAGAATCGCAAGGCCAATCGGCGCATTCGAAGCAAAGTCTCGTATCGACTCTGAGTTTGTAAAATCGCTCACCGTTGACGGATCTCGATAGACTGACGGACATCGGACGAGGGGTATCGAGCGACCTCCTCCATCACGCACAGTGCTCGCTCGAGAGCATGTTGGATTACTTCTTCGGCATCGTCGGGAATCCACCAGAAGCAGGTCAACCGTCCCCGATGGACCAGTGTCGCGAATGGGCGTCCGAGATAGCCAAGGATAAAAATATCAAGGGCCTCGTCGACGATTTGTGAGCATTCGCGAGCCGCCTTCTTTGCGTCTCCCGTGATGACCTGCGCACAGCAAACATGTTCTCGGCGGCGGATCGGAGTACGACATGTACAGGCCGTATATAGAGCTCGGAAACGGCGTCCTCGAACGATTACGCGAGATGCCCCCGGCCTTGGCCCAGCATCTACAGCCGCTTTCTGGCCTGGACATACTCTTCGTCTGCCACGACTTGAAGACGATCGTTGGAGATCGCGGTCAGGTTCACAGATCGTATCGGAAGCCCGACGTGGTGGTCATCACCTGGAGAGGTATACTGTCGCAGGGAAGGCAGGCCAAGGATTGGAAGCAGGCCAAGGATTGGATCACGCATTCATGGGACGACGGTGACAACCTCAAGATCAGTGTCGTTTGGGATGAAGTGCTGACCGTGAACGAGCTGAAGAAAACCAAATTCGACGACAAGACCAGGTCGGATGTCCAAAACTACAAACCCGGTCAATCCGTACCGTTCGCGGCCCCTGCGGAGTTGGGCCCTCTGACTCACAAAGTCCCTCCTTTGGCGCCGTCGTTGCCTTCTTCGGGTGGGTTCGACGACTCCACAGGACTCCTGCTTGACTGACGACCAGCAACAGGCCAGAAGCGCAAGTGGTCCGCAGTCGACGGCGGTATCGAGGCCAAAGGTTCTACGCCTGGCAGAGCCGTCGATCCGCCCCCCGCAGAAAGCGCCGGGCAATCTGGGGGCGAGAACGACCGGCAACCGCCCATGGTTCAATTGGCCGTGTACGCGTCTGAGATGCTGTCCGTGCGAGGGCTCATTCGCACGCACGCGATCGGGGCGGTCGTACAAGGCACGTTTTCCGTCATTCGTGGACGCCGAAGGAGACGCTCATCTCCCCATAGATCATTGGGTCTGGCTTTGGTACTTCGACAGCTCAGGCGCCATCCAGTCGCAAGGCTTCAGCATCGTCGCGCACACCCCCATCTATATCCTTCTGCTCATGATGTACCAGCGATTTGACCTTACCCATTGGGGCATACCTCCCGAGGTCAATTCGAGGGCTCAACGTGACCTCGCCGAGCACACCGTCGTTCCGAAGTCAGAAATGGCACCTAAGGTGGATCACGGTCGCAACACCCGAAGCCGGGCCGTCCAAGCGCTGGATTTCTTCACGGTCACGGCGCGCAAATTCGGCGACGAGGGCGACGAAAAGGTCATGAGGGTCTATCCTTCGCGTCGGGTTTTCGCCTCGGATCGAGCGGTGTTGAAGGGTCGTCGAACCACGGTCGTCGAAGCGGAGGATCCGGACGCCGAGGGCGTCGCCTACGTCGCCAAGTGGTCGTTTCCCCAAACGCAAAGACCAAGCGAGGTGGACGTGGTGAGGAAGGCGTACGAGATCGGCCAGGACAACCCGGAGGTCGTGAAACATCTACCGACGGTGGTCGCGTATCGGGATTACCACGAGTTTTCTACGGACCGGATCCGTTCGAGGTTGCGCCGATGCCCGCAGGGCGGGCAGGAGGGGGAAGCGCTGTCGGATGATTCCGCGCATGGGGCTCCGCGCGTGTTGCGCGTCGTCTTCGAGAAGAGGCTGAAGCCCATACAATATCTCACCGGCAAACAGCTCCTGAAGGCCCTGTGGCAAATCATGAAATGTGAGGAAGTTTCGTGACGTCGGTGGCTTCGTCCTTCTGATATCAAACAGGTCACCACCTGCTGTGGCAGGGTGACTCCTCTCATGCGATCGAACACGGGGACATCAGTCTAAATAATCTAGCCGTGGATCCGGACACTCTCGGCGGCGTCCTTCGGGACTTTGACCTCTCTCGGATCCGCGACAAGAACGAGGAGTCTGCACCGCAGGGCACGGAGAGGACAGGGACAGTGCCTTTCATGGCACTGGAACTACTCTGCGACGAATATTGGGAAGGGAAGATCGAGCGTCTTTACCGTCACGACGTGGAGTCATTCGCTTGGGTCATCATATACCTCGGCTTTACCAACGACGAGACACTCGAAACCCTACCGGCGGTCGACTGGTACACGGCTGATTACGAGGATTGCCGCGGCAAGAAGCTAAAATTCTTGTCATCATGGAAGACGGTGACAGACGTCGCGCACATTGTGTACGGATCGCGACAGCCGTGGCTTTTGGCGATGGACCTCGCGTTATGGACCTCTGCCGTGTCTTACGAGGCGTCGCGGGACATCCTGACGAGGCACCGTAGGACAACAACGGTAATAGCTAGCAAATCCCGGGAAGACATAGAGGCGGACCGAGCGCGAGAAAACACGGAGTTGTTGAACGTATTCGCAGAGCGCTTCATGCAAAACCTGGACTTGCCGGAGAAAGCATTCAATGAGTGGTTGAAGGCACCTGCCGACGACGCCTGCAGGCGGCTTCACCAGGACCGAGAAGCTAAGCAGCTACGGGGCATGAAGAAGTAGGGAAGCAGAGGGGACTACTTTCCTTTCGCGCACGGTTACACTCCGACGTAGTCGACGTATACCGTTCACCACCGCGTTTCAATGAGAATTCGTAATATCGGACGGCTCGGAGAGTTTAGAGCTGGCAGGATGGGACGTGAGAGTTATCGAAATTGAGAAACGAGTTCGACGCGGATGACTGGACTTCTGCCTAGATGCCTTTCCCAAAATAGGATCCCGCTGACCGCAAGCGCAAGCGGAGAACCCCGCCCAAACAAGCGCGTCTATCCCTTCTTCCAGAAAGAGTACTATGGATGTACCATCAATGCAATTTCGATTGATGGTTCAAAATTATCAATTCTTTGCTAATCTACCCAGAAACTAGATCGTGTTGGTAGTCAAAAAGCGAGCACCGAGCGAAGCTCGGTGCGCCATCTTGGGCTCGAGGGAGGAACTTTGAAACTCCGACGCGTGTCGCGCCTCTCTCCCTCAGAACCCACTAGCAGCTAGAGACAGCGAGTAGTAGCTTCAGCGTATCATCGACTCGACACTAGCCATCATGCCTCCGTGGGCCCCGCGGGACAACCCCTTCAACAAACCCCACTATCGGCTCAACCGGGCAGCGCTGGTCGAACTGGCGGAAGCCCTCGGCGTCGACCCCGGAGGGAACGTCCACGACCTCAAGGCACGGACGAAGCAAGCCTTGCTCGACCGCAAGGACGAACTCATCGATCACCCGTCGTTCACCGCCCTTTACACAGACAGGGAGAAGAACGAATACCTCCAAGGTCGCGTCCAGGACACAGAAGACGAGGACTCGGAATGGCAAGGCTTAGCCGACACCCAAGAGCAAAGCCTCCCGTCCGTGTCCACGCGCTCTCACTCGCGGACTCCTAGCCAACGTACGAGCTCGCAAAGGCTGCAGACACGCTCGGAGAGCAGGGGGAGAGAATCACTTCGCCCGGCGCGGGCGCGGGCAGAGACACAACCGCTCCCTCCCCCGACATCATCAGGTGAGCAATACACCTCACTGAGTTCTTTAACATGCCTCCTTCCTTGCTTTCCCGGCCTCCTCGCCGGATGTAAATTATCACCTTGCTCGCGTCTTGCTACACGCCTCCATATTCTTGCTACGGCTCGAGCCATACATTCTTGCTAGCCCCTTCCTTGGCACACACCTGCTACCGGTCCTGTGGACTCACAGAAAACCTAGGGCGTCAGAGCACCAACCGCGAATTCGGGTCGGAGTCGCCTAGCCCGGAGCCGGATGAGCTGGAGGACCCGGGCGACCAACCCCGCCCAGGGCGCGGGGCCGCACGACACCCTCGTCTTTCGTCCACGGCACCCAGGGCGGCCCCCCGTCAACAGGCCCGTCACGTCGACGAGTTCCCGACTGTACACGCATCCCCAACCCCGTTATCATCGCGAGGCCGTCCGGCACGCGTCGCCGGGGTTGTAGCAGACGTCAACTACTACGTCATCCCTCAGCAGATTTGCGACATCTTCGAGAGGGGACACAGGAGGCACGTACCGCTGCATCACCTCACGGACGCCGCCTGCATGGCTCAAGGCATCGACACGAACGCGAACCTGGTGAATCTGTGGCAGATAGAATCCGGGGGCCTAGTCCCAGTCCAGCAACCGCTCTCGCCGGAAGGCGAGATGCAGCTTTCGTTCGCCGAGTGGCTCCAAGCGTGGCAACGTTACCTCCAGTTGTTCGAAGAGTACCTCCCTCACGAATACCTGGACTGGCACACCCATCACGAGAACATTCGCTTGCGCCGCGGCGTCAGCAGCGAAAACGTCTGGCCGGTCTGGCTCGCGTACGACATCGAAATTCGCAGACGCCGGCTCAATACCCCCATCGATCCACGCGAACACCATCGCGCGATCTGGGACGACCTCTATATCGCTCACCTCGGGAGGCGAGTACTCCAGCCGCAACCGCAACAGGCCCAGCTCGCGCTGGCCAACCGCAGGCGGGAGCCCGCAGGAGCATCGTCGGCCTCACGGGGATCGCGGAACCCGGTCTCGACAAGACGCCGAGTTTCCGACCAGAACGGCAGTTCCTTTCGGAGCTGCTTTCTCTGCGGACGCTTCTCCCACCGCACGAAGGAGTGCTTCGCGAAGACTCTTGCCAACGGGAGTCCCATGTTCATCGCGAGGACGCAAGACGGGGGCTACGCCGACAAGTCCGGTAAGAGGTACTGCTTCCACTTTAACATGCAGAGGGGCTGCTCGGCCACAGGCACCTGCGCACATGGAGAGCACCGCTGCACCCTCTGCGGAGACGCCCACTCCGCAAGCCTCTGTTTCATCGCTAGCACTAGCCGTGACGACCCCGTTCAAACCAAATGAATGGGAGTCGCTGCTTGACTCGCTCGGTTTGTTAGATACCTTCTCGGACGTCCCCTTAGGCATGCGGATCGGATTCGATATGGGCATTCCGTCCCCTGTACATATCACTTACACGCCACCTAATCATAAATCCTCACTGTCGAACGTGGAAGCAATCGACTCGTATATTCACAAAGAACGCGCAGCTCGTCGCTACACAGGCCCCTTCGACCGCGAGAGGCTCGAGACGCTGATCGGCCCATTCCGTACCTCCCCCTTAGGCGCGGTACCAAAGGCCGGGACCGCCGAATTGCGGATGATACAAGATTTCTCGTACCCACGCAACGATCCCGCCATCGCATCGGTGAACGCCGCTATCGACTCCGACTCGTTCCCATGCGAGTGGGGCACCTTTTCGGAGATGGCAGTTCTCGTCATGGATGCCCCGCCGGGCACGCAGGTGGCCACACTCGACGTTGATTCCGCCTTTCGCTGCATCCCCATCCGCCCGGACCAGCAACCACACTTCGTGGTCCAGTGGCGAGATCAATTCTGGATCGACTCGTGCGCGCCCTTCGGACCGGCAAGTTCTCCAGGGGTATGGGGCAGGGTCGCTGACTGCATGGCAGCAGTATATTTGAAAACCGGTGTCGACGCCCTCAAGAAGTGGGTAGACGACTTCGCATTCGTCCGCTACCCCATCCGCGCGAGCGAAGGCCGACCTCCGGAATTCGCATATAGCTTAGTCGAGGTACACCGGCTGGCGGAGCGGCTGGGCTGGCCGTGGAAGCCGTCGAAGACCAAGGATTTCGCGCCAACCTTCCGCTACCTCGGCTTCGACTGGGACCTCGAGCGCAAATGGGTCTCGGTCCCCGAAGACAAACGGGCTCGATACGTCATCAAGCTCGATCCGTGGGTCGCCGGAAGCACCTTCACACAGCGTGAAGCCGAGCGGGTCATGGGGACCCTCGTCCATTGCAGCCTGGCCATTCCGGACGGGCGCTCTAAACTCGTAGCCATATCAAAGTTCTCGTCCTCATTCCCACTGGCCGCCTCGGCCTTCTCGCGGCGGACGCCGAACAGCCAAGTCCTAGGCGACATCGAATTCTGGAGGACCACCCTGAAGGCGGGCCCCTGCGGGAGTTCGCTGCAGCGCCCACCAGAGATCACCGAGTGTGACTTCTGGGTAGACGCCTCCACGTCGTGGGGTGTCGGCGTCGTCCTGAACAGCGAATGGGACGCCTGGAAGCTCGCGCCCGGCTGGCGCTCGGAAGCGCGGAAGATCGGCTGGGCCGAGATGGTCGCAATAGAATTCGGTCTACGCCTAGCCCTGCTGAGAGGCTGGAGCGGCCTCCACGTGATCATTCGCTCCGACAACCAGAGCGTGATTGGTGCACTGGAGGCCGGGAAGTCTAGGAATC
>NW_006767440.1:271843-459957 GCF_000264995.1 Punctularia strigosozonata HHB-11173 SS5 | reverse complement strand
CAGTATTGGAGGTCCGTGGAGGACATTCTCCCCTGACACTTACACCGCATCCAGCCCTTCAAGCGCAGCTAAGCCCAGTGGCATTTGTTCCGCCGGGGGTGGGCTCATCCTCGGCCTCGTCCGCGGCTGGTGGGCGGTTTGGGCGAGCCTCCGGGCTCGCCCTCGGATTGCGCCCAAGGTTATCGGCCTCTCGGGGCCGATCGCCTTTCACCCACACCACAGGAGACGTCGACTGCTCTCAGAACGGCTTTGAACCGGACGACGACCCAAGAAGCGAGCACCGAGCGAAGCTCGGTGCGCCGTCTTGGGCTCGAGGGAGGAACTTTGAAACTCTGACGCGTGTCGCGCCTCTCTCCCTCAGAACCCACTAGCAGCTAGAGACAGCGAGTAGTAGCTTCAGCGCCCGCCCGCCCGCATCCTGTATACATTCGGTAGAGAATACATGCTAAAAACCGAGACATTCCTCCAGCAAGCCGGGGCAAGCCTCCGGGCTCGCCCTCGGATTGCGCCCAAGGTTATCGGCCTCTCGGGGCCGATCGCCTTTCACCCACACCACAGGAGAACGTCGACTGCTCTCAGAACGGCTTTGAACAGGACGACGACCCAAGACCTTGTATCAGCTGTATGTTAAGCTTTAGATATTCTGGTACGCGGGATGCCTTGCCAGAACAATGCCAGCGGACTGAGAGCCAAGATGCACTTATACCCTTCTGCATTGAATCTCTCTGGTCTTCGGTCGACCCGCAATCGCTGACCCTCGCTCACCGCTTCAACAGTAACGAGCTCGTGAACCACCTGTAAGTAGTACTTATATCATCCAAAAGGAGATGGTACCCTACGCAATGCTTTTCTCGGAGGATATTCAGGGACAGGTTAAAGGATAGGCAGATCCATACAGGACGAAGAGCTGAAGACGCCGAGTAGGAAGCAGAGAGAGCAGGTACGTTGAGAACGTAAACAATAAAGCCTTCTTAACCGTGTGAGAAAGAGTACACCCACCTCCCCTGGTTTCCAAACAGATCGTTGCTGCTGCTTCGAATTCGATTTGACGGACTGAGTGCCCATGCTGCGCCAGCGGAGACAGCAACCGAGCATATCTTACTGTGCGTTGTGTTCAACACACAGAACAGCACTATGTCTCTTCCACGTCCCAGACCAACACCAAATGGTCGTCCCCACCAGAGGCAACGTGCTTGCCATCGGGCGAAAATGCCACGGTACAGATTGCACATGGATGCCCTTCGGACGGTTGCCCCACCGGGTCCCCTGTCTCCGGGTCCCACACCCGGACAGTGCAGTCGCGTGAGCCGGACACGATCCGACGCCCGTCGGCGGAGACCGCGAGCGTGCTCACGGTGGCCGCGTGCCTTCTCAGCGGACCTAGCACTATCTCCCCCTTCATGTTCCACACTCGGATCGAGCCATCTCCAAATCCCGAGACAACGCGCTTACCGTCTGGCATGCACGCGTACACATGCACTGTCCCGTCACGACAGATCAGCGACGATCGGCCGTTTTTCTCATCCCACTCGTAGGTTCTGTCGTAGTGAGAGCCGGAAAGGACGCGTTTCCCGTAGCGAGACTTGCAGTACGCCACAAAGAAGACGAGGCAGAAGTGCCAACCTACGGCCATCCCGCTCCCTTTCCCGATCTCCCAGAGCCGCAACGTGCGGTCCTCTGATCCTGAGGCGTATTATCCGCCGTTGGGAGAGAAGGCCATGCAAAGCACATAGTCCTTGTGTCCCTGTAGTGGCGCGCCAAACTGTTTGCCTGTTTCTGCGTAGCATATGCAGATCGTGCGGTCGCTTGAGCCGGAGGCAAGACACTTCCCGTCCTGCGAGAACACGACCGACCTGACCCTGAGCGTATGCCCTCGAAGCGGCTCCAAGACCGATCGGCCCATGCTGGTGTCCCATAGTCTGATCGTGCCATCCATCGAGCCCGAGGCGATTCGTAGTCCATCCGGCAAATTCGCGAGGGCAACAACGGCTTCGGTGTGCCCGCGCAGTAACAGAGTCAACGGCGCCCCTGACCGTTGACATCAGCCACCGAAGTCGAGATGAGGATATGGCACAGACTCACGAATGTCGGAGGTTGTGACGACAACTTTAGTGACGACAATTTGATCGATCATGAGACGCCTCGGGGCCTCCGGCATCGACGGTCGCCAAGACGGATCAGCATCCCAGCAAACCTCCATCAACGCCCAAATGTGGTCAATCAAGGACGAGCCGCTGTGCGTATGCAGACTGCAGTGGCCTCGCGCCTTCATTCACCTTCAAAAGCACGGTGTAATCGAGGCGGATGTCGGGGAAGGGCACTCTTCCATCGAACATCTGCTAAGGGCATGAGCGCATGTGCCAGATCGGCGAGAGGGGGGATTCCGAATCACCTCCCAGCAGGTCATTGCAAACCCATAAACATCCGACATCGGGGTCAGAGTCTTGATCTCTGCCATAGAATCAGCCAACTCCGGTGCCATGTATCGCCACGTACCCCAATTGGTAGACGATCCCGAGAGCACTGCGATGGAGCCGGTCCCAATGACTGTCGTGGCCAACCCGAAGTCGCTGAGACAGGCGCAACCCACACTGTCCACGAGGATGTTGCGCTATGATGGCTGAACATATGCACTGCGGTTCGAAGATTGGCTGCTTACGCCTTTCAGATCGCCGTGTACCACGCCGTTCGAGTGCATATAGTCCAAACCGCTCGCGACGTCGATCATCTACAGCTCACGTCAGAACAGATGGCGTTGTAGTAGAATCATACGCACGGGCTGCCTGCGGTCGGCCCGGGGGAAATAGTCCAGATACGACATGATGTCTCCATGTTCCATCCATTCCGACACGATGAACAAGTGGTGCCGCGGGGACACGCTGAGGAAGGGCACGATGTTCTCGTGAACGAGACGCTTCCAGAAGACGGCCTCCTTGCAGAAAGCCTAGCCAAACCGCAGGTTACTCAGGATTGGACGTTACCCTCTTGTACTTTGCCCGATCCTGCGCATGCAAACGCACAATCTTCAAAATCTTCGAAGCCACCGGAACTCCGTTGTGCATGCCTCTCCATACATCCGCAAAGCCGCCGGAAGAGCAGGGCTCTTCATCGTCTGATTTGACCAGACCCGACAACGCGTACGAAGTAGGCAGCAACCCCGTTTCTCCGCACAGCCGGCTTAGCTCGTGCAACGACGAACGGTAGCCCCGATCGTTCTGCTTGATGGAATCGAGGTGCTGTAGCATTGCGAACATCAGTCGCTGGCAGCTCGCAAGGGCGGCGGCTCGAGACTCGCCTGGTCCAAAGAATCTACTATGTGCGCCTGCAACGTCGAACTCTTGTGTGCATCCTCCATCGACAAGTGCTGTTACCCGAACGCAACAGCGTACGTAGTAGAGGTATATTGACACATCAAATTTGGAGATCGTCAAAACCTCGAAGGCAGGAACCGCAGCGGTGATGGAGAAGTGGCTGCAGTACATAGCATTTCCGACTCCCCCGGAGCTTGCGGAGGTTGGAGTTGGTTAACAGGTGGGATTTGGCGAGCTCCTGGAAGATTGTGACTCTCTGTGACCACACTGTGACTGCCGCCAAAACGTGATTGAATCGTGATTCGAGCGTGATGTTTCGTAACATGTGGCGATGTCCAAACTCTGCCCCCGTTTATCACCGCTGTCACGGACTCCCGCCCTATTTTGGATTATCGTACCTATTCAAGAAGAATATGTCGGAAACGTCGGCCGATCATTGGGTCAGTCAGGGTTTTCCATTCGGGGTGTTAAAGGAATAGGCCTGTCTTTTGAATTCAACCGCTTCATGGCTTTGCTCGGTAAGATGTACGATTCAGGAAACAAAAATCACCGTGAGCGATTCTCATGGTCTCCATTCAATGCTAATGCCTCCGGGACAGTCACTCTTCCAATCTACACCGGACTTCAAGCTGTCATCGCTCATGTCCTTCGAGGGCAACCTGAAGGAGACTATCTCTATGGTTGAGTTTACGACGAATATGTGGATCAAGCAGAACGGTTCTTCTCAGATTTCGCTCAACATCATATTGGTGACTGGGTGACTATCCGTAAGGATCTGTAAGGCCGAATAGAATAGATTTTGCTTACAAATCCACTAAGCGAGCCATGCCGATTATTCGGCATTGTCGAGCCAATTTGTCGGAATACAGGGGACGTCGTACAGACCTTTAATCTGGAGAGGGGGGTCGACCCCCCCTTCCAGACCAGAATGCCCGTTTACAGACTTGAATTTGTCATGCACGTGACTTTCCCGCCCTCTCATTCGCTGTTCGGCTCTTCTCAACGGACCTCCGCGGTTTATATGCCTGTTTCCACCCCACGCTTGCAGTGCCGTACGGGAGCATAAAATTACAGCATATCCTACAGGTCGGGGTTTGAAGTGTTTATTCTGTGTTTCTGTCGCTCCAGATCTTACGGATAGTCATCCACTGTTCTTGTTACTTGATATATCACTACCAGTGCACTGTAATTGCCGTGATGTGATAATACGTTAAATGCCTTAGTTGCACCCATCCGCACGTCTACAACCGGAAATGAATCCTAGAAACTTCCCTGACCAAAACCGCCGTGACTCCACGATGGACGGCGGCCATACAATGATACGCTACCGAAGTATCTGACCGGCTGAGATCCGACACCGGTCCATCTCCCATTTTTTGTAGTGGATGAGGGTCGGTTCCGCTCCTGTAATACACCCATGAATGCTCTTTTTGCGGGCACCCGGTAGCCGCCTACCTGTAGTATAGATCGGAGAGTATTCCTCTCGAGCCTGGTCAAATGGTCAAATGGGGAGTCGGACCGGCGCGCTCATGGCGCGCCATACCCCCACGTATGTGATCTTCAAACGTTCCCATTGTGGGCGATGAGCACCACGTCCAATCATGGCACTTCAGAGGAATCGCAAGGACAATCCGTGGATTTGAAGCAAAGGCACGTATGAACTCTGTGTTTAATAAACGTATCTACCATTGACGGATCTCAATAGACGGAGGGACATCCGACAAGGCGTATCGACCGACCTCCGCCAACACGAGCAGTGCTCGCTTGAGAGCCTGTTGACGTCCATGGTTCATCCTTCTGATCTCGCAACAGGTCACCCCCTGCTGTGCAAGGGTGACTCTCATACGATCGAACACGGGGACACCAGTCTAAACAACCTAACGGTGGATCCCCATACTCTCGGCGGCGTCCTTCCGGACTTTGACCTCCCTCGGATCAGCGACAAAAATGAGGAATCTGTACCGCAGGGTACGGGGAGGACGGGGACGGTCCCTTTCATGGCACTGGATCTACTCTGCGAGGAGTACTGGGAAGGGAAAATCGAGCGTGTTTACCGTCATGACTTGGAGTCATTCGCGTGGGTCATCATATACCTCGGCTATACCAACGACGAGACGCTCAAACCGCTACCGGTGGTCGACTGGTACACGTCTGATTACGAGGAGTGCCGCCGCAGGAAGCGTGATTTCTTGTTCAGATCAATGCGGACGGTGACAGACTCCGCGCACATTGTGTACGGGTCGCAACAGCCGTGGCTTTTGGCGATGGAGCTCATGGACTGGGTCATTGCCGTGGAAATCAAGAGGACGCGAGACCAACTGATGCAACTTAGGAGCACAATGGCAATAGCTGACGATTCCCGGGAGGATATGGAGGCGGACGGAGCGCGAGAACGCACGGAGTTGTTGAACGTATTTGCAAAGCACTTCATGGAACACCTGGACCTGCGATCGGGGCAAGCTTTCAATGAGTGGCTCAAGTTACCTGCCGACGACGCCTGCCGGGCGGTTACACCAGGATCGGCCGACTGAGCAGCGGGAGGTCAAGAAAAAGGAGGAAGAAGAAGGAGCCGACGTAGACCGCACGCACACATCAACCGATATAGTAGAGAAATGAAACCCTATCTCCTTCTGCCTAGCTTCAGAGCAATCTCGGGGAGTCCATGTACGATAGACATACTCAATACTAGTGACTAGCAACACTACACTAAGGGCCAGGCAAAGGAGCCATGATCGCAGGACGAGATGGACGGACAAGGCTTGGGATCTTACTGTACTTTTACGATCGTGAGTTCAATCGATCGATCGATCTCGTGGTCAAACGCTACCTGGTCGAGCCCAATATACTAGCAGCATGCACGCATGAGCACCACGGTCCGTATGGTCCCCAAATATTGACTACGTACTGGAGTGGTGCTAGGACTCGGGCACAACCACTCCGAAGCAAATACCGTACGACGATGATCGCGGCAACACGAAATACGGTTCCTCGGCAGTAATCATACATCTCACGAAGACGAGCCGCGAAGGCAAAATCGGGGTACAACTAAACAACATCTTCAACGCGGCGCAGTCCCTCCCTCCCCTCCTTCCCCTCCTCCCCTTTCTCCCCCCTTTGAATTCGCTCAAGAAAAAACGACGGCCGTTTCAGACGCCGAACGCGACGGTCTGGGCGCCGTAGATCGCGGAGAGCACGCGCGCCTTCTCGCGCCCGTCCTCGTCGCCCGCGCCGGCGGCGACGTACAGCGGCACGAAGTGTTCCTCGCGCGGGTGCGCGCCGCGGAAGCCCGGGTGCTTCGGCAGGTCGAGCAGCGCGCGCTTGCGTGTCGCGGGCTAAAAAAAAACCAAAAAAAAAACACGTTGTTCATTCTCGGTTCAGCGGGGTATTAACATGGGTGGTGAGAGGGAGGAGGAGGAGGAGGAGGAGGAGGAAGGGAGGGGGGGAGGATCCACTCACGTCTTCGGTGGCTATGGCGGCGGTGACGGCGTCGTTGAAGGCCTTGACGGACGAGGATGCCGTGGCCGGGGAGAAGGAGGAGAAGTCGCGGAGGTTGTGGACCGTCAGTCCGCCGGAGAGGACGAGCACGCCCTCCTCCCTGTTGTTTTTTTTTCGCACCATCGCACTCGTCAGCGGTCCATTTCGTTCGACGAAGAGCAGAAGAGGAGGAGGAGGAGCGGCGCGTACCTGAGCTGGCGGACGGCTTTGCCGACGGCCCAGTTCTTCTCCGGCGAGAGGGTGGAGTCGATCGAGACCTGGACGACGGGGACGCTGTCCGGGAGCGACTCGCCGAACATGAGCCGGAAGGGGACGAAGACGCCGTGGTCGAGTCCGGGGCCGTTGAACCCGCGCCCGTCGTGCCCCCGCGACTCGAGCTTGCTCGTCGTCCGCGCCAGCTGGCCCGCCTTATTTACGCACGTACGCAAACAACAATAATAATAAAAAAAGCGGAAGTGAGTGCGAGTAGAAAAACGAGGTGGGAAACAAAATGGGAGAGGCGAACCTCTTTGTAGAGCTCGACGATGCGCTTCGCGAGGGCGGCGTCGCCGCGCGATTTGAATTTGAGCTCGTACAGCTCGGGCTGGAAGCCGTAGTAGTCGTATAGCAGCGGGTTCTCGTCCCCGTAGTCGGTCACTAAGCGCGGACAAGGGGAAGGGGGGGGGGGCGCCGCCATTCTCAGCGCGTCGTTCTCGTCGTTGCATAGATTATAAGGACGTACCGACGCGCTCGCCGGCGGTCTCCCAGTGCGCGCTGAACACGACGATCGCGCGGGGGTTGTACTTCTTGAGCAGCGCCGGACCAAAGTCGCGCAGGAAGGCCGCGAGCGGGCCGGCGGGCCCCATGGCGTCCATGACGGCGTCCCCGCCGCCGCGCGCCCCGAACTGGCGCGGGTCCGGGCGCATCGCGAGCATCGGCGAGCCGTGGCCGAAGAAGAAGGCGGGGATCTTGGGCGGGTTCGCGGGGAGCGCGTCGAGCGCGGCCTGCCATTCGGGCTGGGTGGTGGGCAGCTTCGCGGCGGTGGTGTTGGTGGTGGTGGTGGTGGACATGGTGCGCAGGAGGGGGAGGGTGAGGCGTTGGATGCGGGGGAACAGGATGGCGATGGAGAGCGCTAGGACGAGGGAGGCGGTGATGGTGCGCCAGGTGCTGTGCATGGAATGCTACCCATGGCTGAGGACGGAAGGTTATATAGCGCACGAGGAGGCGACGGTGCTGACGCGGGGCGCGTAAAGCGGATGACGGCGGTTATCTAATCTCTCGCTTAATAAGGAAATGTCCTGGGAACGCGTTCGCAGGCGCATTACACCGTCGGCTCGGAGTCAAGCGCACTTACGCTCTCGTCCTCCTTTTCCTGAAAGCTTGCTCGCACACACCTGGTTGACTGACTCAGAGATTTGGTGCTTTGTACTACTCAGGGGCGGAGAAGCGGAGGTTGCTGACGACCGACAGCCATGGCGGCGCGGCCGAACGTCGGGGGATGGCTGAAGGGCACGACGGTGCGCAAGGGCGCAGGCGGGACCGCGAGCACGGCCTCGAGCTCGCGGTCGCATACGCCGAGCGTGCAGAACACCGGATCGACGGGCGTGTTCGCGGGCGGGGTGAAGGATCCGTCCGGGCGCACCGCCGAGTACTTCGTCAGTCTCGCACCTGCCGAGGCATAAAGCTCCGTCAAACTGACCGACCGCGAACCGACGCCAGGCGATGGACGACCAGTGTCCGGTCTGCAAGTCGGACCGCTACCTCAACCCGAAGCTGCGCCTGCTCGTCAGCTCGTGCTACCACAAAATGTGTGTCGTACGTTTCACGTTGTCGCCGACCTCACCGCGTACTGACCGAGAGCGCGCGATCGACCAGGTGTGAATCGTGCATCGACCGGCTGTTCACGCTCGGCCCTGCGCCGTGCCCGATCTGCAACAAGGTCTTGCGCAAGCTCGCGTTCATGCCGCAAACGTTCGAAGACCTCGGCGTCGAGAAGGAGGTCGCCATCCGGCGGCGCATCGCAAAAGAGTGCGCGCGCGCGACTACTCGTCCTCATCCCTCCGCCCTGCTCACGTCCCTTCGTGCAGGTTCAACAAGCGCCGCGAAGACTTCGACTCTCTCCGCGCCTACAACGACTACCTCGAAGAAGTCGAAGACATCAGTGCGTCACCCTCCCCCATCTTCCCCCCACCCCCCCTAACATCCCCTCACCCGATACCAAACAAACAAACAGCCTTCAACCTCATCAACGACATCGACCTCCCCGGCACCGAAGCGCGCATCGCCGCCTACCGCGCCGCCAACGCCGCCCTCACCGCCTCCAACGCCGCCCTCGAATCCGCCGCCGCCCAAGCCCTGCGCGAGTCCGAAGACCTCGCCCGGCAAGAACGCCTCCTCCGCGCCCGCGCGCTCGCCTCCGAAGACCAGTCGCTCAAAGCCGCGCGCGAGCGCGAGCGCACCTCGCTCATCGACACCCTCGCCGGCGCGCAGGACGCCGACGAGGCCGTCCGCGCCGTCGAAAAGCTCAAGCGCGCCCACGCCCTCCAACAGCAGCAACAACAACAACTCCAACTCCAACAGCAGAGCCAGAGCCGGAGCAGGCTGTTGGGACGGCGCGCGGCGGTGCCGGACGCGCCGCACGTCCCGCTGCAGGACGCGTATGACGCGTACGACGACCGGTACGCGCTCCTGCCCGCGTACGACGATCCGTGGAGCGAGCCCGTCCGGCGCGACCGCGACGGCGTCATGCGCGCGGGCGGGTACCGCGTCGAGGAAGCTTGGGAGCGCGCGGTGCGGAGCGCGGTCGCGGGCCTCGACGTGCTCCCGTTGAGCGGGCTCGCGGACGGGAAGGGGGCGGTGGTAGGGGTGGGGGTGGATAAAGGCGGGGACGTCGTGATGGCGTCTGCGTGAACAGCGTAGACTTCTAATAGTAAACTTCATTTTCTCGTGTATTATATACATCGTCGGAGTATACGATAGAGAGCAGGCATATATTATGTCCCTGATGAGAGGTAATATGTAAGGTAGTTTAGTGACGCCAATGTCAGAACTGGATGTTATGCCGTGTGTGGGACGATAGCGTCGATCAGCATCCGACCTCGCTGGTGATCACCCTCCGCGCCTTCCTCGCGCGCTCGTCCAGCGGGTCCGTCATCGGGAAGTACAGTACCTGATACTTGTTCTTCTTCCTACACACGCGCGCGCGTCAGCAACCGCGACAAACAGCAACGCAAAACATGACAACGACTCGCCTGAGGTCCTTCGCCCCGAACCGGAACATGTTCAGCACCTTCGCCGGCTCGAGCGCGTCCACCGCCGCCCTCCCGCCCGCGACGAGCCTCGCCCCGCTCGCGCCGCTTCCGACAAATTGCACCTCCTCCTCCTCCTCCTCCTCCACCACCTCCTCGATATCCTCGCCGTCGCTCGCGTCCACCACGATCGCGTCGTGCATGCCCGCGCCCGTCGACCCGCCGCCGGATCCGGCGGTCCGCGGTTTCTTCGCGCCCCGCAACGGGTGGAGCGCCATCTGCATCAGCTCGCCGATGTGCCGTCGCTTGCCGCCACCCTTGCTGCTCGACGGCGCCCCGGTCTGCGTCGTGCCGGTCGTCGTCGTCGGAGGAGGAGGAACGGCGCGCCCGGCTGCTGCTGCTGCCAGCGCGTCGCGCGGCGGGACGGATTCCAGGCCCGCCTGGCGGAGCTCCCTCTTCGGTTTCCTGCTCACGTGACAGCTCGAGCTCAGGGAACGAGGAGGAGAAAAAAGAGGTGTGCTGACCTCGACGGATCGAAGATGAGGAGGCGCACCTCGCCGCCGCGCGCGAGCTCGTACCCGACGACCGTGCGCGAATGGCCCGCGTGCTGGAGCACGAGCGGCATCCGGTCCGTGCACACGACCGGCGCCGCGCCCCGGAGGGCGTCCGCCACGTTCGCGGTTCCGTCGGTGTTTGCGGGCAGCGCCGGCGGGGTGAAGTAGGATTGGATCCAGTCGAGAAGCGCGGAGACGCCGCGCGGGGTGGTGGTCAGGTCAAAGTCGACGAGCTGGGCGCTAGAGCAAGGCGGTTGATAACGTCACTCCGCGGACGATAAAGAGCGGAGAGAGGACAGAGTACTTACGGAATGCCGCGGGAGATGAGGGCTACGTATAATTCTGTGCAGGGATGCGTCAGGATCAGGCGGGGTGAAGAGTGAGGGGCGGAGGTTACCAACCTGCCGTGCCGATCCATTTGCTGGTTCCTACGAGCTTGTGCTTGAGCTGGTCAGCACCGTCTGCGTCATATCCTGGTAAACCAGCTGATTTCAACAGCAGTTCGTGCGATGCGAGGAGCAAAAACAACGTACCTTGCTTCCATGCAGCCTCGATCCATGTTTGCAAGTTGCGAACCCCGGGAGAGGGTTCTGCGTCGATGATCGGCCAGTAAAGTTGTTGAAATGGTTGGTCCATGAGCGCCGCGCAGGCCATCAAGAAGTTCCGGTACCTGCATGTCGTTCGGTCTGCAGATCAGCTTACCGCCGCATATCGTGGAGCATATATGGAAGGGAAACGAAAGAAAGAGGGAGATAAAAAACCGAACGCACCCGCACCCCCATCCCATGTCCCAGTTCTCCGTCGCAACGTGCACCGCGCGCTCGTAGCACAGCACCGCGCGCTGTGTTTTGCCCTGCGCGTGGCTCTTCAGCAACGCGCGCTTCAGTACCGGGATGAGCCCCGGGGTGAAGTTAGGCGGCGGCGAGCGCGAGTGTGCGGGGTACCAGAACACGTTCTCCTTCGTGGGGTCATGCGGCCGAAGAAACGGAGGCATCACGCTCTTCGTCGTTATCGTCGGTGTATGACCAGGGGGTTTCGACCTAGAGTCGGAAGCGGGGGGTGAATTGGCGTGTGCCTTGCGTTTGCGGGGAGTAGAGCCCGCGCCGATGGGTTTGAATCCGCGCGCTGGGGGGGAAGAACGTGAGCCCGATGACCGAATGAGAGAGCATGGGCGGACGCACGCCGTTTTCGCTGCGACTCGTCACCAAAGTGTGTTTCGTAGTGCGCCTGCCGCTCGTGCAGCCGCTTCTTGCTCAAGTCTACAGAGCATATCTGGCATCTGTCGGGGTCATCGCCGTAGTTCACGCCGGTCTGCCTGGCGCAAAACGTCGAGTCGGATGGCAGGGGACGCATATATGCACACGAACGCACGGCGATTCCAGAATCTCGATGTCGTCGTCTACAGCGTACCCTCCGCCAATCCTCGAGGGATGAGCTGTTATCGAACTGCCGCTCGCCATACCACACGTTCTCTGGGATTAGAGGAGAGGGTAGAGTCGCCACCACCGATTGCAGTGGCGGACAGGATAAAGCAGTAGCCCCTATCCGGACCCTAAGTTAGGAGCACGTACGCGTTTCGAGAACGCGCGTCAGGCGTAGTGCCGGCGTGCACTCTCTCTGTTTCTCCCAGCTAAACGATGTCTAGGTCTTACGATCGCGGTACGTTTGCCATTGATTGAGTCGTCTGAGTGATATTCAACGACATCCAATAGCTCTTACCGTCTTCTCCCCCGACGGCCATCTCTTCCAGGTGCGTTACTGGACAAACGCAAGCGTAGATCCATGGACTGACGCATCCCATGCGATTAACGTAGGTCGAATATGCGCTCGAGGCAGTAAGAAGGGGAACATGTGCCGTGAGCATCTACTTCACTCTTCAGAATGAGAGATCCTCATGGCGACTCGCAGGTGGGCGTCCGGGGTAAAGACGTCGTCGTCCTGGGCATCGAGAAGAAGTCCGTCCTCCAGCTCCAAGACCCCCGCACCGTCCGGAAAGTCGTCATGCTGGACGATCATATCTGTCTCGCCTTTGCGGGTACGTGCCGCAGCTTATACGAAGTGATTCGAAGAAGAGATCGACTGCGAAATGTACAGGTCTGCATGCCGATGGACGCGTTCTGATCGACAAGGCACGGATAGAATGTCAGAGCCACCGGTTAACTGTTGAAGATCCCGTCTCCGTCGAGTACATTACCCGTCACATAGCCGGCATCCAACAGGCACGTCCCCGATTCTCCTACCATCGGTTTCGCTGCTAATATATCCCCGCAGCGCTACACCCAATCCGGTGGTGTCCGACCCTTCGGTATTTCGACCCTCATTGTTGGATTCGATCCGCACTCGTCTATCCCCCGCCTGTACCAGACCGAGCCGTCCGGGATCTACTCGGCTTGGAAGGCGAACGCGATCGGACGCTCGTCCAAGACCGTGCGTGAGTTCCTGGAGAAAAACCACAAGGATGACATGGGCCGGGACGAGGCGGTGAAGCTCACCGTCAAGAGCCTGCTGGAAGTCGTCCAGACCGGCGCGAAGAACATCGAGCTTGCGGTCATGGAGGGCTACGGCAAGATCACTGTGCGTCTCTCTCCTTCTCCGCCTCGTCCCTTCCTGCGCGTTCCACTGTGCTGATATGGTGCTCTGCGACACGTCAGACTCTCAAGCTTGAAGAAATCGAGGCGATCGTGAGCGAGATTGAGCGCGAGAAGGAAGCCGGTGCGTCCCTTTTCCACTTCCGTTTTGTCCGCGACTCATTGTTGTCGGTCTCGTCTTTCAGAGGCGGAGAGGAAACGCAATCGGCTGGCTGCGACGGCTGCGCGACAGGCGGCGATGGGCCAACGAGCAGAAGGATCTGGCACGGGGACGCCCACTGGCCAGTAGATGTTACCTATATCACTGCCCATTGTCGTCTCATCTCATGGATCAATGTTCGAATACCTGCTTGCTCTCGTGTGATGGTGGGAGATGTACCAAACTGGCGTCTTGTTCGGTCATGAGGTATCCTATTCATACAGACATGCTACTGAGCACAGTATATTTTATCGATCCAGAACCGACGCGTGAGCAGACGTGCAGAGAAAACGATCAGCAAGACCTCACGGCCCCGCGGCTGGCACTTCGGCACTTTGGACCTCAATCAGGTGCGGAGTAGCTGGATCGGCAGGGGCGGTGGAGATGGAGGCGGCGGTGGGAAGAGCTCGTCAATCATGCCCGGCAAGGACCTATCGACACGCTCCTGCGTGACAGAAGGCCCGCCGACGCTCATTCTTCGCGTCCTCCAGCATCCGCGGTGCGAGCACATCCGCTGCGTGCATCACGAGCTGGACATTCTTCGATGTTTCCGGGATGGCCTCGTGCTACAATATGTTGAGCGTCAGCGTGCCTATGACGGTCGCAGATTAAAGAGATACGTTCACCAGTCGATCCACGTTCATCTTCCGGTCGAGCAGGTCCAAAATGTGGATCCATATCCGCTTCAAATCCGCCGTCGGCGCGAGCCCGGGTGGACGTGATCGCCAGGGGGTGGTTCGTAGCAGGGAGGAAATTCGGGGAGGAAATTCGGGTAGCACGAGATGGTGCGGCTTTAAACACGCGTAGAGAGGTGAGCGGACATGATGGTATTATTTGGCGCAGGGGTACTCTTTCTGGAAGAAGGGATAGAGGCGCTTGTTTGGGCGGGGTTCTCCGCTTGCGCTTGCGGTCAGCGGGCTTCGATTTCGGGGAAGGCGTCTGGCAGAAGTCCAGTCATCTGCGTCGAAATCGTTTCTCGATTTCGATAACTCTCACGTCCCATCCTGCCAGCTCTAAACTCTCCGAGCCGTCCGATATTACGAATTCTCATTGAAACGCGGTGGTGAACGGTATACGTCGACTACGTCGGAGTGTAACCGTGCGCGAAAGGAAAGTAGTCCCCTCTGCTTCCCTACTTCTTCATGCCCCGTAGCTGCTTAGCTTCTCGATCCTGGTGGAACCGCCTGCAGGCGTCGTCGGCAGGTAACTTGAGCCACTCATTGAAAGCTTGCTCCGACCGCAGGTCCAGGTGTTCCATGAAGTGCTTTGCGAATACGTTCAACAACTCCGTGCATTCTCGCGCTCCGTCCGCCTCCATATCCTCCCGGGAATTGTCAGCTATTGTCGTTGTGCTCCCAAGTTGCATCGCTTGGTCTAGCGTCATACCGGCTTCCACGGCGATGACCCAGCCCACGAGCACCCTCGCCAAACGCCACGGTTGCGGTCCGTAAACCATATGCGCGGAGTCTTTGTAAGGGTTAGGGTTAAAACCCTTACAGATCCAAAATACCGAGTAACCAAGATGACCAAGATGGGCCTGGTCCCCCCTGAGGTTGAGGTTTAGGTTGAGGATAAGAGTAATGTAACGTGAAGGTTAACCGGGACACTCTAGTCGAGTGGCTAGGTTGGTGCGAGTCCAGCCTGTTCCAGTTTTCATCCGAACGTTACAGTCTTTCACCATCTTCCTCGATCTGAACAAGAAACTATGCTTCCCGCGGCGGCAATCCTCGTAATCAGACGTGTACCAGTCGACCACCGGTAGCGGTTCGAGTGTCTCGTCGTTGGTATAGCCGAGGTACATGATGACCCAAGCGAATGACTCCACGTCGTGACGGTAAAGACGCTCGATCTTCCCTTCCCAATATTCGTCGCAGAGTAGATCCAGTGCCATGAAAGGCACCGTCCCTGTCCTCTCCGTGCCCTGCGGTGCAGAATCCACGTTCTTGTCGCGGATCCGAGAAAGGTCAAAGTCCCGAAGAACACCGCCGAGAGTATTCGGATCCACGGCTAGGTTGTTGAGACTGATGTCCCCGTGTTCGATCGCAAGAGAGGAGTCGCCCTTCTGCAGAGGATCCTGAGCATCCATGTCACGGTGGGTCGTGAGGTCGTTGGACGGGTTTTACTGGCGGCAGCGGGATCGGCGTGGCTTTCGATACGACAGGAAGCTAGGGTTTCGAGTTGAGAGTTGCCACGTGCGCGTTACAGGTAGGAGACACGCATTTTGGTAGACACATCACGGTGCAATCGTCTTGAATTGTGTACCGTACTGTGCACCGTGTTTCGAAACTGTTCTCATACAACATAAGAGTAGAGTTGCATAAATGCTGCATCGATTTTTTCCGGTCGTCAGCAACCCATTTGAGGATTGTCTGACGTTGTTATTACTGAAGTATGATCTCTTCGCAGATTTCGAATCGATACGAAGCAACAAAAGTCCTCAAAAAACGCCAGTACATCATGATGTTAACTATATCACTGCTCATTGTCGTCTTATCTCATGGTTCAATGTTCGTATACTCTCGTGTGATCGTGGGGCGTCCGGTTCGGTCATGAGGTTTCCCATTCATACAGATTACATGCAACTGAGCACAGTATATTTTATTGAATCAGAACCACCGTGTGAGCAGACGTGCAGAGAAAACGATCAGCAAGATCTCATGGTCCCGCGGCTGGCACCTCGGCACTTCGGAACTCGGCCGGGTGCGGGGTAGCTGGATCGGCAGTGGCAGGCTCTTGGGGTGGAGGCGGCGGTGGGAAGAGCTCGTCGATCATGCCCGGCAGGAACCGATCGACACGCTCCTGCGTTACCTCCCAGAAGGCCCGCTGACGCTCATCCCTCGTGTCCTCCAGCGTCGGCGGTGCGAGCACACCCGCTGCGTGCATTACGAGCAGGACATTCTTCAATGTTTCCGGTACCGCCTCGTGCTACAACACGTCGAGCGTCAGCGTCCCCATGACGGTCACAGATAAGAGAGGTATTCACCAGCTGATCCTTTTTGTCCACGTTCATCATCCGGTCTAACAAGTCTAGTATTTGGATCCATATCCGCTTCACATCCGCCGTCGGTTTGCCGTCGCGTACCTCGAACTGCATGAACGCCTTGCACAAAAGATTGCTCACGCGCAGCCGCGTCTCCGGCATGCCTTGTGGATCTGCACGGAGCGTGTCCGGGTCCAGCAGGCGCTCGAGCAGCGGGAACACAACCGCGTCGAACACTTGCTCGACCTGCTCTCCCTGAGCGAGTCCGAGCTGCGGGCCGAGCAGTAGCCGCTGTAGCTGCGCTAGCGCCGCCTGCCGGATCTCGCGCGCGGGGTTCGCGCCTTGGCGCGCCAGGCAGGCGAGGAGAGGGAGGGCGAGTGTCGGCCAAACTGTTCCAGCGGGAGTTGAGTGCGTAAGCACGCTACCAGCACCCGGATCCGAAGGGGGTATTGCAAGAGTGGCGTACCTTGGTCAGTGGCCAGGCCGGCTTGCGCGAGCGATGAAATAGCCTTCTTCAGTTCGACCAGCTGGTCGATGGCCTTAAGTCCTCGTTCCATTATTGGTGAGCTGCGATTTTCAGTGTCAGAAGTACATCGTTGCGAGGGCGGTGATGTCACGCGCACTCTGCGGACGTTAGTGGCGTGTGCCGACCGCCTTGTCTTTGGTGGTCCAATGTGACCATGCCCGCCCTGTTAGCAAAGTCTTCCAGCGCCGTTACCTGAAGCTTCCTGTCAGCGACGGGCATAAGCACATTCGCCGAAAGACACTCGCCAGTCCCTCGAGGTTGTCCTGGGTGACCATGTCGTCAGAGACGAGCTTGGTCAGGAAGTCGAATCCCAAGCGAGAGGCTTCCATGTTGGTCATCATAGAGCGGAGTAGGGCGAACGCGATATTCCACTCGGTATGCGATCTACGAACGTGTAAGATCGAATACGCGAGCGCAGTAGCAGACGGCCCGATTACCGAATGATCGTGGGGTGCTCCTTGATGATCAGCGACAGCCCAATGATTCCCTGTTCGGCGACCGCGCTTGTGATTGTCCGCGGCAGTCGAGCAAGTAAGTCAAACGAGACGTATATTTGGTCGCGTAAGGAAGGCTGTATAACGGCATCAGCATTCGTACAATCACCGAATACAAAGCGTGTTGACCTTGGCTGCGAGCAGTCGACACATGCGCAGCAGGCCAAGAACCGCGCGTTCGATCAGTAAGATGCTGTACTGTGTCGGATTGGACAACAGGAGCGTTATGTGCTCGACAATGATCGACCTGTTCAGAAGTCAGCGGGTGCAACGGAGCAAGGCAAAACGGAAATACCATGTTTCCTCGATGTGCTGCGGCGTTTGAGATGCGATGCTGACCATCGTCTCGAGCAGGAACACCGAAGCAGGATCATAGGGCAGCACGTGCTGCCATCCATCAAGCGCGGGTGAGACGGAGCCGACTTCGTCCGACTCTTGCTTCAAGCGGGCAACGGTCCGTTCGTGGGCTAACGCCTCGAGCGCTTTCAAGGCCGCTACAAGGGCGTCCACGTTTAATTGTCTGAAGGCGGCGGTCAGTCATGGTCATTACGCTGACACCAAGGAACTGACGTGATCTGTCCGTAAAGCTCGTCCAACCTGCATGCCGCGATGCAGTCGATCGTGGAAAGCGTGTTCTCGATGTCGGTCTCGCTGGCCTCCGGAACGAGATCCTCCGAACTGGCACCATAAGGTGTCATCAGATACGACGATAACGCCGAAAGCAAGCCACCCTCATTCCTAGGTGCGGGGCGCGCAGGTTGACTGCCTCGGAGGGGTATCATGGTGGTTCCGCCAAGGAAGTCCTCCATGTGGAGCATGCGTTTGGGTAGCAGCGTATGCAAGAACAGGGTCTGGAACATCTCGAAGATCTGCGTAGCAACCTTGAGCGAAAATGGATTTGGTTGTTCGCCGGTATACTCACCTGAGTCCAACCTTCCCTTAAGGCATTGCCGTTGCCGTTGACTATGTTGAACAAGACAACCGCAGCAAGTTGTGCCTTGACGTTCGTGCCGAACTCAACAGACAACGAGGACACGGTGACCTGTTGCCCGTCTACATCGACCACCGCGTAGTTCGGTAGCTTCGCCGGTACCCCGTCCGATACGAGGTTCGTCGCTGGGGAAAGTGAGACGACAATGTAATCGAACACGTCGGGCATTTGGAAATGTCCGGCGAGCGTGGCGCACTGCCTGAATCCCGATATCGCACGTTCGATGACATAGTCATCGTCGAAAGTGATGAAGGCATGCGCGATGGCGGAGATGACCGGGGTCCAGACCGCCTTGAACATGTCGGCATCGAACTGTGAAGTATTGCACATCATGAGGTCACCTAGATAGGGCATGTCTGTCAAATTGATCCTTGGTGTCAACGGCGGCTCGCATACCAGCTTGTCGAGAGCGTGTGAGGAGCTCCTTCCACGCGTACTCGAAACCGAGCTGCCCAGTGTGTTCCTCTGGCATGACAATTTCCCTCTTGCGGATAGAGTTATAGATGTCATGCTACACACGTTGTCAGTGAACCGCCGAGACCGCATCGTCAGAGGAGGACATTACCAGGAACTCGTCAGAGAAGTTGGCGCCGTCGTTGACGCCGCGCAAGTTACGCTGGTAATCCTCAAATGACATGCGTTTCTGCACAGCCATAGTAAGAGAGCATTTTGATCAGAGGGAAGGTCGGATGCTTACCCGGATTTGCGGGTTATGGAGGTCAGTATTCAGCATGATCACCGAGTACGACAAGACATAGACCGCATCCTGGTTTTTTATCTCAGCTGAGAGTATGTATGAGTGACGAGGTCATAAATGCAAGCGAAGCAAGCTTACCCGGACCCGAAGCAAAGTATATCTCAGCGAACGTCTCGGTGATACGGGATATTTGTTGTGATTCTCCGGGGAGCCGAAAGGTCTCCAACATTTCCCTCAAGGCTTCCGCAATCGGTTTCTGAGCATTATGCATCAGCAACGCCTACCGTTATCCAGCACCAGGGTCACGTACACCCTTAAAGTCAAAAAGGCCGATAAATGCTTTGAGGATCTCGATGTTGTCCGGTTTCGAGATGAAGTCGCCCAACAACCGTTTGTCTATCCTAGTACAGCTCTTGAGAAACCTGGCCAAGCTCTGCGCCTTAGTCACGTCCGGCCCGAGGTCGGCATAAATGAGGCCATTTTCTTCCAGGAACGCGAGACCGGCTTTCGGCTTTTGGTTGAATCGTGCAGCACCCGCCATAACTAGGTTCTTGCGCGACTTGTTCCCCTTGAGTTCTTCCGGTGTGGGCCAGTTCTATTCGGCGATGAGCACCCCGTCACAAATAGTATATATCCGCTCGACAGACCGATGGCCATGGTTCCGCTGTCTGTATTGTTACGGTGTCGGTCAACTGCACGCATGCAAAGAATTGTAAGACGAACCGTATGTGCGCGTACGGTCATATGATTTACGAACGCAAGTAGCACTTCGAGGCAGATGAACTGAGCATTGCGCTGGAAAGGCTCCTGCGGTCCTGAATAAGGCGATGGATAGACACCCTGAGATCGGCGTATCGTCAGCCTCACAGCGAATTAATTACAGCTCCGCGGATCACCTTGACGAGGAAGTCGATCAATCTTGAGAACAAGTTCTCGCAGTTGATGTCGCAGTCATAATTGGTATACAGGTCCACCATAAGACTCGGCTGGCGGGCAATTTGGCTCAGCGTCTCCAGCATCAGCTCGCGCGTCTCGCCTCGAGCAGGGGCGACAGCGGGCCTGGCCGGGACGGAGCCGGCATCTTCTACACCGTCTGAAGGCTGGGCAACCTGTGGAGTTCCCGGCCGGGACGGGACCCTGGAAACGGCGTTAGCGCTGTTCGCGCGAGTCGGTTTGAAGCCTGGCGGTATAGGCGGCGCGAGGCGATCGATGGTGAAGGCTAGGAAGAGCTCCTGCTGAAGCTTCAATTTCGTGGGCATGGTTTGGAACATGACGCTGATGGTCCGGAGGGCAAAGTGGAGCACGGTTGTGTTATCGGACCGGGCGAGTTGGAAGAGGTATTTGCACCCGTGGTCTACGACGAGCGCTGAGAGGGAGGGGAATTGACCAATCTGCGTCCCTGAGGTCTCGAAGGCTTCATTGAGGATGCGCAGCGAGACGAGACGAGTGGAGTCCGTATGCAGCTTGTCATTGGGATCGAGGATGTTGACAAGCACGCGCATGAGCTCGACAATGGCGGGTAGCCCATCTGGAATAATGGTTTAACTAGCAGATTCTGTCAGGAGTACCAACGAACACTCACATTCGGGCGTCTGTTGATATGGCGCATCGACCTGCAACTCCGGCGTAGGAGCAGCACTGGCGGAAGAAGCATCGGCGGGTACGTCTGAATGAGCCTCGGACCCTCCGTCTCCCGATGGCCGCACGTCTGTCTGGACCGTCATCTTGACTTGTTGCAATTTCTCCTCCTCGATCTCCGGATCTAGCTCCTGTAACCGTCCAAAGAGCTTGCGCACGATGTTGTGTATGGTGAGTTCCGCGGACCTCCGCAGGATCTCTGTATGCATACGTGAGACCTATTGGTGCGCAGAGTTGACGTTCGAACCATACCGCTAAGCCGCATCTGGCAGCAGGTAGTCAACACGGTCTCAAGCATCTCGCACACCTCGACATCTCCTAGTCGCCGCCCGACATTGCCACACATGCAATCTTCGATGACAGACATGATCTTGAGCAGCACGGCCTCGTCTCCCGAAGAATCGCTTGCCTCGAACTTGCAATTCGAGACGGTATTGCTCATCTCCGCGAGCGCCGGCTCTAACCCCGGGGCCTCCGGACGTATGAGCTCGCATTGGAAGAACGCGTGGACAGAAGAAAGTGCAGCAGAAGTGATAGGTCCCGTTGAGAGAGGCGAGCGAATGATGGCCAGGAAGGGAGCGAGTACGGTCGTTAGCGGGAGCGCTAGGACATCTGTCGACGCGTATACGCAGTCAAGATATCTTCTGGTTTCCTAAGGTCACAGTCACTCACCATCTGCGTCTTGTACAGTCCTCTTGAGAACCTGGAAGCCAGACATCAGGTCCCTCTCGCGACCTCCCCTCCCGCTGGGCTGGATGGGATGCGAAGGTCCGGCTATCCGCAGCCCCAAGCTACTCGCGAGGGCGGAGTCGTATCCACTTAGCGTCACGGTAGTGTTGGCCCATCTGGAGTTCCTCCGCATCACCGTAGTGACGGAGACGATCTCAGCACATATTATGTGCCGGTAGGATACACTGCCCATGGCCAAGTCCTAAATGGCGGATTTCTCTCCCAAGCAAGTACACTGGCGCAATTTGAGAGAAGCAACGACCAGCCGAGCAGTTTATGAGCGAGGACACGCGACAGACGCGTCCAATATATAGACGAACACAGGGACGACCAAAGTTTACCAGACACGTAGTGCAGCGATCGGAGGTACAAGTAGCCCAGACTCTTTCATTGAAAGTACCACGTGAGTCAATGACATTCCGAATCGGCATAACCCCCAAGGCAACTTCATACAGCGATAGCAACAGTAACTTTGATAGTATCCGTTGAGGGAAGCAGTCGAGAGAGTAGGCGTATACATCCAAGCAAGAAGTCACTAATATCACCACCGCAGCCATGATCAATCCCCAGTCCCGCGAGATGTTCAGAAGAATTTCATCTTGGATGTCCTGATATACTAGTGAGGAAGAGCTCCAGAGATGTACGGGGGGATATGCATACCTGACTCTGCCGTATATGCCTACAAGTAGGGCAACAGGGGCAACGGTATAGGCAAGGAAGCGCACAATCCATGTGGTGTGTGCGACGACCCAAGTCGCCCATTCACCCGCGAGGTAGACGGTAAATAACATCAACGGATAGATGACGTATCCGAGAAGGCGATGATCTGTAATTCATCCAACGGTGTCTGCATGAGCTATTGACATTCATGGCATATAAGGCCCTTGGACTAACATTTCCAAACAGATTTTGCTTTCATGCCTCCTCCGAAGGCAGCGCCGCCGAACCACACGCTTGCTAATCTCGTCATTAGCTTTCGCTGCGAAAAATGAAGTTTATATGAGGCCGGCGCTTACCTCCTCCGATGAGAACCTGAGCTACCAGTAATACGGTGGTGATGATACCGAACGTTCCATGCCAGGTGGTGAAATGTGCGGCACCATGAGTGATCTAAACCAGCATGAATGATGAGAGCAGGATACGGATGGTGCATGGGGACGATACCTTATTATAGATCATAAACCAGGTTCCCATTACGACTGCCGCAATTCCGACCAGCTGAATGACTTGGTGCCTCGCAAGACCCGCGGCCTTCGTCTTGGGCTGGGAAGTCGGCTGCAGGGTCAGGATACCTACAAGACGACTGCAACTTAGTGCAAAACTTAATTTAAACGTGCGGCCGTACCCAGCGTAAAGGCTGCCAGAGCAAACGTCTGTAAAGGCGGGTGCAGGGCAAACCAGCCCACAGAACTCGGGTCGTTGAAGATAACGAGCAACCAGGTCGTCACTGTCAGCCCCTGCGCAATAGCGGCGTATCAGCGACCCAGGTACTTATGTTCGTGAATGCTCTCCGAAAGAACCCACAATAACCGAGATCTATCCGTATTGCTAGTCAGTACCTCGCTTCCACTCCGAATCAACGAGTCTACACACTAGAGCGACCGTCCTCCACAGTCCATCTCCCGCCCGTCCCTCCGGCTTGACGGTCTGTTCTTCTCGTCCCATCAGCGGTTCCCCAGCTTCGTTCTCCGCAGGAATAGGTTGGTAGTCGTTGTCGACAGCGACCTGAGCGGACATGATAGTCGGGATCGACGTCGCGACGTCCGCTTTATAAGACGGTGCGGCCGCGCCTGAGAACGTGAATCAAGCCTGGTCCTGCGCGCGTACGTGGACAAGCAGGGGCGGCATATCAGCTTGAGAACCGGCGAGCAGCTCCGAGAGAACCGCGGGTACGGATCGCGCGCACGGCGGGCTGGAATCTCGATGACGTCGCCACGTGGACCGGCGGGCCAATGCGGTGAGCCCGATATGTCGACATCGTTCTTTGGAGGTGTTCAAGGATGAAGGCAACAGCATTTTATTTTATTAACGACAGTGACGATTAGGTGTAGATGATTAAAGCTAGTACGGAAAACTTTACCGATTTCTGCGGGTCCCGAGAGAGAGATACACAAGCAAGAAACAAAACGGCAACAATAACTCAGGAAGAGAAAGAAGAAGAAAACAAAGTTACTGTATTAGATGAGAGATTCCCGTGGTTCTGGCGTTCGCTCGTTATCATTGCTGGGGGACGTTCGGCCAGACGTGGTCCGCCTTCCACTTGTCGATCATGTCGCTCAGTTCTGGAGGTCCCATGTGCGGGTGCTTGACGGTGTAGCCGACGACTTTCTTGAACTTGGCGTTGCTATACGCCACGACGTGCTTCTGGAGGTCGTCCGTGCTCATGTATCCCGTGAGCGGGGTATTCGTGATGGGCGGATCCGACTTCTGGATCATCTCCGTCCACCCGCCGACATGATGTTCGTTGATCTCCTCGACGACGTCTTCGAGGCGGAACTGGGGCACGTCGCGTCAAAGGAAGGGACTGCATGCTGTATATGGGACAGACTCACTTTCGCCATGGTGTTCATCACGAAGTTGTAGAAGTCGAAGGTGGTGCCGAAGAACGCCGTGGCCGTCTGACCTGCCTTGAGGAGAGTCGTTTCATTGTCGTCGACCTTAACCCATCGGCGTTAGAAACCGTATGCCGTACTTCATCGGGTCACATACCAGGTTGAAGAGGGGTGCAATCGCCTTCGCATCATGCGGCAGCATCCCATCAACGTCATTAACCTTACTCTTCTCATTATGGAACCTGAGCTCCTCGCCAGCAATAACATCCGCTTCCTTGCGTCCGATGCCGGCTATCCAAAGAGCAGCAGCCCACAAGCCTCCCGCAACGTCATCGACGTGTACGGTATTGGTGGGATGCTTTCCCGGCGGGTGTCTGATAAAGAAGGGTTAGGCGGAAAAGGCGCAGATGAGGGGAAAGACGTACAGGGCCTTCATGGGCTTCTTCATGTATCCATAGACAGCGGCCACGGTGATGAAAGTGCAGACTGTGCCCTCGTGTTATGATCGTCTCGAGATGGCAAAGTCAGGAACGTGACGTACTGCGGCCGAAGTCCGTATATGGGCCGTACACGTATCCAATGCGGAGAACGACCAGGTTCAACCTGTCGCAGGTGAGGTTAGCTGGTTCAAGGAGAGAGAAATGTGAGACCTACCCTTCGATAGCAGCCAACATGCGCAGCGTTTCGTGCCACCAAATCCCTCTAATTCCGTCCGGCTTGACGTCTTCCTTCTCTTCATGCGAACCCTTTTCGGACGATTCGTAGAACGGATGTTGAAGCCGCACGTATGCCTTGACCTTGCGCTTCGCCGCCTCGAGACCCACCAAGCGCGAGATGTTGAACGTGTGCATGAGTTGCACCTACGATCGTGTCAAGTTCAGTAAAACCTGGGCAAAGAGACTTCCGACGCTGCGCGACTACGCACTCCTTCCGGTCGGTCATGTCGCGTTTCGCCCGTCAAGTCGAACACGTACTCATACGGGGCCTGCCCCTCCGGAGGGTCAAACGCGGTCGCAACGGCGGCTGGTCGCAATGTCGGAGACCATTCCTCATCAGGACAAGAATGCACACGCACCAGCAACCGTCAAGTTGGCCTGACGGTACTCTACATTTGGCTTCTCCAGTATCTTGGGAAACTCGGAACCGATGTACCTAAGAACCGAAGGGGGGTCAGACACAGCGATGCGCGGGAGGAGGGCAGCATTGCGAGGGCCTACGTTGTGGGTGGAGCGACGGAGAACTTGTCCACGATTCGGAGATGCTGGGAGACAATGAGAAACGATGCCCTTCCGTCACGGCAGTAGAGAAACCAATGCGCACTCCAACCAGCGGCTCCCCTTCTAATGGCACAAGCAGCGCGGCCAACGCCCTAGAGCATGTGTTGACCCCGCCTACACATACATGACACACCAATAACGCCAACTCGTCAGTGATCGATCAAGCAATACGTTCAGCTGAATATCGCACCAAGGATGATCACGTTCGGTTTCGAGCCCATCGCGTCGTATCAATTTCTGGGGACGGGCCGGAGATTGCGGAGGGATCCGAAAGAGAAGAAAAGGCGAGAGGGAGGGGTGGAAGGGTATATCAAAGTGTGTTTACAAAGTGCTGTGCAGGCTAAGTATATAAGTAAGTGTGGCACGGTCAATCAACGAAAAAGGGACTCCGACTTGGCGCGCCGCTCGCAGTTTCGCGGGGCGTGCGAGCGCGTCAGGTAGCCTCACGGCGCCCTCATATATCCTTTTTTGGTCTCTTCCCGGACGATTTGCTCTGCCACGTCTCCCGGTTCCGACAAAGGCACACCGTGCAAGCGATGTAGCAACTGCCAGCGTCGAATCTCCAACCCCGGACACGTCGCGAAGCAAAAACCCTCAAATGCCCGCGGCGGTCGTATTCGAGACGTTAACGGCTTCCATGACCTCTCCGCGTCGAGATCAGCTCAGCATTGCAACTGCCGTCCCTGGGCTCCGGTTCCCGATGCGTCGGAAACCTTCATTTTGCAGGCATACAAAAAAACTACTGCTACCTCCGCTCCATCTGATCTCTGAGATGCAAGTAGACACTGGAGAAATCTTTTCGTATCAACGACTCGTTGCTGTCGATGACCTGCGCGTATATCTTCTCCGCCACCTCTCCGAGGGGAAGCGGACTGTTTCGGGCCTTGGCGATCGACGAGGCGAGCCCCAGATCCTAAATTCCGTAGAAATTTGAGCATGACTTGTTACCGTAGGCACGTCGTCATCCACACGGACCTTCAGCATGAGCGCCGTAGCGAATCCTCCTTCGTAATCCCTCTCGCAGGGTGGCGATTTCTCCGGCAAGGCACCCGGAACCGGATTGTTCGTGTTGGATGCCCAGCAGTTGCCCGTCGAGCTGTTGACGACCCCGGCCAGAACCGCGGGGTCCAGCCCCAACCCTTGCCCGAGCAACATCGCCTCGGAGATGGCTATTTGCTGCGTAACGGTGGGTGTAATGATCAGGAACAGAGTCACCTTTCGGTAGGGGCAATACAGACCTGGATCCCGAGAACGAGGTTGTTGCATATCTTCGCAGCCAGACCTGAACCCGACGGACCGCAGTGGATGATCCGCTGCCCCATACGCGCGAGTAAGGGCGACGCGAGGTGGTACGCTTCCTCTGTGCCCCCGACCAAGAATGACAGTGTTCCCGCCTTCGCTCCGACCACACCTATCATGTGCATGTATTCAGCAAGTTGTAGATGAAGAAGACCGCATAGTCATCCCGGACCTCCAGAGACCGGAGCATCGACCATCTGTCCACCTGTTCTAGCTACAAGCTCGGCGACGTCTTGAGCCACCCGGACATCGAGGGTAGTAGAGTCGATGAACAGACTGTCTTCCGCCTGCTCCTCGGAGAGGGTGCGCAGGGCGGGTAGGATGCCGGAATCGGGCTGGGTGTAGACCTGTTGCACGTGTGGGGAAGAAGGGAGCATCGTGATCACCGTCTGCGAAGCCAAAGCAGCCCTTCAGTACACGGTGCCCAAGGGATCAGGCTCAGGCGTCGTAGATAGATATGAATGAGACGAAGAGCGTACTCTGCTGGCGTCTTCGCAATTGTGATCTTAGATCCGGGAAAGTGAATCTCAAAGTTCCTTTGGAAGGCTTGGGCTGCCTCTGGGATGGCATCGCAGACTACAAAGCGAGACGTCTCGGGCTCCAGCGCGAGCTGCTTGGAGAACAGGTTGAACGCCATCTCGCGGCCCATGTGGCCGAGCCCGATGAAGCTAACGCTCTTCGCCCTCGGAGAGGCGCTATGTAATACTTGCAAGCACCTGAAGCTGGGACGCATGGTGAACCAAGAAAGCAGGAGATGGAGGTTAAGTACGCGAAGGCCTATGCTGAAGCTCCGGGCTGCGATCACTCGATGCGGGGAAACGTGAGAATTATCCCGTGACGGACGCGCAAACCGTCATTCGCGCTCGTCAGCTTACGTCCGGATCAGACGCGATTGGCGATGGCCACTGACGAGATAATTATGGACACTAGAACCCGCTCTTACCCAGTGACCACAACATGACACGGCTGCCCATTCTCCACTTCAACGACGTGTATCGGGGTACGTACAACGTGGCACTGTATGGAATTACGCTCGGGTCCAGGATCGTGACAGCCAACAACCACAGTCAATCCGTTCAAGCTCGAACCAACGCGACCGGAAACCATCGATGTTTGCCAATTCGCATCTATGCTGGATGACATTCGCGATAAATGGTCTCTGCGTGAGGGAACAGAGACAGAACGCGAAGGGCTGGTCCTGTTCTCTGGCGACGTGTTTTCACCCTCGGTAGAGAGTTCGGTCACCCGTGGAAGCCACATGGCGAGTACACCTTCTCAATTAAGAGAGGGATGCCAATGTCTAGTTATAGGTACCAGTCATGAACGAGCTACGCCCGAACGTTTCGCTCACAGGTACAGCACATCCCACGATATACTAGCATAAATGCACTCAACCGATGTCGCAGGGAACCATGACTTCGACTGGGGTACCTTCGGATGATATGTACAAGCCGAGCTGTCATGTTGACCCATATCCACTTAGGCTATCCTCACCTCTGCAAGCTCATCCAAGGGACCAATTTCGTACGGTGAACTTTGGATGGTGGACCGTGATTGACCGTTGATTTGCATTCATTCCTAGCCATGGGTACTGTCGAACATCGTGGACATTGAAACATCCAAAGTCCCAGGACATCTCCTCGAGTACTACGTTATTGAGCGTGTTGGGGTACGGATCGGCGTCATTGGCCTCGTGGAGAAGTGAAGTCGTTCTCGTTTTCTATCTGCGCATATTATCTAATAATGTTTCTGTAGGGAATGGATTGGTACTGTTTCATCCTGGCCAGCCAATTTCAAGTACCAAGACATGGCGGAGGTGGGCCAGAAACTGTCCAGGAAGCTGCGGGACCCGAATGGCGAAAACTGCGACATCATCATCGCCCTAACCCACTCGAGGTACCCTCTCCCACCAGTACCCGCTCTTCCCTTTTGTACTCATTCGTATCGTCAGGGTACCAAACGTCGGTCGTATTCATCACCAATAATGCCGAACGTTAATCAGCTTTATATCAGGATCTCGCCCTCGCCAAGGCCCTCTTCGCCCTCTCACCAGATGGGCAGAAGTCTCTCGATGAACCCTTTGCTTCCACCCACGGCGTCGACATTCTTCTAGGCGGCCACGATCACCTGTACTATATATCCCGCGGCGTAACCGCCTGGGAAGGGTACGACGTTAACCAGGAAGTCCTAGGTGCCGAGGCAGACAAAGGGGATGTCTTGGTCGTCAAAAGCGGCACTGACTTCAGGGACCTCAGCGAGTTTGAGCTCGAACTGGAGGATATGCCGGAGGGCAGCGTCAGAAGGAAGGTCATCAAAAGTATCAAGGGTGGGTCTCGACGCCTTTCTGTGTGGCATGTGTTCATCCCAGCAACCTTACTAGGGAAGCACCATTGCACCCAACCCGGATCCCGACGATCTGAAAAGCTGCAAGCACTGATAAAAGAGCTGCTAGGGTCGGTGTCGGATTCCCTAAGCGCGCCGCTGTGCAGAACAACCGTCGAGCTCGACCTCCGGTCCAATCTCATCCGGACGCAGGAGGTACGCAGACGTTACTTCTCCCTGTTGCATTGCTCTTCATTGTCGTCGAGCAGATGGCGTCCAGTAACTGGTTCGCCGACATCCTGCGGCACACATATGACGATGCGCCCGGCGTCAAAAGCCGGGGCGGTGCCGACGGTGTGTTCATCTGCGCCGGCACGCTCAGGGGTGACTCCGTGTACGGACCGGGGGACGTCACACTCGGAAACATCCTCGAGATCCTGCCATTCGACGACCCCCTAATCGTGCTCGAGTTAGACGGAGAGACGATCTGGGCCGCGTTGGAGGCATCCCTCGAGACATGGCCAGCGCAGGAAGGGTATGACGCCTATGTTCTCATGCTCGAAAGGAGGCTCCCTTTTGACTGTGCGCAGCCGGTTTCCGGTGATTTCAGGATTCCGCGTATCCTGGGACTCGCGCAAACCGCCAGGACAACGCGTCCTCGGCGTCTGGCTCTCCAAGCCGGACGTGCACGGCGAGAACGGGGAGCCGATCCCGAGGGCGAAGGGAGGGCGGACGTACGCGATGGTGTCTAGGGAGTACATGGCACAGGGGCACGACGGCTTCACGCCGCTCAAAGGCCAGAAATACCTCGTGGACGACGAGAGCGGGCAAATCACTAGTTCGGTCGTGAGGCGGTATCTGCTGGGTAGGCTGTCTCGGAGAGTTTTCCCTCCCCTTCCAGTGACTGATGACGCGCCGAACCGCCAGGCTCGCAGTACATCCATAAAATGGCTCGCCTGTCGAAGCAAGCACCGCGGACGACGTGTCTCGACCGGCGTACGCACGACATTGTCTCGCGCGAGCTCGAGCGGGCGAAGAAGTACAAGAAGGCGGACACCCACTCGTGGGCGGCGATCGCGTGGCAGCACGCGGCGTCGCTCGCGCTGCACCGGACGCGCCGAGCGAGTCATTACCGAGACCACATGAGCGTCGCGACGAAGGAGCACATGAGCGGCGTGGACTGCTTCGACGGGGCGAAGACGAGGGGAGGGGAGGGGCTAGCGGAGGCTGGCGCGGGCTCTGCCGGTCAGAACGAGGAGGATTTGTTGGTGATCACGCCGGAGGTAGATGGGAGGTTGGAGGACGTCGGACGCAAGTGACTTGAGTTCGGACGTTGCTTGAGTTGAGAGGTTTCTGTGGATTCAGTCGCAGATAAGCTATCATTGCTGGGTCGACTCGTTGCACCTGGATGGTCCTGGTGCCTATCAAAAGATACAACGCAGCCCGTAGTTTAGAGATACGGCATGTGCGTTGTGGACCCCACGAGATGGAACTCCCCTCAAGGCCGGCTGAATTTGGAGGAGTTGGCCGCGTCGTAATACGTGAGCGAGCGGTTCTACGGAGCGATTTTGGCTAGTCAAAACAAGACGATGTGGTTCTCGAAGGTGCATGATGCTGCACGGCGTTTCCATACGAATCCTCACCCGACCCGGAATATCATCTTTGGAGTCGACAAAAGCCGCATTATAACCCTCAAGCTGCGGGTATGGGAATCTCTGGTAGATTCGTTGGTGGTGGGTGGTCGCCGGTCAGGGACCGTCCGTAATGCGTCAGGAGACCGACCGCGGACCCGAAACCAGCGCCTCCGAGTATCACTGCCCAGAACACAGCATGAGATACGAGATAGGTCTGCGCATAAGATGCCGGAACTTACAATGCGCCAAACGTGCCCTTTTCCACAATATCGCGGGGGTCAAGACGGCGCCGAGTAAGCCACCGATGGTGGAATGATCATCTACACGGATGCTGTCAGTCTGTTGTGGAGCATGACATACACCGGTCAGTTCAGCATGAAGGACTGTAAAAAGATAAAACGCACGTCGTATGCGGCCCGTATCCGCCGTTTTCGAATGTCAACTTCAGTTGACCATGCGCAGGTCGCGTACCCCGTTGCAGCTCCTCCTGCCACACCTGCGGCTCGGCGGCATCGAATTAATACGCATACATCAGAGGAGCTATATGCGCACCGGCAGCACCTCCCACCCAGGTGGCACGTAGAACGCGATTGACAGATAATTGAGCGCGTCCCTTCCTAGCAAGCACGTATGCTACATATGCTAGAGACTATCATCAGCTTATACGCATGGTACCCTTCGCGCCTGGGTACCTGGAGGAGTTATGAGCGACGCCCATTCGTAGCCCTTTGTAGATGCACGTCGCACGAGGAACTCGGTGTCTGCGGAGCGCGCCGCCGCAAGAAGTTCTGTCATGTCAATTTGCAGAAGAGGACAGAACTATGGTACCCTGTAGAGGTAGGGTAAGTGAGTAGTGTCCTGTAGTGTCGTCGCTGTCGCAGACGATGAGCGCGAAGGCCAAGACGACGTCATTTCTGTTCACTGCCACTCAGACAGACTCTCTCAGATCTCTCCCTTCTTCGTCGACGGTCGAGCGGCGCACCATGCAGGCGGGGGACACATCCAACCTCCTCCGTGCGGAGGCTGAGCTCCTCCTCACCCAAGTGTGTCGCCTCTCGTAGCGTCAGCGAAGAATGCTTGTCTGAGAAGCTGCTCCGCCACTGTGTGCTACGATTACGGTCCCGAAAGACCAGGAAAGAGAAGGCAGAGCGCATCAAGCATCTTGGTGAACCCATTGAACTCGCCGGGAAAGCCCTCGATATTGTGATCAAGGGCAGCTATGCGTACATTGCCGAAAATACGACGGTGATGCGGAAAGTGGATCTGGAGGTACACCCGTCCCCATCTTCAGAATTATTGAATAATATTGACCCGATGCATCAGACGGGGAAGACGGCAGCGTTGTATCGGGGTCACACTGCGCCTGTTACCTCTGTTGCGTATTACGAAGCCGGCGTCGATGGAGAAGTAGGGCCGACAGAGCTCATGATCACCGGCTCATGGGACAAATCGATCAAAGTCTGGAAACCAGCAGTGCGTGTTCACGACCTGGATTCTCGAGCTGTATAGCTGATTGTGGAATGGAAAAACATATAGACGAAAGAAGTGGTATCGACGACAGTCAATGCTCACGCAGATTTTGTCAAGACCCTCACGGTTATCCCGCAGCTGAAAATCTTAGTTTCCGGGAGCTCAGACAAGATTGTGCGCCTATGGTACGCTCAAGCTTGCCTCTTCATACTGATAGTGTCTGACTTGAAATGGCATAGGGACCTGTCGACACTGCCCTCCGACAAACCTTTGCAATGTGTATCCTCCATCTCTGCCCACACGCGTCCTGTCGAGGCTCTCGCGGTTCACGTTCTTTCCCCTACGTCAGCGACCCTGTTTACCGGGGATACCATGGGCGTCGTTCGAGCCTGGCAATTGAGCCGTGAACCTGACGGACGCTGGCGCACGATAGAGAAGGCGGAGTTGAACAACCATAGGACGCGGATCAACGACATGGCCTATGCGGAGGGGCTTTTATGGACAGGTTCGCGCCGGACTTCTTGATTGTCTAGTGCACGTTTCCTAATACCCTGATACCACGATCCAGCGTCCTCGGACGAAACCATTCAAGTCACACAGTACCCACCGCCCTCGTCACTAGCTACAGCACCACCTTCACCTCCAAAACCGCTCGTGACTATTAGCCATCCTCTCGCCGTCCGCTGTTTCCTCCCGCTCACGTGCACACCGCTCGGCGAGCCCTACCTCATCACCGGCTCTGGAGACACAATCCGCGCCTATGACCTCTCCGACCTCTCCGGCCTATCATCCACCTCTTCCCAGGTCTCCCCCAAAGTCGAGGCAGAACTGCTGAGTGAGGTGGACGCGCACTGGCATGACGTTATCGCGCTTCGTCTTTGGATGCGAAAGACGACGAACGAAGATGGAAGGACGATGGTCGAGCCCTGGATCGTGAGCACGAGCCTGGACAGCACGATAAGAAAGTGGAAATTGAGCGGTGCGTTACATAACGTTGCAGGTTTCTTCTACATTATCTCACTCCGCGACCCATTCCCTAGAGCTGCTCAAACCCACGCGACCTCCGCCCAAAACGCAGGCTCCGGAGCCAGCGATGTCCATCACTGAATCGGGACTGACAGAGGAAGAGGAACGCGAGCTTGCAGAATTGATGGACGAAGATTGAGGGTCCAATTCAGTCTTCTGAGCTGGGCGTCAGTGGACGGCCGCACTCCTCACTGTTCGAGCCAGCTGGAAATTTGCAATGGCCAGGGACTGCCCGGAAGGTTTTCTGTTCGATGAATAAGGATCCATACTAGCCATACTTGCGATGATGCCGTACGCGCGGGAAGGCCTTGTTAAAGACCTCGTGGGTATGCACTCGCCGGGAGCGTTATGTTCTCATTTCATTTAAGGACGATGGCTACAGATGTCAAAGGCGCTACTTTGGTCGTAATTCAAGCTTGTTCAACGACTGTGTACGCCACCGATACCCACGCCAAGGCAGGTACATAGAGATCCACATTCCCTCCTGCCCGCGACTGCGCGAAGATTGACTTTGCGCGCGTCAGCACCGTTGGGCAAGGGCAAACTCATCCGAGTGTCATCGTTAAAGCGAACTATATTACATGCAGTTAGGACACAACTTCCGCGCGATCCGGTGGACGTTCCGCCACTTCTCCACTAGCTTTTGAAATCTCAAAGTTTAGCTTTCGTTGGGTTAATAATGTGGCTGGCAGCGGCTTGCAAACTTTGAGCAGCTGTCGTTATAATTTCATCGACGCTGCATTATGGAGGGTGTCAGTCGGCAATTCACCGCGAAAGTATAATACCATCGGCTCACATCTCCTTCGCAGGTTTGACCTCCTTTTCGCGCGGTGGCAAGTCAGTCCGCGTTCCTGTCACAGGGGTGCAGCACGGCAACTCACATGAACGGATCCAGCTACTTGTCCCATGAGCCCTGCAAGAAGACATTTTTTGTTTAGTGCTCTCATCCTCAACACAGATATCGTACACGGTCTTACACATGCGACCCTCGATAGATCTTTCAGGATGCTTCTCGAGCTCCGCCTCGTGCGGAATCTTGCCCTTGGACGTCAGCTCGCGTATCTCATTCTGTCGCTTATCCTCCCTATCATAGTTCAATCACGCACGCAATCACGGTCAATGTTGACTCCAAGGATACATGCGAAAGGGAAAATGTTCACCACTCCGCCACATACGCCGTCTTCCGAACGTGCATCGGCCTGCCAGAATACACGAGCGTCTTGACGGTGTCGTCGTACCCCGCGCTAAGCACGAGCTCTTTGTGCATCTTGGGGGCGCCCGCCTCGACGCTGGCAACGAAGCGCGTTCCGACCCACACGCCGGCGGCGCCGTAGGACAGAGCGGCGGCGAGACCGCGACCGTCGGCGATGCCGCCCGCGGCGATGACCATCACGGGCTCGCCCGTGAGCGGCGACTTGTGCGCTTTGCAAATGTCGACGCAGGCCGGGATGAGGATCGAGAAGGCGATGTTACTGTGCGGGAGACCATGCCGTCAGTGCTGATCATGGACACAGCAATAAGCCTCGGTACCCCTGTGAGATGGGCGCCGCCAAATGCGATTAGTCAAGGATCGAATCGGTTCAGGATATTGATCCCTCACCGTATGTCCGCCACCTTCGCCTCCTTGCGCGCAGATGATATCAACACCTGGAGATGAAGGCGTGAACTCAGCGACTTAGGCTTCAAGGGGTCTACCCACCTTGATCTAATGCCTTCTTGACGTGCTGCGCGACGGGATTCGATAAGTGTGCATAGAAGCACAGTGGGTAAGATCTAACCTTTGGGTGTCCTACCATGCTGACACATCCTTCAATAAAGTGTGAGAGGAATATCGACGCCGAGAAGACTCACTTCATGACCGGGATCTTAGCGGCGTGGAGCTTGTCGACCATCTCCTTCGGGGGTACACCCACGGCGCAAACAAACAGCGCAGCCTTGTTCTTGATGATAACGTCCGTGAGTTCAGGAAGCTGCCCTTTTGTGTAGTCATACTGCAGGAGTATCCCAAGAATCGATACATTAGGCGGAAGGGCATCGATATTCGGTAGCGTGACTCATACATTGGTCTTTCGAGCGTTGCCGCCAACTTGCGGTATCAGGAGATCAACACCAAAAGGGGCGTTCTTATCCTCAAGATTGGCCTGTCGTAGCCGATCAGCCTAATGCGCCACCATTGCAACAGAATACGGCAACTAGTAACCTTGATCTCATTGATAGACTCTTGCAGCACTTTGGGTGTTTGCCTCAGGCCGCCTATAACGCCGATGCCGCCTAGATACGCTTTCAGCGTCCCGGCATGCAAGCGTAGTCATTGGTCGACTTACCCGCGTTGGTGACCGCTGCGGCGAGCCTCGGGCCGGCAGCAACATTCATACCAGCCAGCATGACCGGGTGGTTGATCCCGAACAAGCGGGTCAGCGGTGTGGAGAAAACGGAATTAGAGGATGGCATGGTGTCGTATCGCTCGTAGCAACGATGTGGGCTGGAGAAACGCTGGGTTCCCCTATCCCTGCCCTGGAACTGCGGTTAAGAGGGAATGCGGGGTAAAACGCGGGTGGACGAATAACCGAGCGCCGGTTATGCCGGTCACGCGGTTTGTCGCCCATATTCACTGTCTCTCGTGCCTCTTCACGAGGGTAGCGCCCTTCCGACTTCCTCGGGCTCGGCCGCTCTCTTGCTCAGCCCGCAACGCAGCCATGGCAGACGCACCAAAATGCCCAGTAGACCACGGATCGCTGCCGCAGCCGGTGAACAGCGCAGAATGTCCAGTAGATCATAGCGCTCGATCATCGTGGACCTCCTTCTTCTCCTTTAACAAACCGTCGTCCTCTAAACCAGCACCGGCACCGGAGCCGGGCCCGTCTTCGCTCTCCAATTCTCGAGAGGTGTCCTCCATCCCGAATGCGAAGGGCGAGAACTGGGTGTACCCCTCTGAAGCGCAGTTTTTTGCGGCGATGGCAAGGAAGAACCACAACCCGCACGAATCTGATATGCGCACCATCGTGCCGATACACAACGCCGTCAACGAACGCGCGTGGCAGGAGATACTGAAGTGGGAGCAGGGAAAGGGCGGGGAGGCCTGTGGCGGGATCAAACTGGTCAGTTTCAAGGGACGGCCTGGCGACCTCAGCCCCAAGGCTCGGTGGAAATCCATCCTCGGGTAAGCACCAATCTCTTCCGAGGTGTTGGAGGGGCCTCGAGCGACTAACGTGTGGCAATAGCTATACGAAACCATTCGACCGCCACGACTGGCTTGTGGATCGGTGCGGCGTCCGAACGCGATATATCATCGACTTCTACACCGGTCGGTCCCTCGGCCCTGCTCAGGCCCCGTCGTTCTATCTAGACGTTCGCCCCGCTCTCGATAACTGGGAAGGCGTGAAGATGCGCATAGGTGCCGCTTTGGAGAGCTGGTTCGGTCCAACTTTACAGACCCCGTCGTCTCCGCCTCGACAGACCAGACCTTCCTCGTAGTGCGCCCATGTATTTCTACGTCAGTCTGATTCACCCCCATTCATTCGCCTTGGCGGGCCCTCGAATGGCAGTAGACGAAATGCCTCCGATGCAGTAGACAGAACCAACGGACTTCGCCTGGTCCTTCCAAGTTTCTGCACAACAACGCCCGCGATCGACGATCGGAGGGTAACGTCAACCCCGGAGCCTTTGCTGGACGCCGGACGACAATCTGAAGCGAGCCCTTGAGCCGCGGCTACTCTGTAGCGCGCGCTGGCAACGGCTTTAACGTGTCGTTTGCTCAACCGACGGCGGCCGATCTCGCAGAGCTCCCGCAATTGTTCTTGCAATTTCCCAGATCGGTGGTCCGCTCATCGCGGCGGCGGCGTTGGCGCCTTTTCGTCCATGTCTCAGTACGTATACGATCGACTTTATGGTCGACCGACGAACGGTTCGTGTCTTTTGGGTTCGTGTCTTTTGGGTTCGTGTCTTTTGGGTTCGTGTCTCCGGCTTCTCAGACTCATGCCAAGCTTTATGGGGTTGCGATGGTATATCCGCCGCACATTCTGACGGTTGCTTTCGGGCGCGACTCGGGGACTCAACGCTAGTCCCCGTGCTTCTTTGAAGAATACAGCAGAGAGGCCCTCATCCTTCCTTTGACGGATCGAGTCGAAGTTTGCCGCTCGTTCCCTGTCGAGCGGGAGTTTAAACGGTTCAGCTGCTCACCTGCGTCAGCGGAATCTGGCTTCCACCGTCGCCCTTTTCCAAGAACATAAATAACCGTCTCTTGCATCGGGTGCCGCTATCTACGCACCTCACCTGTCGTAGACTGAACGCGTCTCGATTGTAGTGCCAGCCATCAAAATTTCTATCACAACCTGTAACCCCAATGACCATCCCCATCTCCATCACCTCAGGATTTCCTACCACGCAGGCTGAGTGGCAAGCCGCGCTTGATGCGCTCCCCGCCAACCCGCACAAGATCCCCGCCTTCTTCTTCGCCCACGGCTCGCCCTTGCTTGCCGTGCAGCTCGACCAGTCCCAGTTCGCGGATCGCGGCGGCAGTGATTCCGCGATCGAGGAGGTGGGGCCCTCGGGCCCCCTTGCAAAGTTCCTGCGGGACTTCGGCTCCACGCTGCTAAGCAAGTATAACCCCAAGGCGATCGTCGTGTTCAGCGCGCACTGGGAGACGGCAGGCGAGCGCGTGGGTGGGTGATGGAGTCACGCCCTGCTTTACCAAGCAGGATCCCCTGATGATGTTTCGTCCCTAGTGACTGACTATGGGGACGAAAACCCGTTGCTGTACGACTTTGACGGTTTTCATCCGGAGCTCTTCGAGCTTCAGTTCAAGTCCCGCGGTGACGCCGCCCTCGCACAGCGCATCGTCGAGCTGTATAAGGAGGCAAGCCAACCCTCATCCTTCTTTCCCCACTATATTAATCGATCATCACTCGTAGGGCAGTCAACTGGCGCGCAAGACAACCAAGAAGGAGCCCCGTGGTCACGACGGTCGCGGCTTTATGGGCCCTGGCCTCGACCATGGAGTCTTCATTCCCTTTCGAATCATGTTTGGTGATGCGCTTCCGGACGACCTGCCTATCGTTGAGGTCTCTATCGACGCGAGCCTCTCTCCGGAGAAGAACTGGGCCGTCGGCAAGGCGATACGCCAGCTCAGGTATCGCCTCCTTCTTCTCTTCCTCTGACCTTTGACGAGATCAGACGACGCTGACGGCGATCGGACAGGGAGGAGGGCGTGCTCATCCTCTCCGGCGGTCTGACAGTGCACAATCTGCAAGATATCGACTGCTTCTCGCCCAGCACGGCGTCCTCGGCCGTCAAGGCCTTCAACAACACCGTCACTGTCGCAATGGCCACCCCCAACGTGAGTCCCTCCATCGTCCTCTCGTTTGCCATCCTGCTGACCGTATGGGTACGCATGCTAGCCTACAGAGCGCAAGCGGGCGCTGCTCGACCTGCCAAAGCACCCAGGCTTCCGCGCGACCCACCCGCGCGAGGAGCACTTCGTCCCTCTGTACGTCGCCGCCGGCGCGGGCGACGAGGATGGCCGCGAGGAGGCGCGAGTCCTTTCCGCGATCTACGGCGCGCATACGGTTGCGTTCGGCGTCTGAGATCCGAGCCCGCCACTCCTATCGCGTTGGTTATCGCCTGCCAGAACCTGCTCCGTCGGTACCACGCCTCAAACGCTTCAGTGAAATTTAAATTTGCGGGGACAGAGCAAGTAAATGCCGAAACATTATACAACTGTACAAGCTCTATGAGGCTGCTGGAATTGACACAATCGTATTATGACGGATGATGGGATAGATTCAAGCCTCGCAAGACCACCGACATGTCGCGCGACTCACCGCGCCGCATACAGCGACATTGCTACGATACGATAGCAGCTCACCGAGCTACTCCATCCTCATCAGCGCGCACTTTTTACCGACTATGAGTGATATATGATCTCTCATTCATGGTGACCTTGTGAAATCCAACGAGATATAACTTAACATTGCGCTATAACGATATCTGTAACGGGTATTGTAGGTCCGATCCCCCCCTTGAAGCTTGAATTGCCACTGGTTGATGGCCAAAATCGGCGGAGGGTAGGTAGGTAGGTAGGTATATTTCCGGCGCGGTCCCAATAGCGGAACAACCGGTTGCCGCACCGCACGCCAGTACGTGCGGCTTTGCGCACACAGTGCATCCACGGTTCCCGTGAGCTGTATAACAGCCGACACACCGCTTCAGCACTGGTACAAATAGGGGAGCAGATGCGTGGCAAGTGGCAGTGCTGCTTCCTGCATCGATACAGAGGCGTGTCTCTTCTATCCTGGTCGTTGACCACATCGGTGTCCCCTATCACTGTCGAGATGAGCGGACGTCAAGGCGGCAAGCTCAAGCCTCTGAAGGTCTGTTGACTATCTAAGTAGTCTCGTTCGACACACTGACAAAGATATAAGGCTCCGAAGAAGGACAAGAAGGACGAGGACGAGGATGACAAGGCATTCAAGGAGCGCAAGAAGCAGGAGCAGGAGGCAATGAAGGCCGCAAAGGAGCGGGGTGAGTAGACTGAAAAAAAATCCGCAATCTGGAATCTGGAGTTCATGGTGTGCATGATATTCAGCGCTGAAGGGCGGTCCATTGGGCGGGACTGGCGGGATTAAGAAGTACGTCACGTTCTTTGCTGGTGCATGGCCCGAATGTGCTCAATGCTTGCATATAGGTCGGGGAAGAAATAGACGCCCCTTTCCCTCAGCTCGCTACCCTCAGTGAAGTGCCCGTTCACAGATGCATCGGCCAGCATATCACATCTTCGTGTGGACCACCTGGCATCCCGCTCGAACGCTTCGAGTCTCCCGCACCACGTATGGGCACGGCATCTACGCGGTATCCTATGCCGAATGTTACACATCCTCCAGAGCTCTGCGAAACCATGCACATACATATCGCCTCAGATTTTCTGCTCTGTACCGTCCTATCGTTAGGACATTTGCAACAAGTATCTACCGTCGTGGGTCGTAACGTAAGGGGCAACGCTGTGAGATGTCCGAGGGCTTGCTCAGGGCCGCGTCCTCATGTCCGAGGCCAGAGCGGTGCGTGATCGGGAAGAGCCCGCGCCAGGCGGCGAGTCGGATGGGGAAATTGGCAACGAGAAAAAAAAACATGAGAGACGCGGGGCCGCTTGCGCTGCGTTCCTCCCTCCGAACTCCGGCTCCTCGAACGGGCCTTTGCAGCTAGAAATATTGGCGGCGCCAGCGGCAGGCGTACAGGCGAGACGCGGGCGGGCGCGGGGCAGCAGCCTGACGATGAGGACGGCCACGGGCGACGCGCGAGAACCTCTGATCCAGCCGCCACCACCACCACCGTCAACAAACCGTCACCTCCTCCGCGACACTATCAAGCTCCCCATGCTCGGGCCGCTCCAGGGCCTTCCGCCCGGCCACCAGCAGCAACAGCAACAGCAGCAGCAGCAGCAACAACAACAACAGCAGCAACAACAGCAGCAGCAAGGCGGGCCGGGGCAGGGCAGCCAGATCCCGCCGCCGCCGCCGCAGAGCGGGCAAGACTTTACGCTCAGCAGCGTGCTCCACTTCCTCCAGACGGAATGGCGGCGGTACGAGCGCGACAGGAACGAGTGGGAGATCGAGCGGGCCGAGATGCGGGTGCGTGTCTAGTCGGTCGTCGTTCGTCGTTCGTCTCGCACGCGAGGCGGAGGGGACCCAACGCATGCTCACGGTTCCGTGCGTCGGCAGGCCCGCATAGCGCTGCTCGAGGGCGAGCGGCGCTCCTTTGACAATGTCAAGCTCGACCTCATGCGCCGGATCAAAATGCTCGAGTACGCGCTACGCATGGAGCGGTACGTTTTCTGGGCCTAGCGACGCGTCGACGACCCACGCTCACGGCCCCTCGTCCCTCCTGCCTCCCTCAGCTCCAAACAACTCGCGCAGCCCGCACCGGCGTCTATACCCCCCTCCAAGCTCGCGGCACTGCAGACCGGCTCGGCGGGCACGTCGCTCAAGGACGACGCGGGCAGCCATAAGGACGCCAGCGGCGGTAGCTCACCTCGGAGCGAGGGTACGCGACGCTCTCCTGCCCCTCTCGTTCTGAACACGCCGTTGAGCTCCATATCCTTCCAGACTCGCCGCTTCCACCAGACGCCAGGGTTCCGAACGGTATCGCGACGCGGAGCGAAAATGGACGGGCCGCGACCTGGGGCACAAGCAGCTGGGCCAACGCGCCCGGTGGTGCCGCTCAAGCCCTCGCGAAGCCTGCTACTGGCCGTGATCCCAAGAGCCGGGCACGCAGTCGTGACTTCTTGAAACAGTGCGCCGGTCCCTCCTCTCGCGTTTCCGTACCTCATCCTCACATATCTTCTTCACAGGTGCCTGCAAGAGGTCTCCTACCTCACGTCGCCGCAGGCCATCAATCCGCTCCCGAACCGGCCGCTTCTCAATTCGAGTTCGCTTCCCCTTGCGCTGCCGAACGTGCCTTCCTTCGAACAAATGGCGCTCAACTCGCGCCCACGCAAGGTGATGCCCGACGTCAGCAAGGACGGTGCCGCCCCGGGCTTCTCTGGTAGCATGCTGAATGGCGCGAGTCTCATGTCCGGTCCACCCTCGGCGCCGGCGTCCAGCGGGCCGCAGATCCCGCTGCTGGAGAGGGGTAACCTCGGGAGCGGATTGCTGCAGAATCAGGCTCCGGGCTCGCTGTTGCAGCAACAGCAGCAGCAGCAGCAGCAACCGCCCTCGAACGGCGCATCGGCATTCGGCGGGCCGCTCCACCAGCCGCCGCCTCCGCAACCTCCCGCGACACAGCAGCAACCACCGCAGCAGCAGGAGAGGAAGGAGGACGGGGAGGAGGCGAGGCAACTGACGGCGATATTCAGGCCAGACGACGCAGGCGAGTGGAAGGAGAAGCTGCGGCTCGCGCATGAGGCGAGCGAGCAGGCGCGGCTCGAGAGGGAGCGGGCGGCGGGCTGGGAGCAGGACGGGCGGGATGAGGATGAGAAGGAGGAGGAAGAGGCGGAGGCGGAGGAAGACGAGGCGGTCGTAGGTGAGGGCGAGGGCACGAAAGTGTGGAAGGCGAAGAGGACGTTGAGAAAGTAAGGAATCCGCCGGTTCTTTGTGCTGCTCCTATGAGACCGATGCTGACCTTTGTCGAGTAGTCACCTTGACGCCGTGCGCGCGATCGCGTTCCACCCGACCGAGCTGTGTCTCGCGACGGGCAGCGACGACTGCACGGTCAAGATATGGCGGATGAACGTCTCGGACCTTACCTCATCGACGTACGCCGGTTTCCACCCTTGTATATGCACCAGTCTGACCGATGCATCCGTCCGCAGCGCGCGGCCCACGACCGAGGTCGAGCCGCAGCTCACGCTCCGCGGGCACTCGGCCGCGATCACGCGCCTACTTCACGCGCCCTCGAAGGGCCTGCTCTACTCGGCCTCGCTTGACTCGTCTATCCGTGTATGGGCGCTTCCCGCGCACGGGCACACCACGTACGCGCCGTACGACCACACGCGCGCTCGGGGCGAGCTCGTCGGGCACACGGATGCCGTATGGGATCTCGCGCTTGTGCGTGACGAGGGCACGCTCGTCAGCTGCGGTGCCGAGGGCGCGGTGAAGGTGTGGGACGTGAGCGGGCCGAGTGGCGGTGGGAGCTTGATGCTCACGTGGGGGTACTACGGCCTCGAGCGCGAGAAGGAGGGAGAGGGAGCCGAGGGCGAGGGCGGGGATGCGCCGGGCGCGACGGCGGTGGAGGCCATCAAGACGGATCTGAAGAAGGTCGCGGTCGCGTACCAGACGGCGGTGATCAAGATCTTCGACGTGCAGACAGGGAAGGAGGTCCTCCGGTTACAGAGCGTGCCTGGTCAAGGTTAGTCATTGATTGCACCGAAGATTGCCGTACTTAGGCTCACCTTTATGGCAGATAACACTCCCGAAACGCAGGTCAACAGCCTTGCTTCGCATCCGACGATGCCACTTTTGGTTACCGCGCATGAGGATAAATATATTCGCATCTTCGATATTTCCACAGGTACGTGTTTTCTCTACCTCGTACTGTCTATGCGATATGGGTCTTAACTCCCATGGCTAATGTAGGGCAATGTACGCACTCGATGCTCGCCCACCTGGATGGCGTCACCTCGCTTTCGATCGACGCGGCCGGCTTCTCGCTAGTCTCCGGCAGCCACGATTGCTCCGTGCGCTTCTGGGACCTGCTGGGCTCCAAGACGTGCGTGCAGGAGATCACAAGTCACCGCGAGAAGGCGCGCGAAGGCGTACTCGACGTCCAGTTCCACCCTTCGCTGCCGTTCATGGCCAGCGCTGGCGCGGACGGCGTGGTCAAGCTGTACGGCTGATCCCGGCATGATTCTCCACCCGTTATCATCATCTAAAATACACCATTTTTCCATGTCTTTTTCTCTCTCTCTCACCTCGCACGACGCCTCTTGTTGTCTACGCTTTGACTTCCTCCTCAACCCGGAATGGCCTGTACCCACCGCATTCGTACCCCTGTGCCGGCGCGCGCGCTCCAGCTATACCTACATTGTTCGCTTTCTGTCCTCTTCACGGAGGGATCGCACGTAATTTCGATGGCGGAAGGATCTCGCTCGCATATTATACTTTTCGCTGTATATCTTAAGTCCGGTCATGAACGTTGGGAGAGTGCACGGTCCCCGGAGGGGCACTGGAAGACGCGGTAATGCTACATGCAACGAAGAGGTTATGATACATTCGGGGTGGGTATAGACCTCCGTATATTCCCGTTCTGTTTATCAGATAACTGCGCAGGGTAGGCCGCCGTGAGCGAAGGTGGGTGCCAACGAGCGTTTGTTGGTACTCACAAATACGTGCGCCTTGTTCCAAGGCGATCACAACAGCGCCGAGTCCTTTCGCCTCGACAAGTGCCCTCACCTGGGAGGCGATGACCTGGTTGACGGGCTCGCTGAACCGACCCTCCAAATCGTCCTTGCAATCTGGAAAGGGAAATCAGGGACTGAATGTGGCAAGCCATCCGGAAAGAAGACGTACGCATGATGTACACGGCGACGCCCTCCAGACTACCTCGCAGTTCGTTGTGGGCAGCAGCCGCCCGGTTGGGCTTCCGTTTCTTGCGCACCGGATCAGCGCCCGTGCTCGCTCCAGCGGACTTCCTGGCTTTGACGACCTCGCCAGCGAGGATGGCGAGCTCGTCGGCGAGGTGCTCGGGCGTCATGTGTCCATACAACTCCTCGTCCTTCCTTCCGGATGGCCAAGAACATTCGATGAATATAGACGAGAGCGAGGCGGGGATCTTCTTAGCCGCCGCGCGCCATATTTGCGTATTGAGATCGTTGTGCGAGACGCTGCTCGGCTCAACGTCGCCGAAGAATAGGATCTCTTGGCCGGAGGGGTCATGCCGTATAAAGTACGCGCTCGATTCGTAGACACCTGAACGATGCGTCAGTGCCCGCATTGGACAACGGCGCCAGCCGCCCGTGAACATTTGCTCACCAATTGTGTCATTCTTTCCATGGCTCACGGGCATTATACGCGTGGATATATCGTTACATATGCTCTTATATTGATTATCAGCCTCGATTCTGGAGAAGACAATCGTAAAGCCCTGAACACGAGTCTTAAGTGCCCGCACTCACATGGTAAGGAGCAGCTTATGTTGCTCGTCGTTTTCATCCCGAGTGGCGAGGGCCGGCCAGAGACGATCCGAAAACACGTTCTCCAGATCTACGAGGACGTCCTTGTGACCGTATACGCGTTTCTGGCAACCCAAGAGCGATCCCGCAGAGATGACCAGGCTGGCGACGTGGTCAAGGTGGGCGTGCGTTATCAAATAGCACCTGGAATCGGTTAGATGAAGGTGAAACCAGGGATCGGCGTCATATACGCACTTCACGGAAGCATATACTTGGCCAGCAGAGACAGTCGTTCCCAACAGACCAGGTTTTGACTTGAGGATGAGGTCCAAAGCACCGACCCCTGAGCCTGCCTCCAGCGAGACGATGCCCTGTGGCTCATCCCATCGCCGGTCACAAGGCTTTAGGAGATATCTTGGGGGACACATCAGATCAGAGTTGACAATGTCGAGATAGCGCATATAACCGACGAAGATAGATTTGTCTCGTATGGGCCGCCTCCGCAACCGACGACCAACAGCTCGAACGTAGGCATGAAGCAACAAAGCACAGAGCGGTCGACTACCGATACCACCGCTGACGTGCTTTATACCCCCTCTGTAGCTGGATCATAGACTGTGGGCCGCGAGGCCTGACAATTGCCTTTGGGATTTGGGCGGACGACGAGGGCAGACAAGGAGCGATGGAGCCAAACACTCGTCCGGTCACAAAGATGAGATGCCACGCTGCGCTGCCCACGCGCATCGCGAGGACAATGATCTCGGATGATGCGCCGACTTCCGAGGCATGAGCTGAGTTGAGGATGACTTTACGCCTCCCTGCGTCGGCTTTCCGATAGATGCAGCTCTCAGGAAGAAGGCAAGGACCCGAAAGTAAGCACAACGAACGTTCATTAACGTATGAAGCTGCAGGCGACGAGCACGGAGGTGAGAGGAACGAGACAAGGATATTCTTATTGCAACGAAGGGGATAGCATACGTTAAGGAAAAAATGGGGAAGCTAAAGAGCGTGTCCGTCGTGTCGAGAACAAGGGCCTTTATACAAATACCGTTCATTGACCCAGCAGGCTATTCAAAGCTCTCGGCACGTCGTATCCGTGTTTCTCCAAGGCTTCTACGGCTTGAGTGCGGCTGAAGCCCATTCCACACAGCACCTTGACGGGCTCGACGTCGTCGTCGGCCATTGGCGTAGCCGTTCCTGAGTTGGGTTCTTCTACTATGGGTGCAGCGAGATGAGATTGAGATGCGCCGGGCATGGGAGGGAGCTGTTCGAGCTTGTCCTTCTTCTTCTTTCCGAATGGTAGGCGAATCTGCTGGGAGTGATAAGCAGTCAAGACAAAGGGACGAAAAGAGTTGAACGGTACTGACGCTCAGGCGGGAATGCCTCGGTGTAACTTCCTTCCCTTTGGGAGCATGATCGGAAGACGATTCTTTGCCGGAGGAGGCGGTAGACGGTCGCGGTTTTGGCGAGCTGTGGCGAGGTGGGGGCGACACAGCCCTGGATGAAGGAGACGCTGAGCGGCCTGTGAGGGAGCCATAAGTGGAGCTCCTTTGAGGCGAGGACGGCGGCGACGTCCTCGGGAAGGACGTGGCAGAGCCCGGAGACTGCAACCGAGAAGCTGCCGACGCCTTGGAGGACGCCGTGCCAAAGTTGTTGAGGGCGAGAGCCTGGGTTCCACCTACCCCTCCGAACGCGTCGTCGAAAGAGATCCCGTTGCTGGATCCATTCGGGGCGGAGGGATGGCTGCTCGAGGGCCATGTTGAGGTCGTCTGACTGGCCGAAAGGCTCGAAGGTTGCGTTGAGGCGTCTGCCACTCCGAAGGCGTCGTCGAACGAGATCGAGGGTTTCGCCTCCGGAATCTGTGGCTTCGCCTCCGGCGGAGAGGCAGCAGTGCCATTGGCTTTGAACCCGAAGACGTCATCGAATCCACCGCCGGTGGTAGATGTGGATGGAGCGGGCTCCGTCGCTGTCGCCGTCGCGACCGGCTGTGGAGACGGGATAAAGGATGTCTCCGCTCCGACGGTAGAGAAGTCGAAATTGTCCTCGAACGCGGTGTCAAAAGTGAACGGAGCGGCAGCGGGGACATCGGAGTTCGCCTTTGAGGGGGTTGCGATGGTGCCCATCGCTTCATCAAACGCGCTGGTATCCGCCTTCGGCACCTCGGTCGCCGGCGCGAACGGCGCCCCGAAGGGATCAGCAGCGCTCACTCCAAGTACCTCGGGCGATTTTGGAGCGGGCGCTGGCGAAGCTGGCGGGAAACCGGTCGTGGTCGCGGCCGTCGTGGGGGTGGAGATGCCGAAAGAATCGTCGAAGGCAGAGAGTCCGTTGGCCGCAGGAACTGGTTCGGGCGCTTTAGGGGTCTCCGACGAAGGAGCCGCTTCCGTGGTGGGCGGGTTGAAGTCAAGCGCACCAGGCATGGACTGAGGACCTTCCTCGTCGTCGCTGCTGTCGGTATCTTCGGCTTCGTGCTCGTGGAGAGACTCCAGGTCTTCTTTGACCTCTTTGTGTTCTGGCTCTTGGGCGGCAGGCGCGACCGTGTCTAGTCCAGGCGGAGTGGGCGGAGCAGACTCGACCTTCGGGGCACTCTCTTCTACGAAAGGAGTGCTATGCTGCGGTGCCGTCGCGGTCGAAGGAGGTGTCATGAACTCATCAGTTCCGGTGGTTGAGATTGGGGACATGGCGGCAAGGTCCGGAGGAGCCTGCGGGGTCAGCGTTGCAATGGGTTGGGTCTCTTTTGAAGCCTCAGCAACGGCTTGGGCGGCGGTCTCAGCAGGCGATGTCTCCAGCGTGCCGAAAGCGTCGGAGAATCCGAACGGATCCTCGGAGCTGGCCGCTGCAGCAGGTGCAGGTGCGGAATGCTCGGCGGGAGCGGCGGTGGGGGTCGGCACATCCGCATTCGTGAACGGCAAGAAGGGCGACTGGGACCGCGAGCCGCCGCCCATCGCAAGGCGCTCGAAGGGGTTGTTGCTCTTCCCGCTCGGTGCGGGGCTCGTCACGCGCGAGCCGGTGACGTCGGGCGTGAGGGGGAGCGGCTGGGCAGCAGCGAGCGCGAGCGAGTCCGGCGAGCCTGGGGCGAACGTATCCGGCACCGCGGGCGGCGAGGCCACTACCGCATGCCCGTTCGTGACGCTGGCCGGCACGGGCTCGGGTTCCTTGGCAAGCTCCGCCTGCGCACGCGCGAGCTCCTCCGCCGCCTGGCGCGCCTCCTCGTGCGCCTCGCGCTCCTCCGCCGCGATCTTCTCCCGCTCGTTCTCGCGCGTCAGCAGCTGCTTCTTCGCGACCGCGAGCTTGCCCTTCTGCAGCTTAGCCTCCTTCCGCGCCCTCTCGATCTCCTGCTTGATCATCTCGACCTCGGTCCCGACCTCGGCCATGCGCCGCTGTAGGCCGCGCACCTCCTCCTTGTCGCGCAGCAGCGCGCCCTCGACCTCAGCCTTCTCCACGCGGAGCGCGCTCAGGTCGCTCTCGGCACGGATGAGCTCCTCTCGCGCCTTCTGTATATCCGCCGCCTGCGCCGCGAAACGGTCCTTGATCCCTTGCAGCACCCGGCTCTCCGTCTCGTACGCGGCTTTGGCGGACGAGAGCTGCGTCTGGAGGCTCGATAGCTCGGCGGCCTGGTTCGCGAGGGTTTGTTCCATATGCTGGCGCTCTTTCTGGGCCGCCTCGAGCGAGCGGTTGGTGGACCCGAGCTGGTTCTTGATGTTACCGATCTCGGCGGCCTGCTCGTGAAGCTTGTTTTGGTCACCCTCATCGTCGCCGAGCAAGTCTTGGTGGAACGCTAGAGGACAGTCGGCTCGGTCACCTCCTTCGGCAAAGGCAAGATAGATGATTGCTTACACGTTTGAGCTACGAACGATGAAGAACCGAACGGATCTACCGGAGCACGGGCAGGCTGCGGTGGAGAGGTCGGCCGGGCGGACGGAGATAAGACGCCCGTTTGTTGGGGTTGCAGGGGCGGAGATGTAGTTTGCGCGGACGGTGGAGGTGTATCGTCCCAGAGTAAATCTCGGATAGCCTCCGGAACCTGCGGAGCTGGCGCCGGGGCGGCGGCGGCAGTCCCGCGCATCGAAGGTGGGATTAGCGTTGGAGGGAGCGTGGTGGGAATGTCCTTTCCAGCGAGCTTCCCTTGGATGAGGTGCATCGCGACGGCGAAGCCGTCACGGGTCAACCGGCCGTCATCATTCATATCAGCCAAGTCCCTGCGAAACATCCCCCTCAGCAACGGACATCAAGCTGTATACTGAGTATGTACTTACCAGACTTGCGCTAGCACATCCCCGGGCAGCTGCGATTGCAGGAAGAACGGCACCGCGACATCTCCTTCGATGAACCCTTTCTTCTGCGTGTCGAGCGTATCGAAGAACTGGTCCGCAGCCGCCTTCTCCTGAGGCGTCACGTCCCAGGGTAACGCGGCCGGAGCACTGGTCGCCGGCAGCCCAAACGCGCTGCTCCCCAATGCGGCGGGCGCGGGCCGCTGCTGCAGCCCGGAGGCGGTCTGCTGTGGGTGGAGCGGCTGGCCGGTGTACTGAGGCTGCAATATCGAGGACGAGATCTGCCCGGTATGTTGAGGCTGCAGTATCGACTGGATTTGGCCGGTGGTCTGGGGTTGGATGGCGCTGGGGCTTCGCCCCGGGAAGCCGCCGTTGACGCCGGGGCTGGAGAACCCGCTGCTGCCGGTGTTGTGCGTCGCGACGCCGCCGTCCGGGCCCTTGCCGCCGCCCGCTTGTTCGTATAGGCCCGGAGGTAGGCTGGTGGGTACGAAGGAGAGTTGGCCAGACATGCACGCCTGGATTAGGTACATCCCGATGGTGAAATCGGTGGAATCGAGCGAGCCGCGTTTCTGGGTATCTGCGAGGAACCTGGACAGTACGATTGAGCGAGATTGGTGAGGGAAAAGCTAACGAGTTGCGTACCATATTTGGGAGAGCTTGTCGACCGGAAGCTTGGATTTCATGAATACGTCACGAGCCTTGTCGCCTGGCGAATGGTCCGTTTACGGGACGATTTGGTATGCGCTGAGCACGTACCACTAAGGAGTCCATTGACGGGACCGCAGCTGACGAACAGTTTCATAAACTTTGCCTTGTCTTGGGGTGTCAATGGCGGAGGTACGTTGACCGTCTTCGGTGCAGGCGATCGTGGGGTTGCGCTCCCAGTACCTTGCTGGACGACAGGGGATGCGATGCCTTCAAGCCTCGGCAAAGGGCCAGCTGGTTCACGAGCATTCAGTAAATGCATGCTGGCCAGCGCTTGTGCCAGCGAACCGACGTACGCTTGCTGATCAGGCTCTCGCTCAACGGCTCGCCCTTCTGCGCCCAGCCCATGAGGCGCACGACGATCGCGACCTGCTTGCGCGTGAGGAAGCCCTTGTTGTCCCTGTCGGCGAGCCCCCATATCTCGCCGAGGAGGGTCGGCGAGAGCTGGGAGCCGCTGAAGGCGTCCACGGCGGCATCGCCGGTGATGATGCCCAGCTTCTGGGGGTCGGCGCGGGCGAAGATGGCGTTGACGAGCGCGAGCTCGCCCGCCGTCGGCGAAAAGCTGCTGGACATCGAGCGTCCGCGAATAAGGTAAAGTGGGGGAATAGAAGGAAGGGAGTGCAGGGAAGTCCCGCGTGGGTGATGCGCAGGCCCCGTTTACGCGTCATCTGAATATCATGCAACCCTCCCCCGCTTAGATGAACCCTTACCGGTTTCCAAGTGGAAGAGTATGATACCCTCGTGTCTCGCGGTTTGTCTGGCGGATCTCATTCATACCGTCGTTGGACCGCATTGTACGAAATTCAAGCGCCTGTGAATCGCCTTGCACTCACGTAACCGGTGGGCGGTGGCCCGGACGCGGAATCTCGCGGAAGCCAGGCGGTACAGCCACATACATACATCACGTGATGACTGTTCAAACCCTGCGCGAAGGACGCGTTTCGTGTTTCCCTTGTACTCGTTACCCCCTCGCCCGCTTTCCTGTCCGTATACACGTTCGATAAGCAGCGTCATGGACCAGATTACGTCGCCGCTTGCACCACCGCGCTCTGCCAGCGGCAAAAGCTCTCTCTCCGGGGCGGCGAATGAGGGTCCTCAGAATGTGACGAAGCGGTGCGCTTGGGTCGCGGCAAGTTCGCGAGCGGTTTTGGCTAACGCCCGAGAAACAGGCTCAGTAACGAGCTCATGGCTCTGATGATGTCGTCCTCGCCGGGAATCGTGAGTTGTCGTGCGCTTGCATCGCCGACACGCATTCATACCGAATTGCTCTTACAGTCTGCTTTCCCGAAGTCGGACGCGAACCTCTTCGAATGGGCGGGGACCATTGAGGGAGCACCAGGAACAGTGAGTACCGTCGGGACATGATTAACATGCATAGGACATAGTTCTAATCAAGCTCCGCAGATATATTCCGGTTTGACCTTCAAAATCTCAATACTGTTCCCTCCGAATTATCCGTATGTCGCGCCGACGATCAAGTTCGACACGCCGTGTTATCACCCGAACGTGGACATCACCGGTGGTGCAATCTGCTTGGACATTTTGCAGGTACGGACTCCGTGCGTTCCCTGTGGAGCTGGTAAAAATGACCCTCGTGCGCCCGTCTAGGACAAATGGTCCGCCGTGTATAGCGTGCAGACGATCTTACTCTCCCTGCAGTCGCTGCTCGGAGGTTCGCACATGCCCATAGTACCGACTCGACGGCAAGGCTGACGTGCGCCCTAAACAGAACCGAACAACGCCTCCCCGCTGAACCCGGACGCGGCGTAAGTCGTTTTTTCTCCGTATTTATGCTTCGTTTAAAAAAAAACTGGTCATTAACCACCTCGTCGTCCGCTCTCCAGACAGCTCTGGGACGACCCTGAACGTGCGTCCGGTTTTTTCCCCCAACCTCTCGTCGTTAACCCATTGATGCGCCCTGTTCTGCAGAGTACAAGGTGCAGCTCATGAAGTTCTACCGCCCCATCGGCGACTCGTCCTGAACGCAGCTTCTCTTCGCACCACGTCGTGATCCGTTGTCGCCGCCTCGCTGTCCCCTCCGAGTCCTTTTATGTTTTCTCATGTTGTATCTCTCATGTTCGTAAGGTATAATGTATACATTCCAACACGTTTTTGCCATAGCCATCAATCATCCCAGCCTATGGAGGACTCAGAATCTGCGTCGATTGCTGCAGTGATCTCGCCGAACTCGCTGCTTCATGAGACTGGTACGATGCTGATGATAGATACGTGAGTTCTATGGGCATTTCTTCTGGCACAAACGTATCCGAGGCACAACCTCCCTTTTCGCTTCGCGTTTGCCCTCTACGACCCCCTCATCACATTTCACCGGATCCGTAAGCTGGACGTTTATCCACCGCTATGGTGATATTCGACCCTGCAGCTGCGCGAAGTTCCCGCAGCACCTTCGGGGGAAGTGAACGTTCACCAGTACCAGTGAACACCACCTCCAGCGTAGTTTTCGATGCCCTATAACGCCGTAGGAGCTTTCGCCAGATGACAATGGAGTCGGCATGCATCTTGTCACCCTCCAGGTCCATACAGATCCTTCGCAACTTGGGAAGCAGTCCCTCCGGGTTTCCGACCTCCTCGATCTTTTTCATTGATAGCATGAGGATCGGAAAGCACGTTATGTGTAGCTCCGATGCCGCCTTGGAATGAGCGAGGACGTCCGACAGGATCGATTCGTGAGAGACATCACCCATCACGCTGAGGCGGAGGACTTGGAGATGGGCGAGTCGCATGCCGAAGACGGCGTCACGAACGTAACTCCATTTCGTCTCCATGGAGAGAAACAAAGATGGTTTTTCTGATTCACTGCCCCAGGAACTGACTGACTCATACGCATGGAGCGTACACGAAGTACACTCCCCAAGAAAGAGCATCCGGATAGGAGGACCATCATCCCGACATGTGCCGTGGCTCCGGAGCAGATTCGCCAACGGACTCAAGTCGTACGATGCGCCGTACTGGCAGGAGAAAGCCGAAGCAGCGGTGGACGGAACTGTGATCTGGTTTGTCCAGTGGGATATGTATGGTGCAGGGGCGGACAGTTCCATGAGCTCTAGTTGGTTCAAGATCGCAATGTATTTGGGCGCTTCGAGGGATCCGGATGTCGATGTGTATGCCGGTCTCGAATCCGCGTCAATTACGAGAGTCTGCAGACGAGGCATCGCATTTAGAGCGGTGACCTCGCCACGGGGAGGAGAATCCATGGGCAGGCGCCGTAGTTCAAGTCTCGTCAAGCCGCCGATAAGCGTGGGATGGCGGAGTACGCCCCAGCTAAAAGCAAGATCGCAGAATTCAAGGTGACGGAGACGAGGCACATACAAGTCCATGAAATTGTCCAAGAGCTGACACGAACTCGACCCCGATATCGAACACCGCCCGAGAAGCGGGACCGGACAGCATGACGTTGGTGATAGTGAAGGGACAAGCTATTCGTGCGATGAAGATGGCAAAGAGCTGAAACTCGGGCCGCATCGTGATACAGCCGGGTGATGGAAAGCGGCGCTTCCTTCGACCGCAACACAAATACCTGCGTCAGCTCTGGCGTGTCGCGAGGTAAGATGGTCCAAAGAGCAGGAGAGTGAAGTGCGATATCTCTCCAGCGGTGGCATACATCCATGAAGGTATGACTGTATGGGTAGAGATGATGCTTTGGAGATTTAAAGAAACGATCCGAGCCTGGATCGGGCAGGCAGTGGTAGAAAATCATCGATATAATTTCTTGGGGAAGATGAGATACGGACGCCAGCTGGTTGTACCATCCTGGCCGATCCGTAGCATCCTTATGACTTTGTTCAAAAGCTGGCGTTGCTAAGGAATAAACGGCACCCCTGGCAATCGAGGCTTCAGATTTGAATCTGTGGAGAGTTCAAATGTCAGAAAAGTGGGCGCGAAAAGGCGACGTAAGCTTAAGGGTGGTGCACATTTGGATCTCAGTTCATAAGTTTTTGTGCCAGGAAGAGCAGCTAGACCACAACGTTCGTGTACGCGTCGTATGCTCAACGTCAGCATAATCGCAAGCAGGCCTGTATAGCGCGTCCCCAGGCAGGGCGGAGCGGAGCAAATTTGAGTATACTCAAATGCAACAATCCCGGGAAGGTCCAAGGAGTCCGAGCTGTGAAAAGAAAGCACGTGACAAGATATCTCGAAGTACGTCGAGACAGCCACCTCCGCGATCCATCATCCGTCCGTCGTTGGCAACGGTGGCCGCTTCCGAATTCCTGGTTGCTCTGGTTCCACATTCGAGCCGCATATCACCCTCTGTCTGCTCGCAACAACCTCTTTCTTCCTGCATCAACCCCGAGGAGCCTTGTGTCGGTTGAACCGATCCTTTCACCCGACCTAGTAGACGCGCTCGCTGCTCGTGGTCGTTGTTCTCGCTCAATCCACTTTGCTTGCAAGTTCAAGAACAGAGTACGTGTCTTGAGTACCTCTATGTGTGCCAGCAGCTGACTCCGGTTCAGAACCTCAGCTGGTCTGCTGCCACTCATTAGAATTCTCCACGTTTCCTTCGCTGCGACGTAGACACTCAGCACCAGCAACCATCATCATGCCCCGCCGCCCGCCGCCCACCTCTCTCCGCCTCGTTGCCGGCCCGCTGCCACCTCGCAGCAAACCGCGGCATACGCTGCCCTCACTCCCGATGCCCGCGTTCTACCCCACCGCAGAAACCCGTCTGCGCGAGAAACCACGAGCCAGCCGCGACGCACCCGTCCTCGCCATCGACACCTCCGTACCTGCGGCATTGGCCTTTCCGGCCGGCGCGTCGCCCATCTCGGCCGACGACTCTCGTCTGCGCCACTCGCGCTCGTCGTCTTCGATATCCTCGACGAGCTCGACCCCGGCCTCTCCAGCCGCGAGACAGACACGTGCGATACGCGGACCCTGGGATCACTCGAGCAGCATCCCCTTCCAAGTGGACGTTGACGCGTTGTTGGCCGCGCCCGCCCCTGCAGCGCTAACTGTCGGCCCGACTCGCTGAGATACTTGCATTGTTGTAGCAATGGATTCAGTATTTTACCAGCATATACTCTGGGAAATCAAAGGAAGATTGTCATCCTTCATGGGGGTGCGAACTGGAATTATGGTCCGTTCGAGGGAGTGCCTCGACTGCTTCAGGGTGGGAATCGCGGCGAAGACCTCTCCATACCAAGTGGATTGTCACGCATTTCGGCGCTCGGCGCTCGCGACCGTTTCCAGTGTGGGATTGGCATGCTATGTTGCGCAGAGCCTGCATACCTCCCCACCTCATGACCAGAATGCGAGCACCAAGTCATCGATATCCGCGCAGGTCCACTCGAATAGCATAACAGCCGCACTGGTCGCTTCCGCAGTTGACGGTGAACGTGATAGGTAATAGGTTATTGAACAGATCCACATTAGCCGGATGTGAAGCGCAGCATATACTATGCAGATCATTCGTTGAAGTGAGTAGTTCATAGTCGTGTCCACATGCGAAGTCACTCTGCAGTAGGATCGTCTGGAAGCATCCTAACTAGGCAAGACACTAATACTAGGTGCCACATTCAAATTCAACCATGATAAGGGTCGCCGGGTATATACCATCACCCGCGTAAGCTCTGGACCTGATTGTTATGAAGCCGGCTTGAAAGCTCCGTGCCTTTTGAATAAACGTAGCACTGCATGCACGTTCGCCGTCCCGTTGTGCGCGGACGACCGGCAACATGCAGTAGATATCAACCCCTGCACCATGCATAAAAGGCTGAGCGAATGAGCAGGTCATCCATCACTTCAGAACGTTCATCCTGCTTACTGAACCGTGAACTCGGCTGGTGAGTTCGGCAACGTGACTTGATGCAACAGAAACAGCAGTGACCGACTGCTATAGCCTTACGAAATGATCGCGAAACTATCAATGCTCGCCTGCCTCGCCGCCCTCGTCGCGCCTGGTGCCCTCGCCGGCTCCGTCGAAATATCGCAGTTCGGCAGGCCAGGTTGCACCGGCCTCGCCTCGACGCTCATCTTTGAGTCGGACATCTGCATACACGTGCCCGCCACCGGGTCCATCGCTGTTTCGGAAATCATGGGCTGCACGCTCGCCGCATTCTCTGGAGCTGGATGCAGTGGAAGTTCCACAGGTGCGGTCGGGGAGGGGTGCTTCAGTAGCAACGGGTCGGAGCAGTCGATACAGATCACTTGCTGAGGAGGTCTTTGTCCCAGAGTGCAAGCAAACGTTAAAAAATGACATTAGTCGACGCCGCTATCAGACTAAGGCTTGAAATGTGACTCTCACCAAAGGGATAATATCAGAACAATACAGAGACGAGACAGTCACATTTTGGATCGTAGTCAAGCAACTATACGAGCACAAATTGAAAGGCAATGAATTGGCCAGACGGTTTTGTTGAGTCCGATAGCATCCAAAGCAGGATACAAAAAAACACGGTGTCAGAGCGAGAGCAAAAACGACGCGATTGGTGTGACGGGCGATTGGGTCAAATGAACGCGTCAGCGATGGCGGAGCATCAGAGTATCCAGCGACAACACTTACCAGTTACCTTCGTAGAAGCCGCAGCACACGAGTTTACACAAGTTTTCGCTTCTCTATGCCTCGCGAGCGCTTCTACAGTGCCCTTCCGATCTCAGCAACTATGCGGCCGGTGCAGTATTGAGGCCCGCGACGGAGCGCCAGCAATGTAAACCCGTGGCTCAGCACAAATACCGTAGCCGGCGACCAAAAAGGCAGTTATGGAAGTGTTCATGCCCAAGTTACCAAGCACTGGAGTACGACAAGCACACTAGATGGCAAACAGAACGCGACCGAGGGTTGTGCATAACCTGCTGCGGTACGCGCACGATGCTCTAGAGTTTCACCAATGATGGAAGAAACAGAATGAGCAGAGCAGAGTAATGGTCATATTTATACAGCTTAGCAGGCCTGTAGCGCATCTCAGGTAGGGCAGAGCGAGCAATAGTATTCAATACTATTCAATAGGTGAAACCGAGGGGAGCTGTGAGAAAGAGTGCACGTGATGTGATTTCTCGAAGTGCGTGACGCAGTCGCGTCCTCGTTAATCTTCGTCAATCCTCTTCCAGTTATTCCGCAACAAAGGAGTTAGGGGTCGTCCGATATCTATAAGACCAAGGTCAGTCCGCTCATTCGTATCCTCAGAGCCTTTGTTCTAACCACATTCGCTTGCCGCGACGCTCTCTACTCTCTATATCACGCGATGTCTTTCTCTCTCTTCATGGCCCAGCCCACCGCTGCCTTCGGCCGTCGCGTCCTTGGCTTCTGCGCCAGGGTACTTTCGGTTACAGCTTCTGTTACCAACGCTACAGAGGATGATGCCGATATTCTCGAGTCTTTTAGCTCCATCGGGTCCGACGAACATCATGTCGACCTGATCTCTATGGACGACGATGCACTGGCCACCCGACCCCGCACTCCTCTGTCGGCCATCGCCGCTCCAGAGAGTGTCACCGCCGGACCTAGCCGTCTGTCATACGTTGACGACGAGAAAGTTGTTGAAATGGTCAGTAATCCATTCACACATCATTCACGTTCACCGGATGTGCTTAACCACCTCTTGTAGCTCGCGAAGATGGCCGCTCACCGCGCTTCCCTGATCCCGATTCCTAAAGAAATCGGTGCATCCGAGAGTGTCGACACTGAATTTGGTCATCTGTTCCGGAACGCGGACGCGAGCACCGACGACGAAGATCATGTCTTCGAGCCCAACTACGTCTTCGATGGCGACTTCAACGCCCACAAGGCTTCAAGCCTCGAGCTCCCTGCAAAGCGCACTGCAGCCGGAGAGAAGGTATGCAAGGTCGTTACGATTGAGGCCATTGGGTATGTTCGCGTTCTTTCCGATCGTTCGTCGCTCATGCTTCCGAAACCAGCCTCCCGGCCCCGCACAGCGGCGGGTCGCCGATGTCTCCGTCCTCCACGGAGAAAACCATCGTGAAATCTGAATGTATGGATACACTCCTGGGCGCCAGCGCTTCCTTCAGTGCCGCCTGCGAGGACATCTCGGCTATCCACCATACTCTGTTCACGCCCTTTGCCGAAGTCGGCCAGTGGACCAATCCCGCTGCCGCCCTCCCAGAAAGCTGCTCATCTATCGCTCAGATCGCCATATCTGTCTCGTTTTCTGCCGAATTCGGCCAGTGGTCTACCCCCTCTGCCGTGCTTCCAGAGAACACGACCTCCGTCGACGACATCGTGGCGATCCATGCTTCGCTCTTCGCGTCTGCATCTACCCTTTCCGCTGAAGCCGGCCAATGGAACGACCCCGCTGCCGCGCTTACGGAGAGCTTCTCCTGCATCTCGCTGCTCCTTGTACCATCGCCAGGGTCGGCGGTCAAGCCGCCCGCGCCTTCCCCATTGGACCTTGTCTCGGCCCTGGTCGCGGCGAAGCCTACGCCTTACTCGCTTTCGCGATCCCGCTTGGTCCAACCGCGCGTCCCTGTCAAGCCTCAGTGGCCCCACTCGGACGTGCTCGCGACACCGCTCGCGCTCAAGAAGGAGACCCGTCCTCGGCCTAGCTCCCTGCCTGTTGATCGAGAGCCAAAGCTTCCCTCCCCGGCTCAGGCCAAGGCGGCGACTCCTCTTAGGACTCACCTCACCGCTCCCCGTCCTCCTCCTCTCGCCAAGGTGATCCTGCAGCGGAATGCTTCACGATCGCCAGCGACACATACTCCTCGGCCCTCTGTGCAGGCGGATAAGACACGCGCTGTGTCCGCGTCCCCTCGCAAGCTATCCTGCCCACCGGGCGAAAACGCCAAGTTCCAACAAACCTCGGTGCGGTCTCCCTCTCGTCGCTCGTCGATTGTCCCCGTCACGCCTTCGGCGCGCTCGGGCAAGACGCAGCTCAAGCACCCCCTGCAGTGGCGCTAGTGTGCTTCATGGAACGAACAAGGTGCCTCTGTCGTACGCCCTAGACTTTAGCAACATTTCCCATTGGCCCCCGGATTCCCTCAGTGCCTCTCGTGTCTCTTCCTTATAATGATCCGGATTATGTATGAAAAAGCAATGTAGCGTAGAACCAAAATCAACCAAAAATCGAAACAACGAACGCAAACATGACTGGAGCTGGCCGTACGAACAAGGTCTTGCTTCGTGGGGGAAACATAGCTCGCAAGAAACCCCTTGTTCGCAAAGTTCTCACTTGATGTGCACGTAGGGCCGGTTATGACCTTTGGTGCCACTATCAGGAAGGGCCGCTGTGAGGTAGATACAGACGTTCGCCATCGGGGCCCCTCGTTCGGAACATGTCGTCGTCGTCGTCGTCGTCGTGTTAGGGAGTAACAGAGGCTACCGAGGCGACGATATGGCCCGTTTGATATCCGGCCTTTTCTGCGCATCGTCGAACCGCCTGACAATGACCGAGCACTGCGTCGTCTTGCAGATGTGCTTCGCCTCCTTTTTGATCTCGTCGGAGAATAGCGTTAGTCCGGCGGCGCGCTCGACCGCTTCGACTGCATGATCCGTCATCAATGTTAAACGGGTCGCGAGCTTCGGCGAGAGAAACAAATTGCTGACCAGGCATGACGAAACTCTGTAAAGGCGCGGAATCTGGTATTTCGGCGTTGGGCAGGACAAATGCGCCCGTCGACACGTCCAGAACGTCCGGGGTCGCGGGAGAGGAGGGCTTAGTGGTGAGGACTACCTTGGCGAAGTGCGTGGGCACGGCGACGTTCGGTGGAGAGCCGATCACTTCGTGGTGCTTTCAAAAAATGGTCACTGTCAGATGTGGGTACGAACCTGAAAGAGCGACGAATGTTTACCACACGCCATTTGCCGTCCGGATCAAGTTTGGGGAGGTAAAGCGGTACGGTGAACACGTAGACGTCGGCGAACGATGTCGTCAGCCTACGACACCAGTCCTCTAGATATGCCCAATCTGACCGCAGTGTCAGAAAACAACGAGGGACATACGTCGAAGCGCAGCTTACAGTGCCTGTTGAAACCAGCGCCGACTTGCGGGGCGATGTTGGTGAGCAAGAAGGTTTCGTCCATAGCCTCTTGCGATATTTTAGCGTCTGCAGCAGGGACCCTGAATGAGATGCGCGGTGGTGAGCGTGTTGTGTGGTTGAAACGGATTGGGGCTCGGGACTGACATATGACCCCGGTCGTAGCCGCTCCTGAAGTAATCCGAGAGTTTCGCGCGGAAAGCGCTGGGTATTGACTCGTCCTCCTTGAATACAGATCGCGAGCGGTCTCCTGTTTCCGAGTCCGCGATTGGCCCGTCCACGAGGGACTTGCCTAGGGACGCTAAGGTAAGATGCTCAGCAGTCTGAAAAGTCGATAAACGTCAGTGAAGTTCGGTTGGCCATGAAGGCGAGTAGGAATCCATACCCATGCCGGATGCCGGAGTCTTCTGTCATACGCAGCAACGTACGCTTTGCGTATGAGCTGGTCGGATATGGGGCCTACATAATATAGCATCAATTCCTCATATCTTCCGGGAATGTAAATGTAGAAGCGTACCTGGGTTCCCGTACTTCAAGACGGGCTCTAGGATACCAGCAGCGGCCCCTGCGTTCAAGATCTTCGCGCTACCTGTAGGTCCAACGCTCACCACAGGTGGCGTTATGGCGACCGTTTTCGCGCCCATGGTAGGCGCAGGTACGGTCTGTGCTGCATTGGAGGAAGAAGGCAGACTCGTGTCGCGCCGCTTGCTACTGGTGACGGCGGCAGCGACGCCTCCGCCAACAACTGCGCCGACAGCAAAGAACGCGGCATGGATGATGCTTGTGCTGGGCATGGACGTGAGGTTTGGTAAAAGGACGGCTGCAGAAATCTTGGACCCGCGGAAGACCTGCCGGAGACGGAAGAAAGCGCGGCGCGGTCACATGTTTCGTCCTCTTGTCCTCCGACCGTCCGATGTGGAAACGAGCTTCACTGCGTATTGGCCTCCAATGTCAGAAGGTGCAACTCATAGCGCTACGGCCAGCACCCTTATTTCTGCTTTCTATTCGATAATCCCCCCCCCTCCCCCCCTTGATGGCGCAACTTAGACACCTTACCTTCTGAATCCCAGGGCTGTCTCTGGGTTTTACACGCACGATAGACTTCCGACAGCCTACGGCCCTCGTTTATGATGCCATTGGCAAGTTGCGGATGTTTGAATCATGCACCACGTCCATCTACCTCTAATCATATCCTAAGGACAAATCTGAGTTGTGACCGACGATGGCTGAACAGCTCGTCACCCATACGGAGGCTGCCTCAAGGTTTTGAACACGAGGTGCACCTTTACTGTTAGCGATTACGGTTCTCGCCAATCAGGTGAGTAAAACCGGTCGCAATGAGGGACAACGCAGGCGACAAATGCTTCCGTCGTCGATTGCATCGACAGCAACAAATCGTTGGCTGCCGGTCGAGTCCAGTCATATTTTTCTCGTTGCTCCTCGAGCAGATGCACATGCGAGATCGTCTGGGTAGTACATCGTAGAGATCGATACGTTAGATGGACGATTTGTTTGGATGAATTCATGAAACGCCTCGTGGAGTGACTGTGTATGTAATCCTCGATAACAGGGTCACTGGCAAGAAGGGACCGCCTTGATTCAAATTGAGGCAACGTTGTCAGTCCACCTTTCCCATATTCTCTGCACGTCTCTTGTCTGCTCTCTGTTACGAACGACCCGCATTGTAGATCTCAGGACATCATGACTAGTTCCCCCACCCCTGACATCTCGTCCCTGTCCATCTCTTCGCCTCCGCAGCAACGCCCTTACGACAGTTACGACTATGAAGGGTCCACCAACGGCAAGCCTCAGCAGCAGCAACAGCACTACTTCGCGCCAAGCCACGGCCTCTCCGCGCCCGCCCAGTCGCCGTACGGAAACTTTGGTCAGTCGCCGCTGAAGAACCGGCCACCCGTGCGGGGAGGCTTGCCCAACGTAAGTCGCGCTTGATTCCCCGGACGACCCCGATGGCGCTGAGACGTTTCGCGCTGCCCATCAGTCGTGGATGGCCGACGCAGGCGGGATGGCGGACCAGCGCTCGCTGTCGCCGCACAACAGCTCTGACCTGTCCTCGAGCGGGTCGCCCCCGCCTATGGGGCACATGATGGCACCGCCTGGCATCTCCACCCCTCCGGTGGGCGGTATCGGCGACGACGAGATCATACCAACTGCGATCGTCATCAAGAACATTCCCTTCAACGTGAAAAAGGAGACTCTCCTCGATATCATCGTGAGTTGTGCCCGTCGCTAGTCGCGCGTGGGCTGCAGGTCTTAACTCACGTCCCACCAGACATCGTTGTCTATTCCTACTCCTTACGCCTTCAACTATCACCTGGACCAATCTGGAGCCTTCCGCGGCCTTGCTTTCGCTAACTTCCGCCAGCCGGCCGACGCCGACGCGGTCGTCGTCGCGCTCAACGGATTCGACGTTCAGGGTCGCAAGCTGCGCGTCGAGTACAAAAAGGTGCTGCAGGCCGGCGAGAAGGAGCGTATCGAGCGTGAAAAGGCGCTCCGCCGGATGCGGTCCATGCAACTCGAGAAGGAGCACATTTCGGTGCAGTCGCCGTACGAGGACTACGGTTCCCCGCCAGTCCCGCCCGCCTTCACGCCCTCCAGGTCGTTCTCCGGCGTGCCTTTCCAAGGCCAGCAGCAGTACTCGCCTCCGCGCGTGCCGCCGATGCCCAACCTCCAGCAGCAGTATAGCGGCCTGATGGGCACGCCTCCTCTTCCTGCCGGCACCCCCGGCGGTTCGGCCAAGACCAGCTCGTCGAACGAGTTGGATCTGAACGACCCCGCGACGCTCGAGATTTACTCTCGCATCTTGCTCTTCAAGGACGACCCCATGCGCGACGAGCTGGCTTTCTCGAGGACGCTGTCCGCCAAACAGAGGAGGGTGGTCCACCTCGTCGCCCAGAAGCTTGGCGTCTACCACTACTCGGTAGGTGAAGGCGAAGAGAGGTACGCAGTCGTTACCCGCATCAACCCTGAGCTGGTACGTGTCCTCCTTCTTCGCCAGTGGCTCCACCGTTTGCTCATCACCGGCTCCTGCATCAGAACCGACCCGCTCCTGCGCTCTCCCGCGCGCCGTCCGCGTACCACCTCCAGCAGGCCGCGCAGCAAGCGCCGGCGCTCCGCGCCAAGAAGTCCATGCCCGACATCTCATCCTTCCGCACGCAGGCGCCGCGGCTCAATACCCGCATGTCGAACGGCAACATGCGCGAGGGCTACGCGACGATCGCCTCTCCCGCGCGCCGCAGCAACACCGGCACGCTCAACACGCTCTTCAACAACGGCGCGTTCGGCGGTGGGGGCGGTGCTGTGCCACCCGTGCCGACGCTCCCAGCCAGCGTCGCCGCCGTCGGCGCGCAGACTCCGACGGCTGAGAGCCCGAGCAGCACTGTCGTGCGGCAGCCCAAGGGCCCTGGCGCGGCGGGTTTCATGAACAGGCGCCCGAGCGAGCAGCGTGTCCACGGCGAGGGCCTTGACGCGCGCACCCATGAGCCGCTCGAGATCTGATGAACAGACAGGACGAACAAACAGTGAGTTATCGAGCCTCCCAGAGCTGGTCTCCGCATCGGTCCCAGTTCGGCATTGGAGGAGGGGCCGGCATTCGGAACGGTTCGCTTCTACCATCGTGCATCATCTCACGCCCTACACATCGTTCTATTGTGCTTTGAACCTTTCTCTTCTCTTGCCACCAGTGAATTTTGGATTGCTCGAAGTCTCCATCCGCCCATTTCCGTGCGCTTCTCACTTAAGTAAACAACTAACTCTCGTTTCCACTAACTGCTTCAATCCTCGTCAATCATCTCTCTCTACGCTTTTTGTCATTAATGCGCCGCTTCGTTGCACTACACAAAAGATATCTCATATCTCTCTCATCCACTCACGTTAGGCCCGGCGATGGACCTTCGCTATTGGTCCATAGTATATATGCCTCTCCTCGCGAGTTTTTCTCCACTACGTTAGCTTGATCTTGTAAGGATTAGTAGACTGTAGTCTCACAGAGCATCTGGAATCAATCGAGTGCGGTATATCATTTCGAGAAATCGCGCCCTTGACGGGCGGTCGATGGGGTTGTATCCTTGTGGATGTGTATGAACCATTCAGAGCATTGACGACTTCTTGTTTGTTTGTATGTAACCAGCTGACTGTCGTTGAGGAATGATGAAAGCAGTAGTATTATTGCACAAGTATACGGTAACCTAGAAGTCAGAAAGCATATCCTTGACGCCATCCCAGTACTCCTTCTGCACGCGATCCGCAATTTCTTCTTTCGTCAGCCATGCGAAGTCTGAAATACTCGTGCTGTCAGTAACAGCCTGGCCGGCGAAGATGTGAGCCTTGTAGAAGAAGGTATATTCCTGATATGATGTCAGATGTGCAGTTCGTACGAGGGTATCTATGTTCGAACCTTGGAAGCACTCTCGGATGGTGAAGATGCGGGTTCATACACCCCTATAGGGTTGCGGCTGACGATCCACGAGTCCATCTTCGAGCCGCATTCTTGATACAAACCCCGTTCTGCAGCCTGGAGACAGTTGTAAGGACCTTGATGAAAGGGTGGCACATATAGGGTACTTGCCTGGTGCAGCAGCTCGCCCTTCTCTATCCTCCTTTGGGGGAACACCCAGTTGTGTCGCTCTTGCTCCTTCTTCAGCAGCAGAAGGTAGAGGTTGCGCTGGCCGGCACGATCCAGGCTCTTCGTGTCCTTCTTGTAGTCCGCCCGATTCTTCCTCCCCGCCTCCTGCACCTCTTCTTCAAACTCCTTCGTCATTTCCACTGCGCTCGCCTCCTTGGCCGCGTCGCTCTCTTCTCCGGCCCTGTGTTTGCCGTATCCCTTCCCAAACGCCCGCTCCTCGCGTTCGCGCTCCTCCATGTTGAACTTGGCCTCGAGCGGCGAGCCCTGCTTGAAGTAAAACTCGGACGGGAAGGGGTTGTGCAGCGCGCGCTGGATGCGCTGCTGGTAGGCATAGTAGGCGCGCTCGAATGTCGTCGGCGAGCGGGTGATAATCGGCGAGCGGTTCACGATGACGGCGGCGTTGATGAGCGGGCGCGGGTTGCGTTTCCGGGTCGCGTCGTCCGGGGGGTTAGCGGACGGTCGGGAGTGGACGGCCTGCGTGTTTTCGACCACCGTCGCGAACGAACGCGACAGACAGGACGCTGCAGCTGGCCTATGAGTTCTCGTCGGAATGTGAGCAGACACGTTGAGCTCACCGGCGGCGCGCCTCCGACATGAGTGGACAGCAGGAATCATCGCGGGTCGCAAAGTCTGAAAGAGGAAATTCGCGCCTTCGCACTGGGCGCTATTTTCAGGCGCATCTGCTTCACCTTCCCAACTGATTTGGGCCATCCTAACGTTCCCTAATGATCACCTCCTCGCGCCCGTAGTCCCGAAGACAATCAATTGTATAACCAAAACTCATAACCTATATCCTCAGTCAGTCTCGGAATGGCCGACGCAGACACCACCCGTCTATGCACTCAGATTGTCCACTCACACTTCGGTCCACTCACTGCGGTGAGTAATGCACCGTTACTACCTGCAACTCTCTCTGTCTGACCTCAGGATAGAATGTAGCATCCACACTTCTCACTCGGGGACGCCTCCCTCTGTCTACTATAATCCGATACACTGGCCTCAAGCCGCGCACCGTGCGCGCGTCCGTTCTCGTCCTAGTTCAACATAATATCCTCTGGCATACGGTGTCTGAGGACGGGAACGAAGTGTTTGAGGTCAACGTGGACGACTGTCTGGCGCGTCTGCGGTTCGGAAGATACGTGCAGCAGGCGGAAGAGCTGCTTGGGAAGGCGGTATGTGGTAACACGCTCAAGGAACTTGACGTTGGGCAAACTTACCACAATCTAGGCAAGGGACATTGTTCAGATTATACTAGACCATGGCAAACTTCGTCAAGCGGAGGTGCTCGCGTATCTCGCCCAGTACGATACGAAGGGTGCGACGTCTTAGATCTTGCGAAGGCAGTCATCCTGACCTTCTTTGTAGCGCAGTCTCGATACTCTCAGGCTATGCATAATCTTGTCTCGTCCTCATACTTGAAGGCGTCTACTGTGCTCTCACACGTCAGCCCGAGGGACAAACGTATCAAGTACGAGGCGGAGGAGAAGGCCAAAATTACGGGCTTCCCTACCGCGAAGCAACTACGTGAGGCCAAGGAACTTGCCGAGGCTCGTCTAAAGCGGGAACGAGACGAAGCGGAGAAGATCGGTTTGGTGAGTGAAACTTGTTATGATAGAGACGAGGGTGACAGTATAACTCGATAGATACTAGAAACGCGTGACCAAAGAGACCGGATATAAGTCTTCAAAAGTGAGTCGGAGATCTACACTACAGAATAGCATGTCGTGCTGATTCGTAATTCTCAGCGAAAAGCAGTGACCGAAGAAGACGTGGTGGATGTATGTATGGTGTTCATATGCACTCTCCGCCTTCTAACTGTCGTGTCTAGGATGATGTCTACTTCCGCGTCAACTGCGAACGGTTCAACGTTCACATCCGGAACAAGGTATGCGTTCGCCCAGTGAGGTTCTACTGAACGTAGCTGAGTGGTCATCCCTAGCTCATAGAGTCAGCTGTTCTTGAACGCTTCAATCAGTCGGCGGCGGCTGTCATCCGTGCCACACTGAAGACTACGGAAGCAAAACAAATGAGCGTCTCGGACGTACGATCAGGTAGGACTACCGTACCCCCTATCTGTTGGTCATGTACTGAATCTGCATGGAGATCCAACCTCGGTGGCCAACATCTCGCAATGTCTAGCCGACGACGATGATCTCGAGTCGGGGCTCGTACTCAACACCTCCAAAACACCATCCTCGATTGCGCTCATAAAACATTACATCGGCGTATTGTCTGCGGCGGACAACCCGACGCCCGCCGGAAAGGCGTCGTCGTTCGTGTCGATGACGAACTCGAAGGTTCAGGTCGAGTTCGAGATCATCGCGAGGAGGTTAAGGAGACGAATCCTGGAGAACGTGACGAGGGAGCGGCACGGGGACGAGGGTGTGCGGATATTGAGGCTGTTGATGGATACGGGGAAGATGGATGAGAAGCAGGTCGGATTGGTCGGATTTTCACCCGTATTCGCAGTGAGCTCATGCAAGGATTGCACGCGTAGGTTGGAAAGATTGCGATGATGGCTCCGAAGGATGTTCGACCATTGCTTTCGGCGATGGCCACCGACTCCATCATCACGATACAAGAGGTGCCGCGGAGTGCCGATAGAAATCCTACGAGGACATTCTATCTGTGGTACGCCTTGCGCAAGGGATCAAGCGTTATCCTCGTCTGATTAACGCGTTTCCATAGGTTTGTCGATGTTGACAAAGCGTACTCCAACCTTATCCGCAGCTTGTACAAGACGTTGTACAACATCAGTCGCCGTCGACGTGCGGAGGAGGAAGAGCCATCCATCAAGGTGCTTTTGGAGAAGCGCGAGCGCACCGACGTCAGCTTGGACGAGAGCCTCCTCACCAGGATGGAACGCGAGACACTGGCGGACTGGGAGAGTAAGAGGGAGAAGCTGACGGTCCTTGAATCAAGGGTGGAGGAAGCTGTTTTTGTATTGAAGGACCTGGCCGTGTTATCACAAGATGATGATTGATTCCCCGAGTCAGGCTGACATTATCGAGGTTTGCTATCGACTTCGACAATGGTGCAACAACTGCCAGTGCTTGCAGGGATTGATGGGCACAATTTGGTCGCGACAATCTCCAAGCCTCAGGAATCTCTCATCGTTGGAGTTTCTATCGTAATTGTTCGATTCATTACTCATCCCTATGAGAGACTTGAGCGGACTGCGAGTGCAAGAGCAAGGATCAACGCGAGGTGTCACATATTATATGTCATATGTCACATTTGTCACCGAACGCGTTTCCGCGCGTACCATGCACGAGTAGCGCTCTGACCCCCCGGCCAAGACGCCGATATAAACTCCCCAAGGATAGGACGAATGGATCGGGCTGATCAACCATCGAGGGCAGCCCGCGCGCGCGATTTCATGGGCTGCATGAACTCCCGTTACGTGAAAGGACACACTTCAAGATCGACCTGTCCGGGCACGGGAATGGAGCTCACCGTCAGTCATGATTCAACGTGAGGATTCAAAAACTCTCCACAGAGCGTCTCGGAATTTCGGCACGCATTCTAAAACAACGTATCCGGAGAAGATTGTGCTACTGTATATCATTGACATACCGTTCCAGAATGCAAATTGCTCGATCTTTACGTATGGAAAGGCACAATTTTCCCCCCCTTTTCGTAACCTTGAGCTTCGCCCGGCCTTTCAAGCCGTCGTCATCGCATTTTCAGCGCCGGCGGGAGACTATAGTCATAGATTGGCGCCCGCGATCTCCTTCGCGGTCAGGTTTGACGCCGGGCGATTGAATGATCTTCACGTCAAATATCTGAACCGGAACGCGCAATGGACGTAGGCATGGATGAAGAAAAGCTATAGTACGGGTATTACTAGGTCGAGAAGATATAAAGGTCGACGATTGATGCGGATGAAAACGACCTCCCCGAAAGCGCTACTATTGCATGGCCTATCAGTCGCGAACTCATAGAAAAACACTGCGCAACAGAAAATTCGAGTGTACAAAACATGCGAGAGCAAGACGACTTTTCTATCTGCGGTGCGCGCGGAAACGCTGACAAGCTGAAGGTGGGCGATGTACTCAACGGTGATGATAGGAGGTAATAGGCGACGAAGCTGAGGTGTTGGTCGAGGCAGAGATCGACTCGGTACGCTGGGGCCGTGGACGCCGAGATCTGGGCTCGGTCGTCTTCTGAGCCGCGGCGCGGGTCGGGGAGCCATTGTGGGCGTTAGCCGACGTCCCGACGGTGCCGTTCGACGACGGCGGGAGGGGGACGGAGGGACGCGGAAGTCGTATTTTCAGAGAGGGGATCGTTTGCGTTTGCGGCTCTGTCTTGATCACCGGGGAGGTGACGATGGCGGGTTTCGACGCTCTGGCTGATTTGCTTCCGGTACCGTTGGACGATGCAGTGGCGGGTGAGGCGATGGCGGGTTCCGGAGGTCTCTTTTCTACCTGGGGCGTCGCAGACGCTTTGGCCCTCGCGGTACCTACAGACCTGCGCGGCCGTCCCACGGGCGCTGGCATAGACTCTGAAGTCGGGGTCGGGGGAACGGGAGTATTAGGTGTTCCAGTTTCCCGCGTGGATCTGCGTATGCGACGGGACAAAGTTGAAACTGGGGTGGCGCTGGCGGAAGGAGTCTAGGGACCATGTCAGCGATCGCCTACTCGCGTTTGTTCGTGTATATACCTCTAAATGACCGTTCGCCTTCTTGGATGATCTCGTATTCACCGGATGCTCGGATATCACCTGAACGGGTTCCGGTGCAGTTGCCGGAGTTGTGCGCCGTTCATCGCTGGTTTGTGCCGCCTCGTTGTGCATTGGTTGATCTCTGTGCGATGCCATGGAATGAGGCTTGTGTGACGCTGTCTGCTTTGGAGCCGACGCGATTCGCAAAGCGCAAAGCATCTTGCCATAGTCATCAGTATCCGAGCGATGCTTGCGCTGCCTGAACCAGTCGGGACGCACCTGCGCGGCCAGTATGTCTTCCATGGAGAACGACCGAGGGCGACTTTTCGGCTGTCTCTCAGGGCTTGACATACGCGTTTCCGCCTCGTCGTCAGAGCTCAGAGACGTGAGAGACGAGACGGTCGACATGGCATCCAGATCCCTATCATGCTGGTCAGATCATTGATAGGAATAGCTTCAGTTCGGATGACTCACCGCGGCGCTTCGTGAACGTCCTCCCGCTCCTGGGTGAGCCTTCCCCAGAAGTCTAACAAGATGACTCTTTCGGGCACCCTATAACGCCGACCATTAACCATTATGTCCTCGACAGGAACCTTGGGCAACGGAGGGCGTGGCGCCTCCGAAAGGGTGACTTCGATGTTCCCGTTGTTGAACTGTTTTGGCTTTGTGACTTCCACGACCGGATTGTTGTGTTTCGGCACTCGACGAGAAGGGCGCTTGAAGGCGATTTAACGGGGGTAGGAGATATAGGCAATATATTACTCACGACAACTTGCTCGGAATGATTGGGGCACATCCACTTCTTGCTGTAGGATGGCATGGTGGCGAGAGGGGGGTCGAGGCAGTCAAGATGCCAATGAAGGTTACAGTAGTCACAAGAGACTATCGCGCGCCATTTGTCCAGGTTGTTCAACTTCGTGGACGAACGGCGAGGTCGTTTGGAGGAGGAGGAGCTTATAGAGGAACCAACGGGGAGAGCGGAAAGGCCGCATTGGAAGCAGAGGACCGGAGTGCCATTCCTGTCTTTTAATCGGAAGGGTTCGCGCTCGTCGAGCTGCCCTAGACGGCTAGATAGAGATCAATATCGGTACTTGAAACCTCTGAGCATCACGTACTTGAGGCGTGGCTGTTTGACCTCCGAGTTGTCAACATAGTTCCCTTGTGGCCCTGTGGCAACTAGACGGCCGGTCAATATGTGCACAGCGTCGGAACTGTGCTCGCTCACCGTCCTTGAAGAATGTACGGATATCTTCCGGCAGTTGGTACTCGGTTGGAATCGAGCTCTGTACTTGGGACACCAACGTCGAGATGAAACCAGCATGATGACCGCGCTGAGGGAGCGGCTGTACGATGGTCAGGGATTGTTACGGCGGTGAACGCGTCTCAGACTGACCTGGGAAGGAGCACATCCAGGACAAAACCATCGGGCGTCGCCCTCGGGGAGATCCTTGGGTTCTAGTGGAGGATTGAGACACCACAGATGGAATGCACGGGGACACCCGTCGCAGTATATCAAGGCGCCTGTTGAGCGACAAGCCGAGCAGTGATCCTCGTTATCCTTCATAAAACAGGCGATCAAGAACATACGCGCGATTCCAGCGATCGCTTCAAACTCACCTGGCGCGGAGACGTGGGGTTTATTGGGATGGGCGCGCTAAGACTGACAGAAACATCCTCCTCTTTGACCCTGAACGCTGGTGCGGCGCTGGTTTTTTCCTTCCCCTTCCCCTTATCCCTCCTCGAACTCCGCGTCGTCCGCCCGCTGACGCTTGCACCTGCTGTGGCTTCGGTGTCCCCGTTATGATTATGAGCGGCAGCGGACCTTGTGGAACGTGGCGGGTCGGATTCGGGTGGCGTCGGGAGCACCACGTCACTGGCGGGAGCGAAGGACGCTGATGCTTGAGGCTCTTCGGGCTCAGCGGGCGGCTGGAGCGCGGACGCAGCTGTCGATCGTGCAGAGGCACGTTGTTGTCGGAGTGAAAGCCTGAACGGGGGGGAGACCAGTCACAGGCACGAGGGAGAAATGAGCGCAGGGTCAAGGTGCACCCAAGGAAAAGAGGATGGAACGGCATGCACGCACACGAAGGACGTTCATAAGACTCGTCAGTGGCTTTCCTATACGCGTAGGGGGACGGGGACTCACGCCTTGTCGATCCGCGCCCGCTTGCGGCGGGGGCCATCTGGTTCGGGGGCAGCGACGGGCATCACAGGCGCGGGGTAAGCGTAACCCGTATATGTGGTTCCAGGATCGCTCGTCGGAAGATAGGAGAGGACCGACGAAGGTTTTCGCGGGTCCCTCTTGTGCAGAGCCTGTTGCATAGATGTGGCAGAGGGCGGGCCAGGGAGGATCTCCGTCGCAAGGGTCGGGTCGCCCTCGAGGTGGGGCGGTTGTGTCACTGGCACACCAGGCAACATATACGCGGGCACATTCGCGGTAACGGAAGCCATTTTTGCGCTCTCGAGCCGGGAGATGGCAAAGGAATGACTGGTAGACGAAGAGAGCGAGCGAAGGTCTCGGCGACCCGCTGTTGCGCGCGGCGGTACAGAGACAAACTGCCCACTCGCATGCAGGACAAAATGCTACACCGTATCCTTACAGCCTGCAATCTACACGCACGACAACCACGGTCCTCTACGTCGAATATATAGTCAAACAGTCGGTTACATCGGAGCTACGATCCTGGGAGAGCGTGTCACAGACGTATTCTCTGCATCGTTCAACGACCCCTGCCCTGCAAACTCGCCGACGATAAGCGATTGCATTGCATGACAGCCAATATATACTTACAATTTCCTGTCCTGTTGCAGGGCAGACTCTGTATTCACCAAGAAAATACGGGGAACGCGCGCAGTTGCGATGGAGGTAACTCGGTGGCAGACTTCCCATTGGCCCAGGGCTCCTCGTCTCCAGCGTAAAGGGCAATTCCGATGATCTGTAGTTTATAGAACTCAGCAAATACGTTTGATAGACGGACTTCGTTGGATGTGATTTGGGTAGTTCCTGTCGTCGCCCAACACAAGGTTCCCAGATCGCGAAAGAGAGCTGCCATTGCAGCGTCCAATCATGACCTGACCTTTGGTCAAGCCCCACCGGGCTTACGGCCCACAACCCAAGAGTGCTAGCGAAGACACTTCGCAGAGTCCTTAAGCGCACTGTCTCTAAATCGATGCGCAGCGTTAACGCAATGCATCGCTATGCAAGGGACAAATGACAGGAACCAAGCGCACCTCTTGGGTACCACTGACCCCGATTGGCGTCGACGACCTGCAGCACCTCACTCAGAATCTGTAACGGTAGGTTGCGGATTTGGAGTCTTAAGGCATTCAGTCAGGCTGGCGGTCGTCGAACATGTAGCCCCGGCGGGCGATATATAGTTGAGGATCGAAGCTTTGTGTAGTTTAACCGCAGTAAGCTCGCGTCGTGCTAAAGCGAGAATATGACAGGTCTCGGTATGACCGCATGATTGGCCTTCTGGAACATGAGTGGGGTCCAACTTGTGTCATCAGTGTCCCGAGCGATGGAAACCACCGCTATCCCAACGCGTGTCCGCTGGCGAGTTCTTCGAGTCAACCAGTCAACCAGGCGAGAGATCAAAGAGCGAGAGGCCCATGGGCTGCCTCGTTCCCGAGCTTGTTGTACAAACCGAGAGGAAGACCACCGCGACGCCAGCACCGACCTGCAGTGGTTCGCATCAACTTGTCCAAGGTCTGTCGCAATGACTCTGACTCTTGAGTCGCATTGCCGTATCGGAATCACGTGAGTAGATATCCTTCGAGTTTCGGACCTATAGCTTTTCTGGCGCAAACCCCGAAGCTCCGCGCACTACATAGGAAGCTATCATCTGTACCTAAACGGTCTGCACATCTGCGTTGCTCCTGAGTCGGACCAACCTGAATGTACATCGAACTCGGGCCAGCGTCGGTGATTATATTGTAAGCACCAGTTGCGGCGATGAGGCGCCAGTACTAGAACAGTGGATCGGATACTTTTATGAATCTACGGGATGTGTTGGCTTGGGAGAAGGGGATGGGAAGTTGGGTTATATTGAACTATCCTCGGGAAGTGGAATTCAATGGATGATCCTTGTAATTGTAGTATGTAATGCATATTGAATCAAAGCTTGGTTAAAGCGCGCCGTCGAATAGAGAACAGCCAGTCGTGAATCCGAGCACCCAATTGTGTGCAGCCTGGATGCATGGACGACCACGAGTTACTCTGGATGTGGATCGCGGAATTCGGAGGACCAGCATAGAGCTGTTTGATAAGACAGCAACGATCTCGGCCCAGCACTGCATTTATGCTTCGGGTGCATCGAATAGTCCAAGGAGAACAACCATTGGCGGCGGCGTCGCGGAAAGATGGCGAAGAAGTCGCGTCGAAACACCCGGCGAACAATATGTTGCCGTCAGAGGCATGCGTTACATGTTCTGTCGCCTTGTGAATCGACGGTAGGGCGGTTTCAGCCAGGCAAAAGAGCTCTTCTGGAGTCATTCGCTCACCCATCGCACAGCCTGCCAGCGGTGTTGGTGAACGGACCGGTCACAGTGCTGTTGAATGACGCAAGCTAGTCGGGTAAATGAATGTATAGCGGGTATTTTGGACGCCACAGCATCATAAACAACCGGCGTTGGAACACGGTGAAGTCCAAACGCTCTAAGTATACGGATCCCACTAGGCTGCTTCGCAGATCATTGCACATGTAAAGTTGAAAACGGTATCATGGCAGTCGTTTCGAAGACTAATGCATTCGATAGCAGCTGTATCGCGCGAGATCTGAACGTCGCCTTGGTCACAGCCAGAGAGGCTGAGAGCGTAGAGGCTGTGGCTGCGCCATCGAATTCGCAGCGGTGGCACTCGCGGATGCCTTACCCCGTGGGCGCTCGCCCGGCCATGCGCTCTATAGATGGGCATGTCATAATCCGCTATCCTGAAGTTGTATCCTCTACTCGTACCGGGAGTCGACCATGCGCCCCTTGCCTCAAATACCAACCACGCCCGACAAGGCTGGCCCTTCCCGTCGGGCGGCAACTCCTGCGCACGCGCAGCCGGCTATAACATGTCCGTGTGTTTGTCGGTGGCGCATTCTGTAGAACGCCGGAGTTGACCTCTGGGTGCCGTTTGTAGCTGCACGGAAGGGCGAGGCGGCGCCGGGTTTGCAAGGTATCTTCAGTCCGATCGAGCGCCAGGACGTACTGGACTTGTGTCCTATCCACGAGAAGGCCAGTAGGCAAGCCGGCGAGATCAGCGGTACCCGGTCAGAGGAGAAGTTGACGCTTGCGACCACCTTGTATCCGGTCTGCACATCTTTCTGAGATCTGTTCTCACAACGCTTAGCTCCCGTTCGCAGAACCTGTACGATTATTTGTTAAGTTATGCCGGGAGCCATTCGGGAAACCTCTCAGACATCAGCTCTTCCTCCCCTCTCCGCGACCTCCGTTCCTTACTTCGGGATACGCCACCCAGCGACATCATAGGCAGCCTCATTCGAAGTTATGACCATCGTATTCGATTACATGAGGTGCGATCCATGCTGACGCAACCAGGCAAACACGTTACTCATATCTCAATTCAGGTTGCTAGCAATCTAGGTGTTGCTGAAGACGACTTCCGGGAAGCAGAGTGTCAGGATGAAGCCGCCATTCGAGGTCTATTCTCGAAGCTGGTTTCGTGTAGCCGATGCAAATCGCAATGCGCTTCGCTTCAGGGAGAGGATGCGCAGAAATTATTAGACCTGATTCACAACGTGAGCCTGAACTACCTTGTCTACGGATCACCTCAACTGATAGCACGTTTAGTTCTTGCTCTTCAAACCAGAAACGCGCGATCAATCAGATGACTCACCAGTGACACCGGCTGATGACCCCGATTCCTTCAAACAAGCGCTTCTGAGGCTCTCTGTCAGAATATCGAAGTCATCAGGCAAGCTTCCCATATCTATGGCCCTAGATGGAGTCACGCTCGAGAATCGAGAACCCATCAGGTGGGGTGGTTTCGCGGACGTATACCGGGGCAGATACCGGGACGAAGTGATTGCGCTCAAGCGCATGAGGATGTACCTCTCCTCGCGAGACAAGGAGCTGAAGGTTAGTTCGGTTCGCTGTCATTCGCTGAAGTAGCATTTTGCTCATCGCGTCGTATCGACAGGAATTTCTTCGGGAAGCGTTGCTCTGGAGGTACCTGAGTCATCCGCATGTCTTGCCCTTCTATGGTGTCGATGGGCGGACCTTTCCAGAGGCGATTGCTCTCGTATCGCCATGGATGCCCAACGGCAATATTATAGAATACCTTAATCGCCAGGAACCTTCCAGCACTCTCATCGAAAATCTGGTTCGTCCCATTGTTCATACATACCTCCGCGATTCGCTAACGCCCGGATGAAGCTGCGGCAAATCATCGCAGGCCTAGTATACCTCCATGATTCCGTTGACGTTGTCCATGGTGACCTGCGTGGGGTCAGTCTTTACACCTTCGCTTCAAAGTTTCCATAAGTGTAACTGGTCCTTGCAGCCCAATATCCTGATCGACTCCGATGGTCGTGCCCGCCTAGGAGACTTCGGTCTCGCCCTCCTGGCAGTAGAGACCAACACCAGAAATTCTTTTCCTTCCGGCACTGCAAGATACATGGCCCCGGAATTGCATGCTCCGGAGAAGTTTGGTCTGCCGCACTGTCGACCCACGAAACCTACGGATATCTACGCCCTGGCTTTTCTTGTTTTGGAGGTAGGTGTCTTTTGCGCCGCCACTCTGATCCATCTCTTAATGCATCATACATCCAGCTCTACACCTTACGGCCGCCGTTCGCAGACATGAAGGATACTGCGGTTGCCCTGCGCGTCATAGACGCCGACAGGCCTGCACGACCTACGAGGGAGGATTGCAGGGGGGTGGAGATCCCCGAAGCGCTGTGGACGACCGTTCAGGTCTGCTGGGAGCAAGACTTCTCCCGACGGCCGACCATAGCTCAGCTAGCTGCCGCGGGGACGCGATCTTGGGACCTCACCGAGCCCGCGCCACCGAGGCTCCCTGCGCATCTCGAGGTGGTGGCGCCGCTCTCCCCCCGACGCCCACCTCAGGGGAGTTCTGCCATAGTGCTCGCCCAGACTCGAACTCCTCCCCTGAGGAAACCGACTTATGAAGAGCTTCGCGGAAAGCTTCTCAAAATCGCTCTCCCCGACGGGAGCCGAGAGACTACGATAAACGTGCACCAATTCACGACCGGTGTCCAAGTTCTCGAAGCCGCTGTCAAGAAACTGGGCACCCTCGTGCAGCCTCGAGGCGGAGACGGAGTGATACACGCGGACCCGGTGCAGTCTGAGGGTGATGGACTGACGATCGACGGGTGGGGCATATACTGGGATAAGCCCGGCCAGTCTCTGTATGGCGCACCGCCGCAGGGACCGTTGACGGACGCGCAGCTGCTGAGTATATGTCACACGGAGCGAGACAATCCCGTCAGGGAACATGGTTTAACGCTACGCCGCTCTGGAAAGGGATGGAGCGACTATCACCAGGACTCCAGCGCAGCCAAAGACAGCTCGCGTTCAAGCCCTTACCGCGCGCATCTGGGTCGAAGAGCGGATTCCTCGGCCGACTTGCTCAACTCGCCCGGTTCGAGTACGCCGTTTTCGTCATCCAGTTTTGGACGGAGGGCGGGGGCGCGGAGCATGGAGAGCCTGCTGTCGCATCGTGCGGCAGACCAAGACCCCAAGCTGTCGTCCGGCAAGAGTCATCATCGCCGGGCCGACACCGCCGACGCGGCGCAGGGCGCGAACAGCGTGGCGGCGTCGAGAAACCTGGCGTCGGCGTTACCATTCTCACCTTTGAAGTCAAAGACCTCGATGATGTCGTTAGCCCCGAGGATCATGGTACGCTCTCCGACCATGGAGAGCGATCTGGATATGAGGGGAGAGTCTGCGACTCCACCGTCCAAAGCAGGGCGCACTTACATGCACATTGACACTGCGTTGGCGCAGGCAAACGCAACGGGTACATCGAAGAGCACGCAGAGGGCAGCGGCAAGGACCGATGACTACTCCAAGCGACCTGTTGATACCGGACAGGCCCCTGTGGAACCGGAAACACCTCGTCGTGGCCTGCCACTGACGCCTCTCGTCATCGACGACACCGTCTTCCCGCGACCACGGAATCCCCCAGCTGATCCTTCGTCTGTGAAACAGCTCCCTTCACTTCCACCGCCGTCATCCGGTGGCCGCAGTCACGACGCCTCCCCGGTCACCCCGGAGTTGATGCGCCACTCCAGGCCCGCGATGGACGACGTTTACGCCCGCCTCGACGCCTTCTTCCCCAAACACAACCTCGACGAGCCTGTCATCGAGCCGATGGCCGGCGGCGCCTCGCCCATCTCGGAGGCGCCCCCGCGGCCCGTCACGCCGACGACCAAATTCCGCCAGCGCAAGTCCATCCGCGTGGTCGCCGCCGAGCGGAAGCGCAAGCTCGACGGTGCGTTCGAGCGCAAGCAGTCAACGTCTTCGTCCACGAAGAAGGCACAACGGCGGACCACGAAGCTGTGGGGCAGCAAAGTGCAGGAGGTCGCACCCGTAAGCTCCCCTACGGATCGTGACGAACTCACGACCCCGCTCACCAGCGCGAAACGTGCGTGAACGCGCCTCGATGCAGAGTGTCCGCTGACCGCGTATCTGACTACAGCCGTATTCAAGTGGATCAGGGGAGAGCTAATCGGAAAGGGCACGTTCGGTCGTGTGTATCTTGCGATGAACGCGACCACCGGGGAGGTTATCGCCGTCAAGCAGGTAGAGCGGCCCCGGACGGCCGCCGACCAGGACGACTCGCGACAGATCGCTATCATGGATGCGCTGAAACTCGAAAGCGACACGCTGAAAGATCTTCACCATCCACACATTGTCGAGTATCTTGGATTCGAAGAGACTCCCGACTTTCTGAGCATGTGGGTGATAACTATGGGTCTGGCCGCGAATTCTCTGACTAGTGGCGTACAGATTTCTTGAATACGTGCCGGGCGGTTCCATCGGTAGCGCCTTAAGAACGTACGGTAGATTTCCCGAAGTGCGCGGTTGGATCCTCAGGTGATGACGGCCGTTAGCTGATTTATCCCGATTAGAACACTACGAAGTCTTTCGCTGGTCAGGTGTTGAGCGGGCTGGAATACCTCCATGGTCAAGGGATCATACATCGGGTGCGCATACATACACCTATCTGTACTCCAGGATGGGCCGTAACCATGAGCCACCCCGACAGGACGTCAAAGCGGACAACATCCTCGTGGACCAGGACGGTATCTGCAAGATCTCCGACTTTGGGACGTCGAAGCGGACGCACTCGGACTCGCCCGCGACGGCGCTGCGCGGGACGCTGTATTGGATGGCACCGGAGGTGGTGCAGGTCGACGGCCAGCGGTACACGACGAAGATCGACATCTGGAGCGTCGGGTGTTTGGTGCTCGAGATGTGGTCCGGGCGAAGGCCGTGGTCCGACGAGCAGATGTACGCTGCGCTCATGAAGGTGCGACGTCGCGGTTGCGTGCCGAAGGCCGACATGGCAGCTGATATATATGATCAATTTGCCCTCTCTAGCTCGGTTCCAAAGACAGCAACAGCTGTCCTCCGGTCCCCTCAGACGTCGTCCTCTCTACCCTTGCGGAAGACTTCCGCCTGAAATGTTTCAAGATGTACGTGTGCATTCAGCGCTTTCTCAACGTGCGCTCATCGGCCGTTCTCGCAGCGATCCGAACGAGCGGCCCCCTGCCTCGGAACTCAGGAAACACCCTTACCTCGAAATCCCGGCAGACTGGACGTTCCCCGGATTCAACAAGGGCACGCCGTCGTAAGAATTGTGCTTACGCCGTTCGTGATTGGGGCTAGCCAAAACCGCGTTCCCGCGGCACGGGCCATACCCGGGTGCCGTCCGTGCGCGGGGGAACCCCTCCTCCCCTTTTCCGCACCGAGGCTGCGGTTAGCATGCATCTGCATCTGCATCTAACTCTCGCCGTGACTGGGAGACGCATTTAACGCGCTGGCCTGGGCTTGCGTGTTGCATGTCCGTCTTCGTTTAGGCCTCACGATGCCACGGCTTTCGCCAACGGAACCCACGCCGCATCACATCGCAATCGACGTTCGACCTCGAAATGATCGCGCCGGACGGGCTCTCGATGTACCACATCGGATTTTACGCCCTGCCAACCTTTGCGTACTTATACCTTCTTTAATCGTAATACCCCGGCACGCTGGCATCGCCGTCTGCTTCATATCACCCATTAACTCATCATTATAGTAGGATCGCGCGATGACCGTTACCCCCCGCGGGTGGGCACGGGGGGCGCGAGTTAATGATATTAGCGTGTAAAAATACAATCATAATGGCACATCGAAAAAAAAAAAATTAGAGAGAGGAAAACCACCAGAACGACAAACCCAGATCAAGAACGAAAAAAAAAGAACAAAAAAATGCCAGAATCTGCTGATAGATCCCCGCCGAGAAGAGAATCAGGGAAAAGGGGCGGGTAGGCGGGGCGGCAAGAAACGCAGGTAAAAAAAATGCTCCAAGAATTTCACCGAATCCGGACTCATCCGACGAAGGGAAGAAGAAAAAGGAAGAACAAAGGACCGTTGCCGGCCAGGCGGTGGAGAGAAAGAGAGAGAGAGAAAAGCGTGGGGGGGGGTGTGTGGTTTGTTTTATCGCTACCACTGGGCGGAGAGCGCGAGCGCGGCCGTGGCGAGCGCCAGCGACCACGCGACGGACGCGACGCTCAGCGGGCGCGCCGGGGTGCCCGCGGACGCGTTCGTGCTGGACGACGAGCCCTGCGAGCCGACCTGGGCCGCGACGGACGCGCCGCAGATGCCCGAGCCCTTGAGCGTCTGCGTCGGGACGAGGATCGTGGGCCGGCCGCCCAGCGCGTAGTTGACGACGACGGTGCCGTTGCTGCCGACCACGAACTGCTGGCACGTCAACACCCTGTTCCGCCACCAAAAAAAAAAAAACGTCGTCAGAAACGGGGCAGGAAAGGAGGGGAGGAAAGGAGGGGAGGAGGACGCACTCGGTGAGGGCGGTGAAGTGGTCAAAGGGGGTGTAGACGGGCGTGGTCGCGTTCGACGGGGGGCTGCCGACGGTGGTGAGCACGGTGACGACGTCGCCCTTGAGGAAGGAGAGCCCCTGGCCGGTCGTCGTCAGCAGCTGGAGCGGCTGGTGCAGCCAGTCGCTCGACGAGGACGAGTTGACGAGGAAGTTGCGGAACTCTGTCAAGGCGTCCAGCTCTGCGAGAGCCAAAAGCGGAAAAGGTTCTGTAAACTGGGACGTACGGTTGAGGGACTGGATGAACTTGTAGGCGTCGCTCTGCGCGTAGCCCGACGTCCAGAGCGGCTCGCGGTTCCACGGGTCGCCGATGCCGCTGAAGGACTGTTCCTGGCCGTAGTACACGATCGGGATCCTGCGAGTCGAGTCAGCGCTCTATCGCAGACTTGAGAGAGAGAGGGGGGGGGGAAACAAATTCGCTCTCACCCGTCGGACATGAAGTTGAACGTCATGGCGTTGTAGAGCGTCTGCGGGTCGACCGAGATGTTATGCCAGCGCGGCAGATCCTGGTTTCCCAAGAAATTGCCGAGCAGCCCCGGGTCCTAGATACGACGGAACGGACAAACGCGCATCAACATCTCGCTCATGAATATTTCTGATTTTTTTTTTGGATCGAACTGTTTTTACCTTGAACAGGGCCTTGCTCTGGGTGATGACGTCGACGAGGGCGGAGACGTTGTTCGGGCCGGGGATGGCGAAGGCGTCGACGAGGGCGGTGTAGGTCGGGTAGTTGAGGATCGAGTCCATCGCCTGCGGGCCCTGCCACGCCGCGGCCGAGGGCACGTCGCCGTCGAACACCTCGCCGATGCAGAACACGCCGGCCTTGCCGCAAAAGCCCGGCCAAAAGTCCATGTTGACGTGCCTGCGCGGCGAAAGCGGGGGGGGGGGGGGAGAGGGGTTAAGTCAGCCACACGCCGTTTCCATTTTTGTTTTGGAGAGAAGACAAAGGAGAGATATGCGTGTGTGAAACGTACTTGGCGGCGTCGATGCGCAGGCCGTCGACCTGGTACTGCTGGACGAAGCCCTGGACCCAGTCGCCGTAGGCCTCCTGGACGGCGGGGTCGGCCGTGTTCACGTCGGGGAGGGGGACCTTGTCGTCGCCGAGCCAGCAGTCCTGCTCGCTCGTGAGGTTGCTAAAGTCGACGGGGCAGTAAGGGTGGTAGTAGGACGCGTCTTTGAAGAGGTACGGGGACCAGTCGGTCACGTTGATCGTGGTGGACATGACGTTGTTGACGACGACGTCGACCATGAGGTACATGCCCCGGGCGTGGACGGCTTTGGAGAGCGCGAGGAGGTCGGACGAGGTGCCGTAGCGGGGGTTGAGCTGGGTGATGTCGGCGATCCAGTAGCCGTGGTAGGCGTCGCCGTAGGCGGTCCGCGGCCCTTCGTAGTTTTGGGAGGTCGGGCTGATCCAGACTGGGGGCGGGGGGCGGTGCGTCAGCGAGATTCCCCGGCTCGGGACGGTGTGGAGGGTGGAGGCGCTTACTGGCGGTGAAGCCGGCGTCTTGGATGTAGTCGAGGTTGTCCTTGATCGTGTTCCAGGTGCCGCCGCACCAGGTCTGCTTGCCGGGGTCGCAGGCGGTCGTGTCCGCGCCGGCGGGGAGCGCGTAGCGGTCCGTGATGACCCTGTGTGAATATAAAACGGGAGGAGAGCGGTAACGCTTGCGTCAAGTGCGAACGAGGCAAGGTGGGAGACGAGGGACGCTGACTGGTAGATGGAGCGGCCGCGCCATTGTTCGGCGGTCGCGGCGTAGACGCGGCTGAGCTGCAGGGAGGCGACGAGGAGGGTGCTGATGAGGGCGTTCATCGCGGTGGGGGGGGGGATGGTGGGGTATATAGGTTATTGGGGGTTTATTGTTGCGGAGACTGGGCTGAGCGAGCGGCGGGCAAACGAGCGTAGGTGGCGAGTGGAACAGTGCGAGCGCCGACGGAACTGGCGGGCACGGCGTTCGGACTCGAGGAGTGCGAGCGATTATATGTTCTTGCGCCCTTTACCAGCAAGAGCAAGAGGCCGAGGAGACCCGCGAGACGAACGGGGCGGGCGGCGGAGCGTCGGGGGCGGGGCAGAACAGAGTTGCGGGGGCAACAGAGTTTCGTTCAGAGGTCGTGCGAGGGCATAAGATGGACGGACGGATGGGGAAGGGGCTCGCCCGGGCAGGCGATGTAAGACCGCGATTGGGCTTCTGCGGCATCCACACGTGCTTCTCTCTCCCCTCCCGGCCAGCACAGTGTTGAATCTTTTGATCGCTGCCAGTCGAAACCATCATCAGATTCAGACGTTGGGACTCGGACTAATTAAGGCTGGCCATCGGGTCCCGTGCCGGCGAGCGTATGGGATATGGGCCGCAGATATATCTGCAGAAATGGCTTCAGACGGGGAGGTGCGTGCGGAACGACGACGGCGACGACGCGGGGTACGGAGACCGGAGGCATTGATTGTCGTCCCTGGGCGTGAAGATGGGCCGAGAAGATGGCCAGCGAGCACATGTGTTTCCCTGTGCTGGCCCTGCCGTTTCCCATTGCTGAGAGTCAGCCGACCACCTTCAGCCATTTCCGCGGAGAGGCGTGCGTCAAAAATAACGTTGAACCAGATGTATGAATCTATGATCGTCAGACCGGATGGCGGTCAAACCTTGGGTTCAAATGGCGCTGAAACCGAGCCGAATTCGGAGGAGGCGGGCCACGTGGTGGCGGTACGACGGCCCAAATGAATGTCAAACTCGGCCTGTGTCTTCTTCTTCTTCTTCCAGCGGAAGCTTATTCGACGCCGCCGTCAACGACAACTCTTTTTTTGTGTCCTGCCAGCGCTCTGCTAAAGTGCACGACCCAAGATCTCCGGCTCTTTCTATGAGCGCCGAGTCTGAATCGGGCGAGATGACGACGATCCGTCCGCTGCTCAGGCCGCTCGTCGTGATCTGCGGCACGACCGGCGTCGGCAAGTCCAAGCTCGCCGTCGAGCTCGCCCGCGCCCTCCGATCGTCCTCGTCATCACCGTCGAATGCGCGGTGGAGAGGCGCGCGCGTGGTGAATGCGGACGCGATGCAGGTCTACCACGGCATGGACGTCATCACGAACAAGCTGCCCCTGCACGAGCGCGAGGGCGTCGAGCACGCGCTCATGGACTTCAAGCCGCCCGGCGAGCAGTACGTCGTCGGCGAGTGGGTGCGGGACGCGATCCAGGCTGTTCGTCGCTTCTCGTTTTTTTTTCTTCTCGTCCATTTTGCTGCAACTCACGCAAAAGGCTTTGTTTTTTCCCGGTTTTTCTGCTTAGATAGACGAGACGCACGCGCGGGGGGAGGTGCCCATCGTCGTGGGCGGCACGGCGTACTGGATCCAGCACCTCCTCTTCCCCGAACGCCTCGTCTCGCGCTCGCCCCGGCCCGATCGCCCCGGCCCGCCGACGGAACCGTCCCCGGCGCTCGCCGCGTCCCTCGCGTCCCTCCCGCCCGAGCTGCGCGAGCTCTTCCACGACCTGCCGGAACAGGCCCCGTCGGCGGCGGACGACCCGGACGGCGCGCTGCGGCTCCACCGCCTCCTCTCCGCGCTCGACCCGCCCGTGGCGCGCCGATGGCACTGGCGCGACGCGCGCAAGGTGCTCCGGAGCCTCGCGATCGTTAAGGAGGGCGGGCGCGCCGTCAGCGAGGTGCTGAAGGAGCAGTCCGCGTCCGTTTCTAGACCCAGGTCCGTTCCTCAACGGTTCATACGCACGTCCCCCTCCCCCCAATAAGGAGCTGAATGTAAGGGGTTTCGCTAAGGTATCCGACCCTGTTGTTCTGGTTGTACGCCGAGCCCGGCGTGCTCAAGCCCCGCCTCGACGCGCGCGTCGACGAGATGATCAAGGTCAGGAAGCGGCGCATCTCCCCCTCCCACGTTCTTATACCGTTCGTTATCTGACTTTGTGTGTGTGTATGTGTTGCCTTGCGTTTAGCTCGGCCTTCTGGACGAAGTCCGCGCGCTCCGCTCTAGGCCGACCGAGGGGGAGACGATGGATTACACGCTCGGGATCTACCAGTCTATCGGCTTTCGCGAGTTCGACGCTTACCTCTCTTCTATCGCCTCCACCACCACCACCTCTTCTTCTTCTCAGGAGCAGGCGCAGGAGGAGACGGAGATGGAAGAGCGGGAAAGAGAACATGCAAGGGAAAGAGAACGGGCGTTCGCGCAGGCGACGGACGCGATGAAGATCTCGACGCGGCAGTACGCGAAGCGCCAGGTGTCGTGGATACGCAATAAGCTCTTGCCCGCCATCGCGGCGTCGAACGCTGCCGCTGCCGCCGCCGCCGAGGGAGAAGAAGCGCCGAGGACGCGCGCGTATCTGTTGGACGCGACAGGTGGGTGCTGCCTTCCTCTGTAAACCGCGTCGGTGTCGGGGATTAAAGGTGTTGATGGCGTGCGTGCGTGCGTGCGGCTGTAGAACTGGGGGAGCGTTGGGAGCGGAACGTGAGCGGCCGCGCGAGCGAGATACTGCAAGGTAACCGTCTGTTTTTCACTCGCGCTTCGCGCCGACACGCGGGGGGGGGGAGGGGACAGAGGCGCTGATACGGTCGTTTCTTTTCCCAGCGTTTCTTGACGGCCGGCCGTTGCCCGACCCGACGTCGCTCTCGGACGCCGCTCGCGCGATGCTAGGCGCTCAGTATCAGAAAACCACCGAGTGGGTTCTTTTGCGCACATGTCCACGTTGTATTTTTTTTTTGGCATGTTTTAACTGAGCGTGGCGCGTTCGTTTTAGTCCGACGGCGGTGCTCGAGGCGAGGCGGAAGCGCGTGTGCGAGGTGTGCACGCCGGCCCCGGATCGGCCGGTGATGATCGAGGAGGGGGACGAGTGGGAGACGCACAAGAGGACGAGGGCGCATCGGAGGAGGGCGGCGAAGCTCGAGAGGGAACGGGGAGGAATCGGGAGGAATCGAGAGAGGGGGGAAGGGGAGCGCGTGAAGGAGGTGGAAGAGATGGAGAGTAGCGGAGAAGGAGGATTGGAGGACGCGCAGAGGATGTTTGGGGTATGACGTTAAACCGTAAGGGCGCGCGTTGCGCGCTTGTTGTAGGGGATTAAGTACTCGGTCTTAGTATATATGCGTGCGTTCGATACTGTACATTCGACGTTTAGACACCGATCCCTCCGGAGTCCGTATATGTAGTTACGTGCGCCCCGGCTTAACTGCGATACACCCTCGAGAAGAGGAACATGCTCGTGCTCAACACCGCGGCGAAAACGTAGAACACCCGGCCGGCCTTGGACGGGTCGCCGTGCGAGAGCAGGTTGCGGAGCGGGAGGAAGATCTGGCCAACGCAGAAGTTGATGATCCCTGTGAACATGATTTCGTGTTCGTCAGTTTCGTGCTTCGTGAACGGAAAAAAAGGAGAGGATAACTCGCAGTTTAGGGAGAGTCCGACGGTGGATAACGCCGAGACGGCCTGCGACGCGGTGATGTCAGAGTCTCGGTAGTGTGCGTATGGAAAGAGAAGAACATACGTGGAAGGGCGCCACTTCGGGAATGATGACGAACGGGACAGGGCCGAGCCCCATCGCAAACGACCTGCGTGGGATGTCTATCGTTCAGCGCGCTGATCTTTCGGGGGAGGACCGTTCGCGATAGGCTTACATGACGAAGGTCAGGATCGCGATGCTGGACAGGACGACGATGCCTTCGTCGAGGCCGTAGCCGAGGGCAAGCGCCGACGCGATCGCGCCGAGCGCCGAGCCGTACATGAGTGTCTTGCGCCCGAGCCGCTCGATGAGGAAGATGGGCGGGAAGGTCATGAGGACGTTGACGACGGTGATCCCGAGCGAGACGTAGGGCCCGAGCTCCGGGAGCGATTTGGAGAGGATGTCGTTCGAGTAGTAGAGCACCGCGTTGATGCCTGTACGGACCGGTGAGGTGAGTTGAGCGGGAGAAGGTGGGGCCGAGGTTAGAGGAGGACATCACCGGAGAGCTGCTGGGACATCATGATGAGGCTGACGGTGAGCAGTGCGCGGCGGAGCTCGGGCGCTTTGAGCGCCTGCGGGACAGTGTACGCGACGGCCGGCGGGTCGGCGGAGCGGTGGAGGACTTCGGCGTCTTCCTCCTCCAGAAGAGCCTCTTGCTGCTCTGCATCATCTGGTGCACCAGCGTCAGCGTTATTGTTCGAGTGAGGAGGAACGGCCGCCCGACTGACCTTCATCCCGGAGCTTGGCTCGCCCGAACAGCCGCTGGCGCGCGGCCTCGACCTCAACCATGAGCCCGCGCCCTTCGAGCCAGGCGGGAGACTCGGTCATTGATGCGCTCACGAGGAGGTGGACGAGGGAAAGCGCGGAGGAGAAGAGGAGGACGTAGCGCCAGTGGGTGGGCGTGGCGTATTTGAATCCGAGGAGTTGGGTGACGAGGATGCCGATGACGATCGACAGCTGGTTGAGCACGCCTGAATCATGGGGTCAATGAATATGTTAAGTCTGGATCGCGTTGAGAGGCTCACCGACGCTTCCTTTGATTTTGGGAGGGGCGATTTCGGAGAGGTATATGGGCACGACGCAGATGCCGAGTCCCGCTGCGAGTCCGGTGGTGAACCTGTTAGGAGTCAGAGAAATGCAGGTCGGTACGTTGCCTTGAAGCGTACCTGCCGATCATGAGGAAGACGACGTTGCCGGACAGCGTCATGAGCCCGGAGCCCGCGACGTTCAGCACCGTGCTCGCGCGCACGGTGCCTTTGCGGCCCCAGCGGTCGATGAATACGTTAGCGACCATGCTCCCTACGAGACCGCCGACGGTGTATATGGAGGTCACAGTGGAGAACAACGCATCGTTCATCGGTATGCACGTCGGCAGCCCCAGTGCGGAGGCGGATTGCGCAGTCCGCCGACAAGTGAGGACGGCTTGGATCTGGTTGAGCGCCGATATGTGATATCCATACTAGACGCGTTCGTTGCATCAGTGTTGGTATGACAGTAAGTACTGCCCGGTTCGCTCACTTGAAACGAAGGAATGAGGACCCAGAGGCAGAGTGCCCACCCGTAGCGGGTGAAGGCCATAGCGACACAGGGGGGTACAGCCACCACTCCTTCCGTCTCTCCTGCAGCTGCGCTGTATGTCCGAGCCTCAGGTGCGCGAGATCGACGCGTTCAAGGCTTTCTTCGCCACCTTCGACCTCGACCGACCCGTCTCCGCCGTCGCCGACCTCAGCGATGGCGCAGCCCTGTTCGACGTCCTCAACTTTGTGTACGTCCCCTACACACCTCCCCACTCGTGGTTACGCTCTCAACCCAACGGCGCGGAGCTGACCGCGATATGATAGGGACGGGGAGTACTTCCGTCAGCCGACCAGGCCTGCAAAGGAGCTCTCGGACAACTGGGTCATCCGCTTCAGCGCGCTCAAGCGGCTCTACCGCCTCATGACCCAGTACTTCGCCGATGTCCTTAACCAGCCGACGGCCTCGCTCGACGTGCCGGACCTCCAGGCGATGGCGAAAGACCACAACCTCGAGGCGACGCTCGTCATGTGTAGGCTCACGATCGCGATTGCGGTGCAGTGCGAGCAGAATAAGGCGATCATCGAGAAGATTCAGAGTTTGAGCGAGCGTGAGCAGCATCACCTCATGAAGGCAATTGAGCAGGTAGGACGTGTTGCGCTGCGGACACTGGAGGCGGATGCTGAGCGTGTTTTCGAAGGTCATGGTCAAACTCAATCCCAACGAAAAGAGCGCGGGCGAGGCTAGCATGACCGAGTGAGCTGTGCTCTGCCAGAATGTTGCACGGTCATTGACCTAGTTAACCCTCATAGGGATGACCACTACTATCAACTCCAACATGAGCGATCACGCGTCTACTCCGAGAAGGAGACGCTCGAGAAGGTTTACCAAGCGCTCCTCGAAGAGCATCGCCAGCTCCAGACCAACTTTGACGACCTCGCGTCCGAGAAGGAGGAAGCGCAAGCACGGGTGCGCGAGCTGAAGCGCGAGGCGGAGGGACGGAAAAACGACGGAAAGGCGGACGTAATGATGCGCGCCGAGATCGACCGCCTGCGGATTGAGCTGTGAGTACCCTTGCGTCAGGGCAGTGGTTTCCGATACAACGGCTAATGCGGAAGGAGGATGTTAGCCAGAAAAGCGAAGACAACCTCGCGTCGACCGAGACTGAGCTTGATAAGCAGACGTCACTCGTCACGGAGTTGACACGGCGGGTCGACGAGCTTCAGGGCAAGGCGGATCAAGCTGCGAAGCTCAAGGACCAACTGGACGAGTACGCTCGATTTATCGTTTCGTTGGCTTCTAAACGCTGATTAGCGCAGATATCGCCATGCAGCTGATCGTCTCCAGAAGACGGAAAACGTGATGGAGAAGTACAAGAAGAAGCTACAAGAAGGCGCGGACCTCCGACAGCAAGTGAAGGTATGCGACTTCTTAGTGCAGACCGTATGTGGTGCTGATTCTGAATTGCTGCTGTAGTCGCTCGAGAAGCAGAATGCAGACCTCGTCGACAAGAACGCTTCGCTGGAGGAGGAGTACCGCAAAGTTTCCTCCTTCAAGCCCCTTATGGAAACATACCGCCAGCAGATCTCCGAGATGGAGGCCAAGGCGGCGTCACGCAACACCGAGCTCGACACGGTTAAGTTCGAGCTTGAGCAGACAAAGGCGAAGCTGCGCATCGCAAACGAGGAGCGCGCGAAGGACTCGGAAACGCTAGAGCTGTACCAGGAGCGCGTGCGCGAGCTGGAGCTCCAGGCGGTGCCCGCCAAGCCGAAGGCGAAGACGCCTAAATCGTCTGCAGATGTGGACCCCGATGCGTCCATGGAAAGCGCCACTTCGACCGCGGACGGGGAGGCTGCTAACAGGAGTGCGGAGCTGGGTGGCGGGCTCGATGGTGATGATGATGACGACGACGACTTGATGGATCGCAGCCTCGGCCAGGTCCTGGAGGGCGAGCTCGACGATGCGCTCACCGGAACCACCGTGACGGACCTCAAGATCCGTATCAAGAAACTCGAGCGCGAGCTTGAGTCCAAGCACTCCAAGTCGGCGGACGCGAGCCGGATCCTCGTGCTCGAAAACCTGCTCGAGGACGCGAACCGGATGAAGGTGCGGTACGAGACGGACTACCTTGCGGCGCACAGGGAGAAACTCAAGCTCCAAAACGACCTGGAGGAGATCCGCAGCGGCAGGAGCAACTTGGGTGACGGAGCGGAGGCGGCGATCGCGCTGCGGCAACGGCTGAACGAGTGTGTGGATGAGCTGGATAAGGTGAAGAAGGAGCACGCGGAGCTCGAGGTCAGATTTGAGGCGCAAACCAGGGAATTGACGATTGCCAAGTCAGACCGTAAGTCGTCCCCCTGCTCTGTTCTTTGTCATGCCTTACTCAGGGTTTTTGGTGTAGTCAACCTGGTGAACAAGGACCAACTGGAGATCCTGGCTACGCTTCGTGAGTCGGTGAATGAGGACAAGGCCGGCTTAGAGGAGGAAATTGGAGGGTACAAAAACCAGATCAAGGAGCTCAACGACAAGAACCGGATGCAACTCGAGCAGATCAACGGGCTCTTGATGGAGAAGGTGACCTTGCAGACGGAAGGCATTGATCAACGGGAACGAATGTTGCAGAGGGAGCGGGCTATCGGGTGCGTGATGGCCGGTCCGTCCACTGGCTGACTGACTGATGTGTGCGGCTCCGAAAGTGATTTGAGAGCGTCGCTGTCAGGAAAAGACATTCCGGAGGATGTGAAACAGAAGATGTTGGCATTGCACGAGGAGAACGTGCGGTGTCAGGAAGAGATCAAGACTCTGAATGAGAAGCTCCGCCAGGCGAGGAAGGTAAGCATCTGCTCTGAACAAGAAATGCATACATAGTTTTGTGACTCGAGCGAGCATCTAGTTCATCAAAGACCAGGATAAATTGTTCAAAGAGGAACATGCGAAAAAGGCAGGAACAATGCCATCAGATGCGTTCGAAGAGGCGGAGACGAGCTATCGCTCGCAAATAAAGATCTTGGAAGAGGACCTTGCTCGGGAAAAGGTGTGTATGGCACTGGTAGGCGGTTTTACACTATTCATGCCTGGCCTTGCAGGAAAAGAAACTCGAAATCATCAGGCGCTACCGCCGGGAACAAGAACTCTTGTTTGGTACTCTGCATTCCTTAGGAATGGACAGAGCGCGCGGCCACATGAGCCACACCCAGCAAAGTCGACCTGTCGCTTCGTCGTGGTTGAAGCAGCAACGACAAAGGGTAAGCGAGTGGATTTCCGTTGGTCAATCCACTCTTGCTGATGTTTCACACGACCAGACGACGCTGCAGCGTTGAAGGCGCGCGCATATATGCTCTCTACGCTTGGTTTTATTTGTGGATGGAACGCATGTACATATAATGTCAGCGCAGTATACCCCGTCTCGTGGATAGACGAACTGTAGGCGCACGTAGAGCGGCGGGCGTTGGCTTTCGTCACCCAATCGTAAGCCTGAGAACGGAAACTTGAGGCGGCGGCGTACCTCTTGCCTCTCTGCCACCGCTCATACCAGCGGCGCTCTGCGGCACCCACTGCTTTATCTTCCCCGCTCTCCCTCAAAACGGTGTCTCGTCGTCGGGCTCTACTAGCCTCGACTACGCCAGACACCGATCGTGCTCGTTCGCGCTCAGCCATCATGGACAACCCCCCGCCGACGCGTGACACGAACATACACACCATCGTCAAGGCGCAGATCGTGTTCCTGTTGTCGACGCTCACGGAGGAGAATTTTGAACGGAATCAGGCCGAGATACGCTCGGTATGTGCTTTCAACTCTGGCGGTTGGGCTCGCGTGTGCGATAAACTCATCATCGACCGTTTTTTCCCAACGTTGTGCAGCTGTCCGAACAACACGGTGTCGACACGTACCTCCACTTCATCCGCCGCCTCATAGTCCACTCGCAAGCTCGCCTCTCCTCTTCCGCCGCCTCCTCTGCCTTCGACCCGTCCACTGCCCTCACCTTCCGCCTCTTGATTCAAGAAACACAGCGACTCGCCCGGGACCCCTTCCTAGCCGACCGTTTTCGTGATGGAATCGATAAAGGCGAAGGCGACGTCTTCCGGCACTTTGATCTCGCTCGCTTTGTGGACCGCGTCGGTCTGCGCCCGCTCGAGCGGCTGGTGCTCGCGGCATCCATAGTCGCGGCGCCGACGCGTAAGGACCTCGCGACGCAGGCGCAGAACATCATCCGGCTGGAGTGGGAGAACGCGGTGCTCTCGTTATGCCAGCATCCATCCTTCGACCATGCCGACCTTAACCCGAGCCAGCTCGCGAAGTTGCTGACGAACCTGCTCTCCGACCCTCCTGCGGACGCACCGGTGTTGGACGCGCTTCAAAGGCAGGAACTCCTGCGGGCCGCGAGGACGAAGTACGGCGACGAGATCATCGAGCCGATCCTGCAGAGGATTCTTCCGAACTTAAGGTGGGTAGCCATCGAGCTGATTTTTTACGACACGCTGACAACAATGGCAGTTTGGCGCCGGGTACCGATCTCGTGGACACCTTCATCGACCTTGGGCCGGAAAATACGGGAGACGTGCAGAGCATGCGGGCACTGCTCTTCCGATTTGGCATCACGGACGCCAACCCGCCTACCGACAGTCAGCTCTTGGAGGTGGTTCAAGCTCTGGCTCGGTTTGCGGTGGAGGGCGTGGGCGTGGGCGACGTGAGCGCTCTCGTCGCAGCGTTTGGTAGCTTTGTGAGTCCGGAAAACGCCCTTCGACGCTCCCTCACTTACCTCACGAAACTCTTGCAGCACACAAAGCTAGACTGGCCTGCCGTCATCAGGTCGTTCGACTGGCCTGATCGGCATAGCGTGGACACCGCGACGCTCAAGTTGTTAATCGCGATACTCCTGAACTCTCCCGAAGATGCCGAACCTCACGCAGTTACTGGATTTTGGGACATCTGGGACAACGCCCTTGCTCAACTGCGTTTGCTTGACGCACTGCTATCACTCCCCGGCGACACCTTCAACTTCGTGACGCTTCCTGGCCGGAGGATTGTTACGGTCGACGACGTCTCCGTGGCGAGCCCTACTATTAAGTCACTCGCCGCAAACGTTCAGGGTCACACCTGGAACTCGCTAGACCTCTTCGAGGTCCTGGTCAGGTTCTCGGAGATTGGCACACCGGAGATTGTCAGCTGCGTACATGAAATGCTCGACAAAGCCGTCAAAATCAGTGCAGAGCTGGTTCACATGGGCCTTTTACAGGTTGAGGTTCGTCTCGCCCACTTTGCTGTGGCCGAGCAACCGATTTACTGAGTGTATGATCCCAGCGGCCAGATTGGAGTGGCATCCGTCGAGAGTATGGGGACAAGCTTCTTCACATGTTTCTAAATGGGCATCCCAACCATCAGCTTGTGTTCATGCGTATATGGCAAATACGTCCAACATACCTCACAGACGCTTTCCGTGACTTCTACAACGAGAGCGAAGTGAATATCACGCGGATCCTAGATGTAGCCCAGGATCTCAAGGTTCGTGGAAGACTGTGATTTCTTATAGGAGCGTAATGCTGATATCTCCGCAGATTCTGGACTCGTTGCTGGATGTGCAACCGTTCACTTTTGCACTTGACGTCGCTGCGCTTGCGTCTCGCCGCGAGTACCTCAACCTGGATAAGTGGTTGCAGGACAACATCAATACTCACGGAAAGGAGTTCCTCATGGCAATCCTGGACTTCTTGCAGGCTAAGATGGAGAGCGAGAAGGCTGCGCGGACGTCTGAGGTGGCCGTCGACTCCCAGCGCACTATGCCCTTAAATCCGCAAACCATTACCATCTTCCTACGTACATTGCGCAACAGGTGAGGTGGTTGCACTCGTGCCAACGAAACCTCTTAACGAACTTCCACTTTCAGCTCGAGCATGATGGAGAAGAAGGACGTTGACTACTGCCTGGAAGTTCGCAACTCGTGCTTGCAAGTGCACCCGCGGCTCATGAATCTGACTCCGGGTTCGGAAGTCGAGCCTGGGTTCACTGTCGTTAGCTACTCTCCGGAGATCGAAGCGGAAGTGGATAGCATCTACAAGCAGATGTACGACGAGTCGATTACCATCGACGAGGTCATCGTCATGCTGCAGCGCTTCAAGAACTCCACGAACCCGCGGGAGAATGAGATATTCTCCTGCATGCTTCATTTCCTCTTCGACGAGTACAAGTTCTTTCAAGCTTACTACCCGGCACGTGAGCTGGCCATGACCGGCTACCTCTTCGGCTCGTTGATCCAGTACGAGCTCGTCGACTACATACCCCTCGGGATTGCCATCCGATGCGTTATGGACGCTCTCAAGTGTCCGCCTCAGACCAATCTCTTCAAGTTCGGCTTGGAGGCCCTTGCGAGATTCGAGGGCCGGCTTGCCGAATGGCGTCCTCTCTGCGAACTTCTCCTCGAAATACCCAACCTCCTCCAGCAACGACCTGAACTCGGACCCATCATCCATCGAGCACTCGCGAACAGTTCTGATAAATCATCCAATCCCGCCGCACTGACGGTCGTCAACGGCCACGCCCCCGATATACAACCCCCTTTCACCGCCATACAGCCAGACTCAATCCCAGGAGACATCGAGCCCCCGTCTGAGGAATCGTCCGACAAGATGCTATTCATCGTCAACAATCTTGCTCCGAGTAACTTCGAGAGCAAGATAGACGAGATGCGTGAACAGTTCAAAGACGATTACTCAAGGTGGTTCGCCAACTATCTCGTCGATCAACGTGTCAGCACAGAACCGAACAACCATCAACTCTACCTCCGCTTTCTCGATGCCATCGGCAGCAAGACACTTTTCCGGTTCATCTTGCACGAGACCTTCGTCAAATCGGCCGCCTTACTCAATTCCGATAAGACGATGCAGTCAAGCTCAGAGCGAGCCATTCTCAAGAATGTCGGCTCCTGGCTTGGGACAATCACCCTGGCTCGCGATCAACCAATCAAGCACAAAAACCTTGCCTACAAGGAATTGCTCCTCGAGGCATTTGATAATACCCGATTGATCGTGGCCATACCCTTCGTCTGCAAGTCTCTAGAGCCATGCGCGTCCTCTAAGGTGTTCAGGCCGCCCAACCCGTGGCTAATGGCCGTCATCGGGCTTTTGGCTGAACTGTACCATTTCGCAGAGCTTAAGCTCAATCTCAAGTTCGAAATCGAGGTGCTCTGCAAGGCGCTCAACATCAATCTCGACACTGTGGAGGCCACGAGTCTGATTCGCAATCGCCCACTATTGTCCGAACCGGCGTTGGATTATGTTCCGGACATCGACTCGCTTCCTATGGGCGGTTACGATCCGTCCAACCAGCTGCATGCCGACCCTCATGTCCTAGGTCTTGGTCCTCCAGCTGCCTCAGACTCAGGGCGGGCCGTCGGTTCTCATATCGAGGGAATCTTGTCAAGTCTGCTCTCGCTTGTCACGATCAGTCCGCAGCTCGCCCCTTTGCATACAAACATAGCATTCAAGAGAGCGATCCAATTGGGTGTCGATCGGGCAGTTCGTGAGGTCAGTGGAACGGTGGTGCAAATGTCGTTTTTGCTCACTCGTAGCGCAGATCATTCTGCCTGTTGTCGAGCGCTCAGTCACTATAGCCGGCATCTCTACTAGGGAGTTGGTCGTCAAGGACTTTGCCACGGACACCAATGTGGATCGACTGCAAAAGTCTGCCCACATGATGGCCCAGAAGCTAGCCGGAAGCCTGGCGTTGGTGACGTGTAAAGAACCGCTCAGAAGCAATCTTGCTACCCACATGCGGCAGTCTTTGGCTGAACATGGCTTTGGCGAAGTGAGTACTCCCTCGCCGGTGCATCGCAAGACTGACGGCTCTAAAATCGCTCCCTTCCAGATCATATCAGAACAGATCATCATGCTTTTAGTGCAAGACAATCTAGAATTCGCCTGCCAAGCCATCGAACAAGCCGCGAAGGACCGGGCTGTGGATGAAATCGACGACGCTCTCATGCCATCCTACGAGGGACGCAGACGACACAATCAGGTATGCCACCGTTGACTGTGTAAGAGACTGTTACCAATACTGTTTGTTAGCAACGGCCCAACCAGCCATACTGGGACGTTCAAGCACCACCTCAGAATATATATCCCGTGCCGCTGCCGGATCCTCTCAGAATTAAAGCCAGTGGAGTTCAACCTGTGCAGTTACGAGTTTATGAAGATTTCGGTGATTTTTTCTATTCTTCGCCATGAAATACCTGGCTAACCCATTGACAACCTTATAGGCAATGACCCCAAGCGTTTAATGACGAGCCGACCTGGCTCTACAGTATCCTATACCAGGAACGAACCGCCTACTTATTCTGCCACGCCGCCCCCAGACCAACCCGTGGCTAACTCTAATGCATTCTCCCATGCTGAAGCAATGCAGCGTTTCCTCGTATGCGACATTATTTTGTTTCACTGTTCGTCTCCTCACGGCCCGTCAGATCATTGTGAAGGAATTGGATGCTATCCTCGAGCAGCTGCCAGTCGACTCGCTGACTGCTCTTCCGGCCAATCACGAAGTCCGACAGTTAGTCCGACAGGTTCTCTTCCTCACGACCGAGTCGGCGGAGCCAAGTCACACTGCGCTTGCGCTGTCTCAGAAGATAGTACAATGCCTCTACCGAACGCAGTCGCAACTTGGAAGGGAGATCTACGTGGCGTTATTACAGCAACTGTGCGATATGTTCCGGGACGTCAGACAGGAAGCCTTGCCCTGGTTGGCCGAGGCGGAAGACGATGTGAGTATAGGATAAACCCCTATACACAAATATTGATGTCGGGCAACCACCAGCGGAAGTTCAACGTGCCTGTCACTGTGCTCTTGTTCAAGAGCGGCTTGCTCAAGGTTTCTCAGCAAGATGTTCATCTAGCGAAACTTCTGGCAAACCCTCGACCAATCCTGCAAACCTATGTCGCTGGCTTGATCCGCGAATGCGTCACCGCTAATCCTCCTGTTGCTTCACATCATCAATTTGTTACCTGCGTCCCCCGCCTGATTGAAATCTACCGCGAAGGCACGGCGAATGAGGAGTGAGTAATATGCAACTACCGAGGAATTGCTTCCTTACTGTTATCAGTGTCATATCCCTTGTGGACGACCTTCGTGGCGTGCGTCGCCCGGCTTCAAGAATGGCCCAAGACCCCGTGACGCGCATTCCGTCCGCCAAATTGGAGACCGACGAACTACGCAGTCAGATGCAAGCTCACTTCCAGCGATGGGTCGGTATCTACCAACGCTCTCCCAAGCTCGACGTCCACTTCGAATACTTCGTTCGGGAGCTTGAGAAGACGCGCGTCCTCAGCACGGATGACGTGTCTCTGCTCTTCTTCAGGGTCTGTGGCGAGGCGAGTATCAGTCACTATGTAAGGAGTGTGGCTACCGGTCAATTCGACTACGCGTTCCAAGCCGTCGATGCTTTTGCCAGACTGGTGACGATGCTCGTCCGTTTCCAAGGGGACAAGACAGGCATGGGCTTTGACCAGGCGAAGGTCTACTATCTGAAGAAAATTCTCTCTACTGTCACCCTCATCTTGGCCCACCTGCATGAGGAGCAGGGAATGGCGTTCCAGCAGAAACCTTTCTTCCGTTTCTTCTCGAGCCTCGTCAATGACTTCCACGCGATAAAATCGAGCTTGGGCTCTGTTTACTTCCGCTTCCTCACGACGATCAGGTAAGATATCATTCATGATCAGATTATGCACTTGCTAATGTTCGGATTACCAGCGAGACGTTCAGCTCATTGCAGCCCCGCTACTTCCCAGGTTTCGCATTCTCTTGGACGTGCCTCGTCTCTCACCGCCACTTCATGCCCAACCTACTGATGTCGGAGCATCGTGAGGTCAGTCGGTTATTGTATTATTGTATGAGACCCTCTCATCGTGTACTCAGGGATGGTCGAGCTTCCACGAACTGCTGCTATCCCTCTTCAAGTTCTTGGCACCATTCCTTAAGAATGCCGACCTTCAGCCTGCGATGAAAGATCTATACCGTGGCACACTTCGCCTCCTCCTCGTCCTCCTGCATGACTTCCCCGAGTTCCTCAGCGAGTACTACTTCACCCTCTGCGATGCCATACCCCCTCGCTGCGTTCAGATGCGCAACATCATATTGAGTGCCTATCCCGCCGGCCTCATATTGCCGGATCCCAACCTTCGCGACCTCAAGTTGGACGCTATCCCGGAAATGGGCCCCATACCCGCCGTGCTATCCGACTTCGCGGCCGGCTTACGGGACCCCGAACTGCGCAGTCAGCTAGACCAGTATCTGGTAAACCGCGGGACCCCATTGTTCCTCCCATCGCTCAAGAGTCGTCTCCATGTCGCTGATGGCACTGAGGGATCTCCGGAGGGATACGACTTATCATTCATTAACTCCCTCGTGATGTATATCGGGATGTCATCCGTCGCACAAGCAAAAGTACGAAGCGGCGCGACCCTGTTCGTTCCGACCGACCCCGGTGTCGTCGCGCTGCAGTACTTGGCAACGAATCTCGATATGGAAGGTAAGCCAGTCGGGTTGAATCCATTCAATATCACCCTCTGACATGTGCCGTAGGCCAATATCACCTGCTCTCTTCGATGGTGCTGCATCTCCGTTACCCTAACGCGCACACTCAATGGTTCAGCTCCCTGGTGCTTCATCTTTTCCTCGAGATCCAGGAGGGCCGCTTCGGTGAAGTCGTGACGAGGGTGCTGCTGGAACGCTTCGTTGTCCATCGCCCTCATCCGTGGGGAGCCATGGTCACCTTCATTGAGCTGATGCGCAACCCAAAGTACGAATTTGCCAGCAAGGAGTTCGTTCGCATCGCGTCGGAGGTGACCCTATTGCTGGAGAGTGTATGTTCCTCGTCGATGACGCTCGCGCAGTATGTTCCGGTCTAACGTATCGCTCGAATAGGTCGCACGCACGGTTTTCCAGGCTTGAGCAACGCTTTATCGTCGTCTTGTGTTATCTGTGTCATATATTTCGCATGTTCTTTGGGTCTTCACCGTCACACTGTACTGTACCACTAGTCTCCCGCCCACGGAACCCACTTTGGACGATATTCATGACAGCGATGCTATGTTACCGTTACCCCATTGTATCACAAAATTAGCTAGACATAGTATACTGTTGTTAATGCTTCCGGCACATACACTATGTGACCTCCATTCCGTTAGGCGACGCGCCCGCGGCTTTTTGCGCAGCTCCGTCTCGTGTAGGTGAGCCGGAGCGGGATCTCGACGGACTGCGCGACGGAGTTCGCGACACATACCGCGAACCTGCATCCGACACCGGTGATCGCGTTCCCGACCGTGACCTTGACCTGGAGCGCGAGACGTAGCGGGAGCCAACGCTGGCGCTTCCTCGAGACCCGCGCGCGGAGGCACCTGAAACGCTGCCGGAACTCGTTCTTGAGCGGCGACTTGATCTGGAACCTGAGCGGGACCGGGTCCGAGAGCGACTGCGACTACGCTCTTCTTCATCTTTGCCTTCCATGGCGTCCAATAACCGACTCTTTCGGGGGCCGATTTCGCCGTTCTCTTCGAGAATCGACCGTTTCTGTATGCGAGGAAGGATGATGTCGCAGACGCGTTCTTCGTTCAGCAAGGCGTCAACGAACTCGTCCATGTAGGTCAGGGTATATCCGGCTGGATGAGGTTATGTTAAGGCGCATATAAATGCTCGGGACGCTGCGACGCACCCATACTCCTGTTTCGTAGCTTCCTATAGTCCTTCAGAAGCGGTTCTAACAGTTCGTACACCTCGACCGCGGCGAATGTCATGCGTATATAGAGCGCTGCAAGAGCGCGGAGGTATCTGTGGAGTCAGAGGAATCAACCGAAAGGGGTCGGTGGGGGCTGGCGGTGAGGCATACTTGAACTCGTCGGCTTGGAGGTATTCTATGAGAATCTCCTTCTCCGGTTGAATCTGGAGCAGCTTCAGCAGAAGGCAGATGTACTCTGTTGGACGCTGGTTCCCGTACACGCCTCCAATATAGCGTAGTTCGATAGCTTTGTCGATCAAGCTCTCGGCTTAAGGCAATGTCTGGTTGGGAACGGGACATTGGGCGTACGGGATGGAGTAACGCACCTGTCAGCGCGAAACAGTGTTCCTTCCAGTACGCCGATTCGTATATACGGTTGCGGATGACGGTTTCGACTAGATACTGGAACACTCAATCTGCTTCTGACCTCAGTGTTACCAATCAGCGCATTGCTTACCTGAGGGTTCTGGCCGTGGATAGCGAGCGCGCCGCGGACGGTAGTATTCGCCATCTTGACGTAGACCTGGACGTGTCCAAGAGGTTACCGGTGGCCCAGCTCCGTTTTTTTCTCTGAGCCGTAGGTTATAGGGACGCAAGCTCGCTCGGTTTGTATCCTTTGTAGCCTGAGACAGGGACGCCAGAGGTGTGGGGGATTGCAGCAAGCCTTGAGCAAACTAATCAAGCTACGTTGAGCTATTACGTGTATCGGATTAGTCACGTTATGTAGGCTTTCACTTCGACCTGCGATTCGCATATGTACTTCGCCATTTCCGGGCTTCGTTCAACATCAGCTGGGTCTGCAGTCTGACCTCGGAAACACATGCGTCCGAAGTAAGCCCCATGAGAATAAAATGTAGGTCTTACAGCTAACATCCACTTGCTAGTTCATGACCCATTGACACGTTACTTCTCAACAACGAAATACTCGAAGCCCCATAAGTTAGCGACAGTACTATATACATTGTACGCCACATTCTTTGCCTTCGATACGCATCAGATCCCCATATGAATGTACGTTGCCCATCTGCTCGGATCGGGCTGCGATTCACGCACTGCTGTATCAAGTGCATATGCGATGTCGTCTGGTTCGATGCACTCTCCGTCACCACCAAATATATAGCCCAAGCAAGAAGACACACTACTGAATGGTGATGATGAAGCCCGATATATAAGATGTCATCGCCAGTGTATCAGCACCCGTCTGCTTCATGATGGCTCGTTTATGTCTCAGTGTTCGCACTCAACGCATGCAAAACTACAGGATAACAAATCAAATTCCTGTAGGGCATACAAATGGTGCGTCAGAGGGCTCATGTGGGGACACGGTCATGAAAGCCAGGGCTTACGACCGTCTGGCTATATTTGCCGCGATGTCAAAGGGACCAAGCATGAGTTCATGGACGGAAAACGTTAGGAGAAAGATATCATATACTGCGTAGACCGCGACGGAATATGCTAACTGGAAAGGGCTGTTTTCCGCGTTCCAGGCGAAGCAGAAGATAGACGGCACTGCAGTGCTCCGAAGTCATAATAGGATAGAGAAATTATTCCTGGAACCACCTTGTCTCAGCACTGCCTTCTTTCCCAATGTCATCGATACGTTCTCGTTCACATCGGTCTTTTGGTACAGCCAATAAGCCATCTTGCCGCCATGCCGCCAACGTTCCTTGATCTGTGCGAAGCCCAATGTGCTCATGATTGCTTGCATGTGCTCAAACGTTAGATACCGCGAGTTCGCGACGCATGGTAGCGGGAGCTATATACCGGTGTCAACCGAAGTGCGAGGTGAATGGATATTCATACTCACAACAAGGAAAAGTAACCCGTCGGGGCGAAGCATGTTACGAGCAATACGTAGCATTTTCCCTGGCAATGATATGTAATGAATCGTTTCTGCGACATTGAAGGTACTATACCTCGTTCCTTTGCGTCTGGGACGAAGTTAATGACCAAGCTCAGACTGATGACGTCCCATTGCGCGCGGTTTAGATCCTGATCCATCAGAAGGAAGTCCTGCTCTAGGATCTCCGGATGCCGAGAGTGAAGGTCCATTGGTGTCGCATTTATCCAATCTTGGCATGACCGGTAGTTATCTGGTTTCAAAGCGCCGACTTCCAGTAACCTGCAGCACGGATTATGCATAGCACCAGATCGCGAGGGGAAAAGCGTACTTGAGACGGGTAACTCCCGCCATTCGTCCTGGAGGGCGGTTAGGGCCATAACCTAGCTCTTGTAGCCAGAGGATCAAAACACGTTCGCTGCCTCCGCCTCGGTCCTGTCCCTGTCCGATGGTCGACATTCGTTGGTACTCATCCAGTCCTCCGAGTTCCTCGATCTCTTTGTCAATCTGCTCCAGCTCCGCGGCGTTGGTATCGATAGCGCGCCTCTTCCCCTTCTGGTTGCCACTCACGAGCGTAGCTTGCTGGCGTCCAGGTCTTTGCGCAATCAGTTGAGCCCGGCGTTTTATAAGGACGTGGAATCTGCGTATGATTGCAGCTGTCGCCTCGGGGGATTTCGTTGCGGAGGTGTTTGTGCTCGTTCTCGTTACCGGGACTTTGCGTTTGCGGACTTTCGGCATGGTATCATAACAGAACCGTTTCTTATGCCCACATCAGATGGTTACAAGTAAGGAGAGTTTTTCAAGTAGTGCGTAGTCTCCCGCACAAGCGAGTTGTGAATGGCAGGCAATAGGTATTCTGAAGAAAAGAGGAGTAGCAGAGCGAAGCTCGCCGACATGGAGGTGCACTGCGGAATCATTGAAACGTCGCCCGTGTAACATTCAAGGTCGCGTCTGCGAGACCTGCCGCGCTTTGTCCGTTACTTCCTGTAGTTCATCCGCTTGTTATTCCGAGCTTCAGCATGGCACGAAAGCAGAATTTGCTCACTTGTAGGTAGAAGCAAACAGCTCACTCCATCACGATATTAATCGTTGGATAGGGAAACTCTTACCCCTCGTGTTATTCCCGCTCATCCAGGTTCTGGGTGAGTGATGCATGTTCAAGCTCGTGTATGACTTCATGATATTCAAGCTACTGCATTTTATCAGGTGTCAAGTACTATTTCATCCCGTTCATCCAAGGGACTGAAGGGTTCTTCGCTGCTGCATGTCCGAAGGACTCAAATGCCTCTTCCGGTTCCCCAAATCGGCTTGCATACAGTATGTACGCTGTTGGACAGTCCATCGTGGTACCATGAACTCCACTAATAACATGATGTTGTCATCTTGAAGCTTCTGTAAAGGCCATTGACCACCAGCTCTGCATCCTCGTAAGCTTCTTTGAAGGTGCCCTGCACCCCTCTACGCTTCCCCTCCTCGTCGAATTTCTAGCCAACTGGACTCCTCTCGCCGTTTTTCCCTTCGTCGAAGCTGCTCGTTCCAATCGTTCATTTCTCCTCGGATTCCCTGTCCTCCTCGGCCTCGTCTACCAAAATGCCAGCGTTGCCCTTACCATGCCAATTTACTGGCTCGTGTTTATCCTGTCCGGCCATTCTACGACAGGGCCCTCCGCAGGCAACAAAATCCTCAACGCAGACGCCCTAGCCATACTATTTGCCCTTTTCGTCGGATACCTCATCCCCAGCGCCGCCATGTTCCTCACCCTCACCGACCCTTACATCACGGCGATCTGGCAAGCTTTCCCCCTATGGATGGGCATTGCACAACGATTCCACCTCGCGCTCATTCGCCGCCGCTCCTCCCAAAGAGGCGCGCAATCCGGATACGGAATCACCCAGCTCATATACTCGCTTTCCTTCGTGATCTCCGTCGCCGCCCATGCCTTCGTCCTCTACCCGCGGCTCGACATCGACAACCTGGCGGAGACGGACTGGGCGTCGTTGAGATATATCTTCGTTCCGAGCGCTCCGCTCACGAAGACGAATCACAGTCTGGAGCTCCTGCAGTGGGACTCGTGGACCTCGTTCGGAAGCAGCATGATCGCTGTCCTGTGGCTCGGCCGCACTCCGCTGCAGGTTATCGGTCTTGCGCTCTGGCAGATTATCGCGTTTGTCGCATTAGGCCCTGGCGCCGCGCTCTCCGTCGTTTTCATGTGGAGGGAAGCCAAGATTGCAGGATGAACGTACGGATTATTCGATAGCGACGACAAAAGTGTTGGTGATGCTGACGCTCCTTGGCGAGAGGCGATGTCCACGTTGAAATCTCTTCGCCGACTGGAAGCCGCGACAAAATAATGTACATACGTTCAAAATATACAGGAATACATCACCCGGCCTCTATGTTTACTTCCTCTTTACCGGCGCCTTGCCGTTGGACTTGCCGTTGGCTTTGCCAGCAGGCTTCTTTTTCCTCCGGTCGTCGTCTGAGACATCAGAGTCGTTGCCGCGTCCGGTCTCTGCCCGCTTCTTGTCCGCTACATTCATGGCTTCGGGTCAGCTTCGTCACGAGTCAAAGAAAAACGGCGGGACGGACATTTGGCGGCTTTACGCTCGAGTTCGTCCCAATCGTCTCCGTCGCTATCATCGTCGTAAGATCCGCTTTCGCTGGCGCTCGAGCCACTGGCGTCGGAGTACGCGTCGGATTCGTCGCTCGACTCTGACTCTGACACTTCTTCGTCCTCGGCTTCGAACTCTGACTCCGTATCGGATTCATCGGAGCCGGCACTCTGCAAGATATCCATCAGCACTTGGCTAAACGCGGGAAATAACGAAGGCACTCACATCTTCACCGCCGGCAGAACCGCCGAGGAAACTCCAGCCGCCATGCTGGAAGAAGTCGTAAGGACTGTCGTTGATGGTTTTCATGATCGGTCCCCAGTTCAAGTTCACCGGTCCTTCGGCAAGCGGAATGTCGACAGAGCTGGTCCAAATGGTCAGCGTCCCGGAAGGCGATGCAGAAGGATAGACCTTACTCTAGCCAGTTCTTGACATCATCAAGCTGCGTGCTTGGTATCGAATTGATATGTAGCGGTGTTTTCGTAAAGTCCTTGAAGACGAGAACCATATCAAATTGCTTCAAGCCAAACTGCACACGTTCCAGTGACGCGATCTCAATATCGCTCAGTGTCACGACAAGGAACGGCGCGTCGGATAGATGGACGAGGCACTCCGTTGTCGGCATAAGGCGCACGTTGGTCCGATGGGGCACACCCTCGAAGGACAACTCGCGGAAGGGAATGTCAATCTCTACAGTATCTCCCGTCTGAACATTCGATGTTAGCGAAAGCGAGCGACCACAAAGACAACCGCTTACAGATTGCGTGGCAGCTTCGGCCACCTTCTCCGAGAAGTGCTTGAACTCCTTATTCAGCATTTGTCGGCGCTTACGTTCTTGTTGTTCCATCTCTATTTCGTCTTCGTCTCCATAACGGTACTTGCGTTTCCTGTTGCCGGTTTCGTCGAACTGCACGTCGGATGCTTCACGGAAAAATTGCACGTCCTGAAGATCCTGTAAGCATTCAGTTCGCTTCCAAGTACCACAAACGTACGTGCGCTTTTCGCTTGCCGATCATGATGGGTGATTTGAGATGACAGTGAAAGATGACGAGAAGCTCGTTATCGCAAGGCTGGAAGAAGAGGTGCTTGATGTTGCTGAAGAGAATATCTGCAAGTGTGTGAGACAGCGGCTCAAAGACGGGATGAACATCCCAGGTACTCACCGACTTTCTGATGTCCTGGTGATACGTAACGCAGACCGTTCTGGTGAATCTCCACCTCGCCCGGAAGTCGCTTCCCGTCTAAGGCAGGGCGGATGAATACTTCGGGAAGCTTATGCGGTCGGCGACCCTTTACTTCGACGAGGCTGCCCTGTTCAATGACATCGGCAAGCTGCTTCTTTTGGGCTTCCCGCTTGTTGATCTCCTTTTTCAGCTCTGTAATTTGCTTCGCGATGTTGTCAAAGCGATGCCCGTCCGTTGAACGATACGTGACCGATCGTATGAAGGTGGCGTCCGGGTCTTCAAACGGCGTATCCTCCTTCTTCCCGGCGAGCTGACCTGGCGTCTGGAAGTTGATGCGCAGAAGGGTATATTCGCCCTCCTCGTTCTTGCTCGCGTTCTTGATCGCGTTGATGTGGAACGGAACCGCAAAGCCATTGATGGGGACGATGACCGATGCCATCTTCCGGTCAACGAATATCCGCAAGTTCTCTACCTCTCGCGGCAGGCCGGCCTCGCCCTTATAGCTCTGGAATCGCTTCCACGACTTGGCCTCATTCTTGCCAGCACCATCCCCTTCCTCCGAGTACTTCGCAAGACCCTCCGACTGCAACGCAGCGTGCAGCTCGCGCTGATGCTCGTGAATCTTCGCAGCCGTCGACTGCAAGACCTCTTCCTGCGCAGCGCTTCGCGTCTTGTTGCGCAGTACTTTGCCACCAGCGGTCTTGTTCTTCATGGGCGAGCCGTTGACTAGGGCCTTCGAGGGCGCAGCTTTGGCGGGTTTCTGCGGCTTCTTTTCTTCTTCCTGGTTGATGTAGAACATCGTGTCGCGTGTTCCACTCACGCCGGCCGTGAATAATGTAGCCCGAGAGTCATCCACCCTGACAGTGTCGGCGAGCTGGAGGGCGTATCTACGGCAGACTTGAGCCTTACAAATACCCGACGGAAATATTCAGACGCACTTTTTCCCTCCCGCCTCCTCCAAGTCTTGGAAGCCCAGGGACAGATTGAGAATCATACCGGTTCTCAACTTGCGACCGTTTTTGGCCGAGAGGAGATACGCTGAGTCACGGAACTCTAGGCCCATCTACCCGACATAGTTAGATATGTCCACGGAGCACGTCAGCTAACATACTCCAAAACCAATAGACTTCACGAAGTTGCCCTCGAGCTCTGGCTTTTCCTTCTTCACGTAGTTCAGAGCGTGTTGGTAGATGTCGCGGATAACGACCCCGTTCTTTATCTTGATAAGGAGCTCTCCCTGCAAGGCTAAAAGCAGGTTATAGATGGCTTCCTGCTCCTTAGTGGGATCCACGATGAAGCTCCGCCCAAGGTTGGCACAGTAGCCCTTGTACCGCATACCGAGCGAGACGAGCAAGACGCCCTTATGGGCCAAGTCGTCTTCGGTGGATTCCGCGCTGAAACGCAAGTCGTACCCAGAACTTGAAGATCGTGATTGGATGATGGGGGTGTAGCAGAACTCCGTCGACATCCAGTCGATCTGATGAACGTGAGCATCATCTCCGAATGACTTCTCGCTAGTGAACATACATTGTTCAGACCCTTTCCCTTGTCCCAGACCTTCATATCCGGTCCTTTAGCGGCTTCGCCCTCGCCAGACCCTAACCTACTCTCGATCTGCCTCGCGAACGCTTCGTGCGAAACCTTCGCTTCCCGGTCCAGAATCATCTCCAGCTTCGTAGCAACATGATGGGCAAGGAGGGTGGACGTTAAATTTGCGGCTGTCCGGACCAGTTTCTGCAAACCAGATATGAGCCGTGGCGACTTCAGAATGTAAATAGCCACGAACCATCTCCTCCTCGTCTTTGACAGCCATGAAAGCTGATACCGCTGGTCCCATATCCACCACCTCCGGCTTCTTGTTGGCTGAATCGAGCGCCCTGTTCCACTCGTCGATGAATTTGCCGCGTTGCTGCTCCTTCAGGAACGTCCCGACGCGCCCGTGCGCAATGTAGCGCTCCAAGAACTTGTTCAGAGAGTCATTCGGAGGGTCCTTCGCCTTCGGCATGACAAAGATCTCTATCGGTACCGGCGAGCTCGGTGTTTGTATTTGGGAAAGATATTTCGCTACGTATATGCCGTCAGCCGTGGTCGAGACGAGAGCGCTGACTCCGCACACCTTTTGACGCCGAACATAGTATGTAGACCTTGTCTTTTTGGAAGAGGAAGAGTGTGGAAGGGAATTCAAAGCCGAAGAGCCACGTCTGTCGCGCACGTCACGTCGGAGAGCACCCCTTCGGGAGGAACAAGGACCCACCTGAAACGCGCTGCCTTTCCGGATAGGCTCGTCTTCGCCGGCCGATTCGCCTGATGGTGCAAACAGTGCGTCCACCTCCGATATTGAGCTGTAGTCACTGTCGCCATCGGCGCTCTACGAAAGGGTTGTTCAGAGCTCGAGGCGGCGGGATCTGGAAACGCAGCAGCCACACACCGTCCAAGAGTCAAGCACAAGCTTGAGGCGCGCGTTGAACTGAGCCTTGTTCAGCTGTACTTTGTCGCCCATGGTAATGGTGGTGGATGAAGAAGAAGGAGAAGAGGCGGTCGTCGCCGACGGAGGTACGGTCCAAGCTTAGGGAAGAGTCAGACGCGCGCTCGTCCAAAATGCGACACGCTGCACGTGTTCCGCCGACGTCAACCGGTCCGCGCTCGCATCGCTGTCGCGCCTCGACAAGATCAAGGTCGATTCAAGTAACTCAATCTTGTCGTATGACATCGCGCATGGGTACTATATACCATACAGCAGCTCGAAAGCTTGACTAGTTCAACAAATCTACGATAATTGCCTGCCGCCGCAGAGAAGAACCCAACGCAGCGTTCACGAAAACCCGTTCACCGCCGGCAATATTACCATGTATCATGACCCCATGAGCTTCGTGGATGTGGCCAAAGACGTGAAGCCTGCAATTGGGGAGGTCCTCGAGCCGGGATCGAAGAACTGCGCATCCAGCTTTCACCCCCTTCCGTGTCGCGTCCAGGATATCGTGCGGAGGGGTGTGCGTTATCAATATGTCAATATCCTCCGGTATTCTCGACCACAGTTCTAGAGAGCAATAAGAGTCGTGCGGATTGTTTAGAATGATATGCACCATCACCGACCTGTCGCCTGTCCTTGGCCATGATACTTGAAAGCACCTTGCGCGTACAACGGCGAGGCCTTGGTGTTGATAGAAATTCAACAGTCAGGTGAAGAGCGTCTCATGTACGTGTACTGACCGGAGATGCGTATATCTTCCAACGTCGACCACCTGCTTCAATCTCTGTAGCCTCGTTCTCAAGGTAACGGATGTTGGCTCCCAGGGCCGCATGGCCTTTGACCAATTCACGAGCAGCTGCCAGCTCCTTTGAACGTATCAGTAACCAGGACGCCGATGGAACAGCGTCACCGGGAGCGTACCTCGGGGGGCATCGACCCCGTCCCTTCCCAAGTGAACAACGGATCAAGGCATAACTGATCGTACCAATACGGACATCAGGTTCCAAGCACGGGATCCCTGGGAGTTGCACCAACATCGTGGTTCCCAGCAGTCACTCTGCAAGTTCAGATATGAGACCGCGGCCCAGCCCATCGGCCACACATATTCACATTTTACATGGGTGGTCCATGCTCATAAGCCAGTTCGTGGTGGTCTTGAGGTGAGCGGTGTACCCCCAGCTGCTCAGGTCTCCTGCATGTATCAGAACGTCGCCCGGTGGTACAGGAAATAGCTTCGAGTGGTTGTCGGAGATGCAAACGAAGCGAGTCCAGCCCAAGCCTGGATGAGGAGGAGGGGCTATTGGGTCGTGTTCCACGTAGATGCGTGCCCCAGAGCGAGAAATGATAACAGGAGTTTGGCTTGAGAGAATGCTCATGGCGGAAAATTGAGAACTATATGCAGTAGGCGCTTGTGGATGATGACGAGCGCTAATATGATCATGACAGCACTTAAAGCTACAGAATCCATTGCAACGCAATGGCCGACATGTTTATGGTACCATCCTCAAACTGAGATTGCCTCCAGCGTATGTTTCCACACTCGCTCCTGTCCTTCGACGGTGATGAACTCGTCGCGACGTCGTAATGTTTTCCCCGTTTCGCCAAATCGTAATACGCGACCTTCGCCTTCGCCTTTCAGTAGAGCATACAGCATGAACTCACCCGAATCACTGGGCGACCGCAGAAGTATCCAGGCGACATAGTCAATGACAACCTTGAGCAGCAACGGTACATCGAAAGGTAAGGAAGGCGTATACACGACGCCCGGATTCGTGTGAATAGTCGTAAGCCATGGGTTCTCGGTAACGAAAGCCTTGCAAGACCGTCATCATTAGCCATGAGAAGGAGCGATGAGCAGGCCTCGGAATGCATATGTACCTCAAGACTGAGCTCCTGGCAGGCCGTGATCGTTTTGCGAATCTGAAATATGCTAGTCTTGTAGAGCTTTCTCAAATCGAGGTCGTCATCCGTTTCGATCTTTCGCCCAGCCCGACCCGCACTACCGATAGAGAGGAGCTTGGCAGGCTCAGCCATCTCCCGAGCTTTGCGGAGTAAAGGAAGTAGCTGCCAACGAGAGATGAGCAACTTTGCATCCGACTAGACGCGCCTCATATGGAATACTCACCTCGAGGGTGAACAGCCATCGAGCGTAGTATGACGCAGCCGCTTTCTTCTCTAGACCTTCCTCCGTTGGCTCGTACCCGTTTAAGTTGACGAGCGCAATGGTGAAGACGAGATAGTTAAGCTTTGGAAGGCGGGAAATCAACTCGGAGGTGACAGCGCGGACATTGCGCATGAGCGTTGCTTCACAGTAGACAAACTCGTGCTTCGCTGCAGCAACGGAGGGTTTCGGCAGTGATGCGATGATACGGTCGGCGGCTAGACCGACAAAACACGTCAGCGACAAGAAGGTAGGTCACAACGACCGTGGCACACCTTCGCGATTCCTACCGCATATTATAATATGCACATTGCCTTTCGTATGACGTGCGAATGCTTCCACAATGCCTCGACCAATCCCACTCGTCCCGCCGATGAACAGCGCGGTCGGTACCGTTGACAGAGCCGATAGAGCAGCGGCATTGTAAGCCTGCGCTTCAGTGAGGGATGGCATGGTATGACAGTCACGACAGAGCGGTGGATGTACGCAAACACGCACGAGAAAGCTGCTTTCGATGCGGCACAGATGATACGTAAGTAACCCGCTACCGGGACCTCGTCGGCAATCTACCTACCTACCTACCTAGCAACTCGCTGCGGTCCTTGCACAACGCAAAGAGAGTTTGTTAGCTGTGATGGAAACAACGAGGATGAAAGCTATCACGCATAGTCGTCAGCAATTAATCGCACGGAAGATGCGCCAATATTGTATTGATCTATGCAGTCGCAATATTCCGCGCATAATGAGTTGATGCGATCGACGTGCCGTGGGATGTTCGCCGGAACGTGTTTCGGACGTCCTCCGAAGTGCGTCTTCGGTGTACTTACTCTTGAGGGGGCACCAGCTTTCGATTTTGCGTTGCTATCCTTTTGCCGCCTCAAGCCAAGATATAAGCACCATCTTTTTGTTATGTGCGCTAGCAATATCATTGCAGACTTGCCTGGGCACGAGCTGTGGATGACATTTGTGAGCGATGCGCTGGCGGCTGAGCCGGCTTCATGCCATTCACCTGCGCCTGCTTATTTGTAAATGCAATCCATTCCAGATCAAGATTCTTCTTGTGGTGCCTGCTGTACTGGATTCTCAACAATTCTTGACGACCCTGAGCCAAGCTGCAACGGTCTATCCGCATATTACCGGTCGCATCGTACGCATTGGCGGCGCCTGGAAGGTATCTTTGATTCTTGCCGGAGAACGACGAGCTTCAACAACATTGTCCGAAGATACGATCGACTTGTCTGCCTATTCCCACTCAAATCTCGGCTGAGGATGGCGAAGATGCCTCGGCTCTTGGCCTTACTGAATCGGTGGTACAGCCTAACATATTCAAGTTCCTCCATGATCAAGCTGCTAGGAGCGGGCCTGTTGGCGAGGATACGCCCCTATTGCGATTCAAACTGACCCTCACGAAGAAGGAAACTATCGTTGGCGTTTCGTGGCATCACACGCTCGGTTTGTCCTAATACATGGTCGGAGTTGCACAGGGTCACACTGACTCTGCTGCAATAGGAGATGCGACGGCTCTGTTTCACTTGCTGAACTACCTCTCTCTCATCTACTCCGGCTCGCACACAGACGACATACCTACCCTCCGAAAGCATTCGTTCCCACATCCTAGCCCCGAAATACTCATGAAATATAGTCCCTGGATGCCACATCTGACGGAAACGTATACTTTGACCGAACTTGGAGACCGCTACCTCCAGGCAGCATCCAACAGAAAAATCGTCCCCCTCAACGTGAGGATACCTCGAGCCTCGTTGCAGGTGTTCCGGAATGCAGTCTGCGAGAAGGCGCAGACTCAGAAGCTAAGCTCCCAGGACTGTTTGTCGGCGTGGATTGTGACCGTCCTCAATCGTCATTACGATGGCGCGCCAGTGAGAATAATCACGAACGCAGCCAGTGTGGGTTGTTGATTGATTTCTCCTCGCATAAACTGATTCGCTATCTCATCGCAGTATCGCAACGTAGAAACATCCTTCACTGATCCGTGTGTTGGCGGAAATGCCATATATATCGTACGTACATCGTATTTGAGCTGTGCCCACCCTATGACGTCGCTGACACATCACCTATAGCTTCGTTCCAAACCCGTGGACCAGAAGGATGTGTTTGACGTCGCACATATCGCGTACACCATCCGACGGTCCATCGAAGATGGCCGAGATCCGGCCTTTATAGGAGAATATATGTCCGCCGCGAGTTATCTCATGAATGAAGCCGCCAACGCAGATCGTTCAATGTTCTTTGCACCCGAGCTTCAGACATTATCCGTCAACTCGCTGGCGACGTGTGTTCATCATCCTGCCCCTGTTTTGCGTCGCTCCTTACTGATAGATGGCGACCAGGCTGGATTGGCGTACGATCGCTTTCGGGCACCCACCCGCGAGGTTCCACGTCAGCGGGACGAATGAACAGTATCTGCGCGTGTTTCGCGCAAATGATTTGCATCCACAGGGATCGGAACAGTATGATATCGAGATATCTCTGGGCGTACCCAGTGATATGAAGACACCGATTCTCAGAACCATGATGGTCGAAATGCCTGGTTCGAAATGTGTATGATCATGATTTCCGAAGGTCCGTCGGTGATCTGCATGTACATTCTCAGGGACGTCCCCTCGGCAAGGGAGTACCTCGATGACCTGCCACGAAAGCTACGTAACGTAGTGCTGTTATATCGTGGCGGCCGACATCTATCAATCAGGACTATAAACAGATGGGACACGCTGTCCAGCAGCACATGTCCATCATGCCGCAACAGCAGGCCGTAACCTCGTCTTTCTGGCCTGAAGAGAAGGTGAGATCAGCGCTCGCTGGCCGGGGAGGACTTGAGTGCTCTTACGCTCTGGTTTGAATGGTCGATCTGCAGCATCTATCGCTAGTTGAGTAGGGTCGACTGGAGAGCACGTTCTACCGTGGCAAGTTCGTCAGGGATCATGAATAGCGTAAGAGGGGGTCCACGCACTCTTCTTCTAGTTCTAGCTCCCGTGCCTCCTGCGTCAAGGCGCAAGGAAGACAGAATGCTGATGTAGCGCAGTCGCTGCTCGTGCTCCCTGTGATTTCGTAGCGTTCGCGAACATCCTTGCGGCCGTCCATCTTGGCGAAGGAATTCATGTGTAAGTATTCGCGGTAGATCTCGTGGGTGCGTGACACTCGCCTGTAATGTGAAACAACAGCAGATGAGCGAGAACAGTCCAAAGCCGGTGCACTCGACGGTGCAACACTCTCTCCACTCGTCTGGAAGGGGATATCCCTTCTCTTCCAGATTTCGGAGACGTTGCTTGTTAGTCGTATGAACGACACATGGGCAAAAGAGCGAAGAGAAGACTGGGGATGCAGGCGGTCACGCAATGAATCCGGAGTAGGAATTCGTAAGGCAGCTAGCCTGCTCACATGTTTTGGGCTGCGAGACGGAATCGAGCAAGTCGTGGCTCCATGCCCTTGAACCATCTAGCCCGTCACGAGGCAGGTTCTTCACGTTTCGGTTGCCACCGCTAAGACTCATGCCTAACGTTGCCGTGGGTTGTTGAGCCACATAGTCGCCGCCCCAAGGAAGACGTTCTGAATGCGGCTGCGTCTCGGGATGAGAGTGTGACCTGGAGCGAGCGTGGGGGTTCGGAAGGTCAAGAGAGGGCTTGGGCGAGGGAGATGGTGCCGCCAGCGTCTTTTCGTCCACGATGTCCTGCATCTGCCCAACAAACCGATGTAGAGAGGGTGAAAGGGTAAGAGGCGGAAACTGCGGAGAAAAGCTGCATTCCGTCTCCATTCATATTAAGCTGCGATGCCTCGGTCCATTCATGATCACGCCGAAAAGGACGTACACACAACAGCCATCTACTACAAATGGTGTTGGCACAGCGTCGGCATCGCGCGCCCCGTTGCTGAAGCGCTGAAGGCTCTGAGGATCCCACGCTGTGTGTTCGTCGCCGTCGCCGCAAGAACCAAGCTGAGACTCGAGCTTGAGCTTGGGAAGAGTCAGATCCGATCGGGCGCTTCGTCGCAGCCTCGCTTTGTCAACTTTCAACGTGCACTTACTATCGCTCGACTTCGTTTTCTGTTGTTTGCTCGAGGAGATATGGATAGTCAACTCGATCTTATGATTCGAGAATGGCTCAGACTGGACCAAGTTGGTGTCGCATCACCATCTGCGAAGGCGATACTTCATTGATCATCCCACCATTCAAGAACAGCGCCACCCGCGCAGAGGTGCAGGCCCTGCTGGACCGTGGAGACACGGTCGAGCTTGAGAAGCGGATGAGGTATGCTGTGCCCCTTGGTACCATCTCATCGGATGCCGAGTAACGTAGTTCAGGACGCGCATCGAGTTCGGGACCGCAGGTTTGCCCAGTCCATCCACTGGAGAGGAGACATTAGATTGTGATTGCATCAGGACTCAGAGGAAAGATGGAGGCGGGATGGGCGCGTATGAATGATCTGACCGTCATCCAAGCGTCTCAGGTTTTTGGATGATCCCTTACGTTCGCTATGCCATCCGCTCAGGGGTGATACCCACCAGGGATTGTGCGCGTACGTTCTGAAGAACGTGAAGGATGCCGCCACGCGCGGAGTCGTTGTCGGGCATGATCATCGTCACAACTCTGAACGATGGGCTGAGCTCACGGCCACTGCGTTCATCGCGAAAGGGATCAAAGTGTACCTGCATCAAGGATTGGTTCACACACCGATGTTGGTTTATTCCTGGTCGGATGGGCCGCAGTACAATATTGATTCCGAACTCGTAAACAGGGTTCCCTTCAGCGTGAAATCGCTACACGCTGCTTGCGGTGTGATGATTACAGGTCCGTGATCTCCCGTTGATTCTGTCATACAAATGATAATCCCCACGTAGCTTCCCATAACCCAAAGGTGGGCTCGCGCGCTTCCTACAATACTCGCCTCGACTGACCGTTCGTGGCAGCAAGACAATGGATACAAAGTGAGCAGTTGAATCTTCTCTTTGCCTTGACGCGGCTAAGCTGTCGCAGGTGTACTGGGAGAACGCCGTGCAGGTTCGTTCGCATGAGCGTATATGTGATCGTAATCAGCGACCGACACATCATCTGCCTCAGATTATTGCCCCTCACGACAAAGGCATCGCCGCTGCCATCCTCGAGAACCTCGAGCCTTGGTCATGGGACACGGACAAGGCCGTGTCTTCCTCACTCCGCGCCGACGTTACAGCGGAAATGCACGAAGCATATTTTGCAAACCTGGCAGCGCGGAGCAAAGACAAGTGCGCTTTGCTTCCATTCCCAGAACGTACCCGGCATGCTGATGGGGTCGTAGATCGCTGAATGCAGCGTCTTCGCTCGTCTTCGTCAACACGTCTATGCACGGCGTTAGCCATCCCGTCGTGACGCGCGCATTCGACATCTCCGGGCTGAAGCCGTTCATTGCTGTGGAAGAGCAGAAATTGCCTGACCCAGAGTTCTCGACGGTGCGGTTCCCCAATCCGGAGGAGAAAGGTTTTTCGTCCGCACAGTTGTGTTACGTTGAGTTTGACCGTGATTCACAGGCGCTTTGGTAAGCTCCGGCGATGAGGATCGCGATTGAGAATTTGCGTCGACATGTAGTCATCAGGACCTTGCCCTCAGTACGGCCGACAAACACAAGGCGAATTATGTGTTGGCGCAGGATCCAGATGCGGACAGGTTCTCCGCTGCAGAAAGAGGGTAAGCGGCTAGTCTTCGTTCCCTCACCTGATAGACCAGCTGATCGGTGTGTGTCCTTAGTGCTGATGGTCGATGGGTCACCTTCACGGGAGACCAACTAGGCGTCCTCTTCGCAAGCTGGACACTCGATCAATACAAACAGACAGGAAAACCCCTATGTTCGTCACCCCGGTAATCTCATGGTTCGTCGGACGAGAGTTAATGCCTCTTTAAAGCGAAGCTCGCCATGGTGGCGTCCACGGTCAGCTCGAAGATGGTCGAAGCAATAGCACACGCTGAGGGTTTCAAGTTCGTAGAATGCCTCACGGGTGAGTCCCTTTCAACTGCATGAAATAAATTTTCGATTGGGGTTTTGTGCATCCTGCACAGGCTTCAAGTTCATCGGGAACACAGCCTTGAATTTGGTTGCGGAGGGCTATGAGGTGCCATTCGGGTGCGTCTACTGACTAGCTGTTTTCTGCCTGCGTCAGTTCACTCAGTGCGGTCAATGCTTCCTTGATATAGGTACGAAGAAGCCATCGGCTTCATGTTTGGTGACCTTCGCGACAAGGACGGTGTGGCTGCTACAGTAAGCATACTGTTCGACTGTCTGGTACGATGCCTGGATGCCTTGTCCAGCTCCAATTTGCAGAGATGGTGGTCTCTTTGCATCAGCAAGGCAAAACGGCAAGCTCCCATTTGAAAGAGCTGTACGCCAAGTTAGTGACACACGCTTTCATCTGAACGGAATTTTTCATTCATTACCCTTCTTCATGTTAGATACGGCTACTTCCAGGTTGGTTGCCTTTGACTTATACTGAGGAAAGGCTCAAGAAGGCACCACACAGACAAACAACAGTTACTTCCTCTGCTATGACCCATCTACCATAGACAGGATCTTTGCTCGGATTCGCAACTTCGACGGCTCGGTCCGTCATGTTGATCACTTGCCTGTCTCTGCTATTGATCTCATTTGAATGTTAGGCGACTTCTGATAAGCCAGCCTATCCGAAGACCCTCGCAGACTTGACGATCACAAGCGTCCGCGACCTCACCATAGGTTACGACAGTAGCAACCCGCCAACCTACAAGCCGACGCTACCGCTGTCGTCTGGACACATGATTCAATTCCGAGCTGCCAATTCTGATGGGTCAAGTAAGATCGTGCTGACGACGCGGACAAGCGGCACCGAGCCAAAGGTAAGCTTCCGATTGAGAAGGCGCAGGGACCAGCTGACCCCAGGCCAGATCAAATACTACCTTGAAGGTCAGGGCTCCAATGTGGAAGGGGTAACGGAACTATTGGGCCGTGTCGTGAGCGAGTTGGCGGAGAATTGGATGCAAGCAAGGAAGAATAATCTGGGTCAACCTTAAGCATGACGCTCCCAGGTTCAAGGGCGACTTGAAGAATTCAATGCACCATAGCTTACCTGTTTACTGCCGGGATCGCACTCCCGCATCGCATTTGGTCCAATAAGATACATACATACATCATCGCAATCCATTGCCTTTTTCGGTGCGAGCAGCCGTCAATCGAACACATAGGAGGAAGCCTCGCACCAGCTCCAGTCTCGACCCCAGAGCCTGCATGATGACGATCAGCGACAGTTCTGGAGGGCAATGAGGTGAATACGTGCCCAGATCCGAGTAGCCCAGCCGCTCCAAGACTGTCCATGGAGGAGTCAAGGACGACCCAATCTGGGGTCGCTACGCCGGTCCGAATAGGGATAAGACGTGCGGCCCTCTCGATCCCTTCATCATCATCTGCTAATACCAGCAGGGCGACAGCAGTTGCATCGGTGGGATGAGGATGCAGGAAAATGGTTGCTGTGAAGCAGCTCATTATCAGGAAGGACTTTCCTGACGCGTTCATGAGGCTTACCGAGCGGCCAGCAATCAATCAAACGCGTTCCTGCGAGTAGGCAATCGTCTTCCGTTCGGAACGGGGTTCTTCCCTCTTGCAACAGCTTGCCCGGAAGCTCGTCTCGAGGACTGCCGATCACGACCAGGTTCCCGGCACCGAGAGCGCCTTTCTCTATCCGGTCAAGGGCGGTAGAGCCTGTGACGATGCTCGCGTCAAGCCTGTGGTATACGTTCAGATCGTGAGCTAGGCGTGACCCGCTTGAGGCCGCGCGCGTTGATAGGTCATCCGGGACAACGATAGTAATGGCCGCCTGCGAGCTCAGGATCCGTTGTATCCTGCCTGAAGGCTGACCGAGATAGGGGGTATCTTGCCGCGTTTCATGAACCTACGTCTGGTTAGCGACGCTAGAGAAGATCAGGCAAGGTGGGAATTACCTTCCATCGCCGTTCGGCATCCAGCTGTAGATGCACCGTTTCCGGAAGATGACCTCTAGAGATTGGAACGTGCAGTCCATCGATGACCAGTTCGGATGTCGTGATCTGACTAGTGTTGAATGACAGGACATAAACATTGTGTGCGGACACGAGAGTCGTGTCCCCGAGAGTTTCAACGTTGATTCTTCCCAAGCTAAAACACCCACTGAACACGACTACAATGTGCCAGGAGTCGAGGCACTAACCGTCCGGGTGTGCGCAATGCCAAGATTCTCCAGCCGTAGAGGGATCCAGACTCCGAAGGGACGGCGACCGTGAGAGTAAAGGGCGTAGTAGGTGCTGTTGGCTTAGCGTCTTGGGAAAGCGCGTGATCAAGGAACCGCTGGACTTCATCGTTGGCGAGTATGGACGGATACCTGGATCCAATTGAAGGTCAACGTGGGGTAGCGCATGGGAAGGGCAGAGCCAGTTCACCAATGTTGCTGGCCTTGGTCCTCACGTAAGCTACGGGCACATGCTCGGCAATCGGCAGAGTACAAGAAGGCAAGATAAAAACTCACTGGACGCTTGCATTCGCGTTCCAGGTTCGTATCGTCGCTACTAGCTCTCGACTATGCCACGTCGGCACGTTATCATCGTCACCCCTGTTCGGAAGTGTCAGCTGGGGCCCGCTTCGCATGTCTGCGGGAGTACGCACCCATGCACCGCCAAGATAGGAGTGTTCGCTAGATTGGTCATGAAGAGGTCGTTGTCGTCGGGCGTCAAAGACGATTCCAAGATAGCTTTCAGCGACGGGTCGATGAAATGTGCCGAACTTAGAAGAGGTCAGCATATGACGGTGAGAAGCATGTAAGAACGCTAACCGAGAGAGAGTCAATGGGATGTACGCCTGGGACTTGACGTACCCTGCGGCTGGGACAGCTATGACATTCAATGATGAGAGCTCGTTTTCAGCAACCTGGAAACCAGCAGCTACCTGCCAATATGCGGTCAGGGAATCTAGCAGCGTTCCACCACGCCCCCTGCCCGCCGTTCGAATGACCGATCATCACGACTTTCGTGTTATCTGCAATGCGCCATGGAGCCCAACCGTCGTTCTTCTTCAAGATCGTTGTCAAAGACTCGAGCGAGGCCCAAACATCGTCCGAGCTTGGACCATGCCAGTCAAGACCCTGAGTCCAACTTGTGAGAGGAGCGTTGCAGAGTGCATGGTATCGGATGACTCGCCCAAGAAGTCCGTCCCGATGGTACAACGATCCAGCTATGCTTTTGCACAGGAAGCGAGTCTACCCAAAACGGCATGGAGAAAATGTCGACACCGGCGCCATCTGCAATTAAGCTGGCTAGTCAATATCGGTCGTAAGAGTGGTTCGAATGGAGGGCGTACGCAAGGCGATGATCGGCGGCCGGGGTTGCTCTTCATTCTTCTCCAAAGGAGAGATGACATAGAAAGCGGTAGGAGACGTTTCGGCGTAGAAGTACGAGGCTTTGACTTGGGAGCCGGTACCCGCAGACAGCTCCTTGACGTGCTTGATTTCCAAAGTGACTTCAACCGTGGTAGATTCCTTGGGGGAAGATATTTGCAAAGTAATAGGTAGTTTCGACAAGTCTGATGTGGACGTCTGAACAATCTTCAAGGGGAGAATCCGAGTCTGTTTGGGCGCGATCTCGGTGGGTTTGACTAGGAGTACCTGCAAGCCCTGAGCGTTCTCGAGTCAGGCAAGCTCAAAGGGAACAGGAGGAGCACTCTCACTTCAATCGGCTCCGTGAGATGAGCCTCGCTGACGGTCCACCAACCACCGACGCTGCGCACCCCAACACCTAACGCTTCTCCGAATGCCCAGTCGCCCAAAAAGTCGCAAACAACGTCGTGCGTCGCGTCGTGGACGAGCTCATGCCGCGGTCTCTCGAGATCAACAGAGATATTTATGCTCAAGGTCGGGTAAGGCCTGCCGGCGGAACGCGGGTCTCCGAACAGCCGAATCTGCGAGGAATGAAGAGCGGAAGTCGAAAGATATGCTATCGGGACGTTACCTCGTAGTCTCCGCTGATGAAGAGGTCGTAGGTTGTAGCCTCCGTGAGAGACAGACCGGGGAGATCCACCGATTGAGGCGGCGCTCTTTCCAGCCCGTATATGTTGCCGGAATACCACGCCGGAACGTGATTGCGAGCTGAGGTCGGGATGACGGTGAAGAAAGATCCTTGGATTAGCGAGACGAGCAATGTAGGCGGTTCGTCGAACGTGCTCCTCCGTGTTTCCGGTGGGTAGATTGTGAGGGTGCTCCGAAGGACTGTGTGATGCTGGAGAGCCGCCCATCCCTCTGTAGCGCGCAGGTTTTCCCACCTGTCACTCAGGTCAAATAGGAGTAGCAAGACAAGAGAATCGAACATTACCGGATATGTGGGAATGAGACCTGGAGGTTGCCGTCCCCGTCTGCCTTCGCCTTCGTCCACCCTACGCTACCACCGTCCGCGTACGCGGAGGGCCACGACGAGTTGTAGTCAATAGGCTCGTATACTGGATAGAGTGCGTGTTACAACTAGCTGCGTGCGGGATAGCAGTGCCTCATACGTTTCAGGGGGAAAGACGGCGAGAGGTAATGTTGTTCCCTAGCATGAATCGGGAAAGGACCAAGTACCTGATCCCTCGTTTTTGTAGTGAGGAGAAGAATCGGCGAGTTTTTGCGCGACGAACTCACATCCCAGTCTGCCGATACCTCGACTCTCCAGTCGGTGCTCATGATGCCCGTTTGAAGGACGTGTTGGACGGAGTCTGGGCGCGTGGCGTGCGCCTGAAGTACCCAGAGAATGGAGGCAATGCATATTGCAAGGAGCGGTACCGAAGCGAGAGTCATCGCGCGTCCGTTAGCACGACAGTCTATCGCGACAGTACTCTACAGGCAACATGGCGCCGCAGCGTCAGTCCGGAAATGTCCAGGGACTCAATACTAGCTGTGCTGCTTCTTCCTGGGAAAGCACCCACGAGGTTTGACCGATGCATCTCTCGTCCGTTGTTGGTGCTGACTCCGTTCGCAATACATGACTCTTAGTTCGTGGCCTCGAAGCCTTTATACTTTAGCATCCACTGGCCCGAGATCACTCCGAAAACATTTCCCCACAGGCTACTTGCAAGACGATGACACCAGCAAGTGCGCCTAAGGTGCTAGACGGCAGCGTGCTCGAGGGCGGTGGTCAACTCCTGCGCAACTCCATGACACTCGCTGCGCTCACCGGCAAACCCATATCGATCAATAACATCAGAGGCAGACGAAATCCTCCAGGGCTCAGGAATCAGCATGCAGCAGGTTCGTAATTGCCGTGCACATTATGAGTCCGGCAACGCTGCTTACCGTGGGTTCAGGTCTTCGGTTGGTCGCAGACATAGCATCGGGTGTGCTCGAGGGAGCTCGGAACGGGTCTTCTGAAATTGACTTCATACCGCGGGACATACAGCTCGGCGATTATCTTGCCGATCCGGGTACTGCTGGCTCCACCACTCTTCTGCTCCAAGTCTCTCTGCCCTGTCTGATCTTTGCTCCAATGTCTGGCATTGGACCCAACGGATCGAAGCCTTCTACCCTGACTCTCCGAGGTGTGCGCGCATCCTCGCTCATGTGAGCTCCGGCGTGTACGATTGATGTAACCCCCGAAGGCGGGACAAACGCCAGCCACGCCCCGCCGATCGACTACACGCAGCACGTCTTCCTTCCTTTCATCGGTCGGCACTTTGGTCTCTCGCCCGATATCAACGTTCGCAAGCGAGGGTACTATCCCAAAGGCGGCGGAGAAGTCGTCGTCACCGTTCCCGCCGTGACCGGCCCGCTCCCCGCCGTGACACTGACCACCCGCGGGGCCGTACGGCAGGTCCGAGGTCGCGCGTACGTCGCGGGGGTTTTACCCATTCTTGTGGCGAACAAGATGCGGGATGCTGCCACAGCTGCGTTGCTCAAGCATCCCGGTATCAGTCCGGAGATGATCGAGATCGAATGCGTCAAGGAAAATGAGGCGGATGCGGTGGGTACGGGGAGCGGGATCGTGCTGTGGTGCGAGACGACGGAGGGCTGCGTTCTGGGCGGGAGCGCGCTCGGCGCTAAGAGCGTGAACGCTAAAAAGGTCGGCGAGAGCGCCGCTGCCGAGCTGGTGCGAAACCTGGAGCATGGCGGATGTGTGGACGAGTATCTGCAGGCGAGTTCTTGTCTACTCGTCTTGAAAAGTCCGTTCACGAGGGCTGACTTCAAAACGAACTGCAGGATCAGATCGTCATCTTCATGGCGCTTGCGGAAGGTGTCTCGACCGTTTCCGCTGGACCGCTGACAATGCACACCCGCACAGCAATATGGGTCGCAGAGCAGTTGACAGAGGCCAAGTTCGAGGTGAACGAGTCTGATCCAGCCAAGACGACCATCAAGTGCATCGGAATCGGCTACCGGTCGCCGACATCGGGGCAAATGTCGTAGTTTACATTGTCGTGTCATGCAGCGAGATGCGCGTGCACCGCAGTAATATATGATGATACATCATAACAGTCGTGCTCTCCTACTCGCATCCAACGCCTTCGTCCGTTTCCAGGTATCGACAGTGAGCTCCGGCTCGTTCGACGAGAGTGCATACAGCCTGCGAAAGCACGAGTGAGAACAACATCTCGTCGATCCTCACAGAAGGAAGGGGGGGCGATGACACGTACTTTGCCAGCGTCATTCGCTGTATCAGGTCTTCGCTCGTCACTTTGTCCTGAGCGCACGGCTGCGCCTGACGTTCGGCCACGAAGTCGGCCTGAATGTGCTCCGACGTGCCTTCGCTCACGCCGATGCGCGGCGCTCCTTTCGCGCCCACCACCAGGGCGCGGAAGGCGGCGAGCTTCTCGGGGGACGGGAGTGTAACGGACGAAGCGGGTTTGTAGAGGTCGGCGCCATTCTTGAGGTCAAGTGGAAGGACGAGGTCCGTCTCGAACCAACGATACGTCATTGAGGAGTCCACCATAGAGAAGAGGAGTGGTACGCTACCTGGAAGAAGGCGCTTTTCGAGCCTTCCGCGAGGATGATGAAGGAGATGTCGGTAGGGAAGGAGAAGGAGCTGTAGGGGAACTGGTAGGCAAGCGATTGGGTCGAGAGCACTTCTTGAAGCGAGCGGATGTTCATCACTCCTGTCACGATTGTTATGGTCAGAAAAAGCTCGCGTACTGTCATGATGGAGAGTTACCTTTTTCGACGAGCTTGCCCTCCTGTACGCCGGCCTCCGTGACGAGGACAACGCTGCCTTGAGGGAGCTGCAGCGCGCCGCTGTGTAGATCTTCGCCTTCGGCATCGGCGGACGCGTGAGAGGAAGGGGCGAAGGCATCTTGGTTGAGTTTATCAAGTGAAAGCGGGAGGGTCGAGAAGAGCGGGAGCAGGAGGGAGAGGATGTACGAAAGGGTGGGCGTTTGAGCAGAGGCAGAGGCTGGAGCACTGGTTATTGACGACGAAGAACTGGTAGATGCCGGGCTAGTTTGGGGTGGTGGTACGGGGAACCGGGAGAGGGTTAGCGAGGGAGGAAGGAGGGGCGGATTGCGGGATTGTCTGAGGGAGAACGAGCGTCAGTATGGCAGCGAGCACGTTGTCATGAAAAGGACATACACTCGTCCAAGGCATGTCAGGAGAATCCATTCAGCTGCCTCGCGGTCTCCTCCCAACGCCTCGTCGGCAATCCAAGTGATGAGTTCTTCGCGAAGCGCATCGCCGGTGCTCTCCGGTGCAGATGGCGCAGCTGGGAAAGGTCTTGAGATCACGGCGGACGCGTGTGGGCGTGCAAACAGGACGTGCATGGTTGGCACTTCGGCTTGGTCTTCATGCCCGGCATAGGAGTATCTGGGAAGGCGAGGTGAACAAGGTTTAGTGCTGGTGAAAACGGCGCACATACGACTCCGAACTAAGGATGCCAACGAATGTACCAAGCTCGGTAGTTTTGAAGGACTCGGTGATTGCATTGTCGTATATCTATTCAATTGTCAGTTCACTGGCGCCCCTATGGAAGCCTGCCGCGGTGACCTTGAGCTGAACGCCAACGTGCGGGGTATTGGTTATGGGATACTTGTGCGACCGTGTTGACGATGAGGAATGACCGGCGGAGCTCGATGCTGTAGCACTGCTTGAGCGAATCGGTAAGCGTAAAGATGGGTCGGCGCGTACCTGACGAGGGGCCATCCAATTCGCGGGTGCACCACTCGCTCTCCCCGGGCACGGACACCGCCCAGAACGTGCTGCATTCCCGGAGATCTGCGTAGTTGATCACATCGGACTCGGAGTCTGGTAGCGTGGTTTCAATGCCCCAGCCTCCAGGGCGACCTTGTCGGAGCTTTGAAAGGTACATCTCCGGCGAGGACGAAGTGTCTTGGACCATGCCACGAAATCTGACGAGCGACCCAGAGGGGTGGCTGCTCGGGCCATTTTTCACGCCAAGAACGGGGATCTGGGGACATCGGAGCGTGGGTCTCGGATTACACCAGACGACGTTGCGTTTGCTTACCTCGTCAAACGCGTCCGCGGAGCCGAAGATGGCGTCAAAGTGCCTTGACACCGCCGCAGCAAAGTCGGAGTGGTCTCCAGAGCCGTAGAGATCGATTAGCGCCTGGGTCGGGTCGCGAAGCGCGTCGGCGAGCAGAGAAGAGACCATCGTGTGCGCTCAAGCTTAAGACGCGTGCAGCAAAGAGGAGCGAGATGAAGCGCGTCCGTGGGAACCTTCGGCGCGCTGTCATCGGACCGCCGTCAGCACATGATTCCGCTCTCAGTGCCGCACAGCCCGCGTCGCCCAGTGCCGTCAGCGCCGAGCTCAGTCTGACCCAGCAACGCCGACCGCCTTGGATCGCGCCTCCACAGGCCATCGCCAGCACCACCAACGATGGCCCTCTTCAACCGCCGCAAGAAGCCCGACGACGACTCCAATGCAGAGCAGAAGAAGGAGAAGGGCGGCTGGCGACGCCCCGCAAGTGCGTTCAACCTTCGCGGGACTTCTGGCACGGCGCAAAGACTTATCTCCTGTCGCAGACACGGCCTTCAAGCAGCAGCGGCTGAAGGCATGGCAGCCTATTCTGACCCCGAAGACGGTCATACCGACGTTCTTCATCCTCGGAATCCTCTTCGCGCCCATCGCGGCGCTGCTCATCTGGGGCAGCGACCAGGTCAGTCTTATATCCTCTCGTGTGTTTTGGCATCGCTCACATGCACCACGAACGCAGGTTTCCGAGATGACCATAGACTACACCAAGTGTGATACCCTAACGCCTTCGTCCGACGCCTCCTCGCCTTCATTCACCAAGCTCTCTTCCTCTGATTACTCCTACCGCCTCCGTTCCTCCGCCTCCTCCGCCTCCATCTCGCCTCCCCAATATGCCTTCGTTCAAAACAGCTCCTCTGCCGACCCATCCACCCGCAACCAGTGCATCGTCCAATTCGACGTTCCGCTCAAACTCGACCACAACGTATTCCTCTACTACAAGCTCACCAACTTCTTCCAGAACCACCGGCGATACGTGAAGAGCCTCGACACGGATCAGCTGCGCGGCAAGGCGGTGAGCCACAGCACAATATCGGGCGGCGCGTGTAAGCCGCTCGACGTCAAGAAAGTCAACGGTAGCGACAAGATCATCTTCCCCTGCGGCCTCATCGCCAACTCGGTGTTCAACGACACCTTCTCGAACCTCACCCTCGTCTCCTCGTCTTCTTCCGGCACGTACACCTTCTCGGAGAAGGGCATCGCATGGCCGGGCGAGGCGAAGAAATACACGTCGAAGACGAAGTACTCGCTCGACCAGATCGTACCCCCGCCGAACTGGGCGTTGCGATACCCGGACGGGTACACGGATGCGAACCCGCCGCCGGACCTGAAGAACGACGAGCACTTCCAGAACTGGATGCGCACCGCCGGCCTGCCCACGTTCACGAAGCTCTACGGGCGCAACGACCACGACGACCTCGAGGCGGGCACGTATCAGATGACCATCAACATGAGTACGTATTCGATTTTTTTTTTCACCGCTGGGCGGATGTACGGGCGCTGATGGTGATCTGCGCACAGATTTCCCGGTCAGGCCGTACAAGGGCACGAAGAGCATCGTGATCAGCACCGTCTCGTGGATCGGCGGAAAGAACCCCTTCCTCGGATGGGCGTACGTTGGCGCCAGCGCCCTGTTCATCCTGCTGGGCATATTGGGAACGATACGACACGTGGTTAAACCCAGGTACGGAATGAATCGCGTTGGACCGTGCTGCACTTCTCCGGGCTCGACGCTATGCGATCGAATGCGCAATGGACGTTTCGCTGATATTCTGTTTCAGGCGCCTTGGCGATATGTCGCTCCTTTCATGGAATCGGTGAAGGGAGAGGGTCGTTAGTCAACGGTTTCTTCCCTACTTAATTCGTTCATGCCCTCCTTTGTGTACCCGAGTACCCGAACATCATGTGTAATATCCAGTTGTGGGACATTATCTCTATTGCGTTAATATGGCAGTTCGGGACCTCGATGCCAGTTGTCGGTTTCTGCGGTAGGTAAGGTATGGTATGATATGGTATGGTAGTTTCCGCTACCTACGTAGGGCCAATCCGGAGGACAAGCGATCAATCAAGTGTACTCATTGAAACTGATTACCGACGGCCCCACATAATACACGCGCTGAACGCTCGTCCGTCAATGCGGAGAGATAGGCAGTCGACTAGAATCCTGTCGTGTAAGGGGTAATTACGCATGGTTCGCCCGTACTGTTAGCATCTGTGTCGGCTGGTGGAAGCATCGACAGACGATGTAGAACCTTCCGGAGGCGTAAGTATTCATCATTCGACCCCAAGCACGCAAGAGTCAGTACGGATCCACAATCTGAACGATCCATAACGAGCTCAAGACTTGGTGGTGCTGGTGAGAGCCCTATCGCGTGCGGACGGCATGCGATTCCGATCTATATTCCTGGTACGCTGCTTATATTAGGGCGCTGAGAGGAAGGACGAATCGATAACGACTACGCTTGTACGTGAGATGCGGTGGGTAGTTTCTAAGGGTCGCGAGATCTCTACTTCCGCGCGCGGTCGAAATCCTCCTTCCGGTACGCCGTCAGCTGCTCCGAGAGCGTCTTCCAGCGCTCCTGAACCACGGGCATGCGTGCGATACTCTCGGGTGCAAGGTAACCCCGGTTCTTGAACGATGTGTACCACACTACAAAGGTAAAATGCGATACAGAAGCGCGGTCAGTCAGGCAGCAGTCACACGAGACGTAAAGGCAAAGAAGAACAAGGAAAACGGTTCTCTGGCAAGCCAAGAAATAGCTTCATTTACAAGATCCGCCATCGCGGGTGTGAGATCTGGAGTGAAGAATGCGAAAGGACCGTGCGTGAATGGCGAAAGCGCAGGGACCAAGTGGGAGGGAAGGGATCAAGTGACTGGTGACGTACGTATATCCTCCCGCTTGGTCGGTGCGGCATCCACCCTGTCCGTCCGGCCCTTGACGCAGTCGTACAGAGCAAGTCGGTTGTAATACCTGATGGCCACGTGAAACTGCGGCAAGACGCTCGTTCAAGGAGATATCTACATACCTGCAGAAGACGGAGCCTCCGGCTTCTTCCACAGCCTTGATGGCGGAAGCGGATGCGCGAGAGGGCGCGATATGAATGGGAGTACGCAAGTTCTTCGCGCCCTATCGTAGAAATAATTCAGCCTTCATTCCAGCACAGTGTTAAAAGTGCGAGCCGGTGGGAGTAAGAAGTCCCAAAAGCAGCGGCGCCCACAAGGTCGACATCGCAACAGGGAAAGCATGGTACGGAAGCGGGATCGACTGGAGGAATGGCTTACATCGCCCAATAGTTTTACCCCGTCGTGTACGTCGTGGATGCATCCACTGAGGAGCAATTCTCGCGCCGTGATGGGTTTGTCTGGTGAAGAAGTGAGCCTACCGGTCTCTATCCAGTGCTGCACGCGGTCCAGGTTGACTGGCGCATATGTTTTTCCATGACTGTCAAGGTTTGTATTGTGTTAGGGATGCAACAGGTGCGCGGAGAAGAGGAGTGTCGCGCACGGGTTGATGAACCCCCGCTTGGGTATGAGTCGGACCAGGGGTGTCTGGCCACCCTCGAACTGAAGGCGAGGTTTACCGTTCCCTCCGCGAGCCTTCTGACCCTTGTGTCCGCGGCCGGATGTCTTTCCTAGACCAGACCTTCGCCCTCGCCCCACGCGTTTTTGCTAGCAATGAGCTCGAATGAGGCATGGCAGAGGTGTAGTGCGAATCTGCAGCTTACCGAGTGTAGCGAGCCCTCTGCAGGAGAAAGGTTAAGAAGATGGACCTTGGAGGTCGCGCCTCGGACGGAGGTCGGCTTGAGCATGATGTCGATGGAGGTCGCCCGCAAGCCGCAACGAGGAGGGTGCTGGAGCTGAGCACAGCCACTCAGTTGCACATAAATTGCAAATTCACCCCACGTGGAGGACTTAGGTCTTTGACTGCTCTCACCGTCTCTGTACCCGCTTGCTTTGCACCGCTAACGTTCGTAATGCCATCGCACACTACCGGCACAGCAAACACACTGGAAATATTAGACTTCAGCCTTCACTCACTCAAGATGATTTCGTACGTGTGCTTCATACGCGGCTCTGGAAGAAACTCGGGGCGAAGATAGCCGGCGTCGGGGTTCCCAACGACTTTCACATCCACGGAACCGACATCATATTGCGTGGAGATCAGACGTCCCAATGCTTCCGTCACAATTGAGTGCGAAGCAGCGTAGCCGGGCACATATACATATCTTAGACACCCACCGGAACCCTAGTTTCACTCCTGTTTGCTCCCCGTACCGTGGCTGTTTAAGTATCCCATTGCTTACCTGGCGACGAGTGCTGTTCCTTTTTAAAACCGCTGCGCACGTTGATTATGCACCTGGAGTTTTGATGAACGGCCTCCGCAATTTCACGGTCGATGCGGCTACGACGGTTTCCGCCTCGCCCTCGGCGGCATCGACAACGATAGCCGTCTTTCCGTCCGATATCGTTCCTTCGTCGTTGGACCCGACATTAGCGCCGTCTTTATTGGCTGCATGCTCATGTGTGTGTGAGTAACCTCTCGACGTAGTTTATCTCTTGCTATCTCCTCGCGATAAAGTAACTGAGAACCCGCGTCCGTGTTCGGCGATGCTGACCGTTGTGCTTTTTACCAGGCTGTATGGCTGCGCGTTGACTCAAACTGGTCAGTGCTCGGAGCGATTACTTTGACTCCGACTCAACTCAAACTGGCGATCCAGTATTCTACCTGCGCCAATTTCCTCATGACCCCAAGACGACGCGTCTCACTGTGCGTCGTCACGCGATTTAAGCCTCCTTCCAGTCATTTACTCACCGCGTCTCAGGTTTTGATCCTTTTGTGCGTAGACACAGCATTGGAACATACCACGGGTCCCTAAAAGCAGCCTTCATCAGCCTTCTGGAATCCGTCCATTCCGCATTAGCATGCCATGCAATGTATTATCAAGCCATCACAAAATTCGGAGACTACTTCGCACTGCTGAAGAATGTATGGTGAGTATGCTTCATTTAGTTCGGGTGTCAACGTATGGCTTATATCTCAACATAGGAGCATGATGGTGAATGGTTCGCATCTTTGCTGCCCGCGCACGCGTCTCACGATGGATTTTCTAGGTTGGTATGGTCCCATCGGTGAGTCTAGGTGGAAATCCTTGAAGAGGAAGAGACATCACACGACTTCTAGATGATGGCGATTTTCATTGTGCAATAGTCAGCATATTGATACACCTAGGCGTCTAGAGCATACTAACCCTCTTAATCGTAGTATCTGGATCATAAGGATATGGACTGTCAACCATGGGGAAAAGCGGACTTTCCTGGCCGCTATACAAGTAAGTTACCATGTCTTGTGTGCCCAGCTTCGTGATCATGACAGTGCTATTGCTAGGGCACAATTGTCCTTGTTGACTTCGGTGTTGCATGTGGTGAGCTCTCTCTGTCCACGATTAACCGAATAAACTCAATTCTTAATCAAAAGGGTGGGTTGGTCAAACGTACGTCATCAATCCATTTATTTATGTAGATGCTCAAGGTTATGCAGATGGACGTCGGAGGATATACTCAGCTCGAATCCAGTGTGTTTCCCGTTCACCATAACCACGGTTATAAGCTCATCGCCGGGGCACCCGCAGTGGTTGGCTCTTGTTGCAATCATGCTCGTCACCTTCACGGATCTTGTCAACTGCTCGACCCTCACATATTTGCTCTGGCGGACGAGGAACGGCCTCGTAAGGTAGGAGCTCCGTGCTTGATCGTTGAACGATCACTGCAGCTTGCGCCGTAGAACGGATACAATGGTCCGAAGTCTTATCGGATATACGCTCAGGACCGGCGCGCTTTGTTGGTGAATACCTAACTACCTACCCACAATTCCAACCGCTCAGGTCATGTATGACATCCCTAGCATGCTATCAACGTCTTTGCTTGTAGTGGTGAGGAATCCCACTTTCTCCGAGCAATGTCTCCCTTATTAAGGTGGTTGTACCGCGGGGTACTAGCTGATGGTCGCGCCGCGGCGACACTACTACATCGCGGTGCGATTTTCTCCTTGTTTTCGTTCCGAAAACCGCTGATCGTTAGTGCATTAGATATATCTTGTTCTTTCAAAGCGTGTGTTCCAGTCATATACATGTTTGCGACTAGGAACACGAGCTGACTTAGGCTGCAGTATATGTCAACAGCTTTCTGCTACTCCTCAATCGCCGCCGACCGCAGACGTCCACAGAGCAGTCCACCACATTAGACGGCACCGGCTGTCAGTTGAGCACTGTCCCTCTGGGATTGAAAACGCAGGCTTCTCTGGCATACGCTCAGGACGCCGTATAGTAAGACGGCGCCATAAGATGTGTGTAATGTATGATAATGATATGATGCGCTTCCGGTTGGAGTTCGTCAAGAGACCGCGTTTGCTCTGCGCATAAGTATGCAGCCGCCGTGCGCTCGGGAGCCTCCTGGGAAAGTGATATACAACATGGGCGCGCAGGATGGTATTATCACCGTCGGGTCTCGAGGCCCAACTTCGTAGCCAAACCTTCCATGTAAACGTCTGAACAGAAGGCTTCAGTGCACAGATTTTGATCGCGAACCATCGAGTTGTTTGATACGTACCGACATCAAAGCGCAGCTTCCAATACTCCGAGAGAAGTTGATTTAACTCCGCTTCGCTCGTCTTGAGATGCTCGGCCCTCTGGAAGAATACGATCAGAACGGGCTCGAGAACCCATGGAGCGATGATACCTGTCGCTCGACTTCGTCGGCTTGACTTCCAATCTCTTCCTGGTATTTCGCATTCTCACTGCGCTCCTGCACCATCTCTTCATATTCGCGCTGCAGTCTTTCGAACATTTGTTGACCTTGGAGGCGCTTGCTCTCGGCCTGCCGCTGGGCTCTTTCGAGCTTCTCGTAGGCGTTGGTCAGTTGTTGATTCATGCGCTGGACACGCAGGTGAGGTCAACTAGCTGATTTGCAGAACGGAACAATCAGCACCCACGTCTCGCTTGGAATACAGTGATTTCTTTTCTGATTCCTTGTCAATCTGTTGGTCCTTCAGATCGGCGAGCTGTTTCTGGGCCGCTTCAACAAGGTACATCTCCTTCTCGATCGTCTGCAGTTGCTCCAGGCAGGAGAGGACATCCTACACCGCGGTATTCAATTATGAGGGCATATCAAGGGTCATTGTCGTTGCTGACCTTCTCGATTGTCGATATCATGTTGATCTTAGCTTGTAAATCTCTTGATTTCGCCTCGTTGGCGGCAACCACTCTCTTTTCTTCGTGTACGTCGTGGCTCATGACTGTGATGGTGCGTTTGATGCGTTCCGGCGATTGTACAATACGAGCCTTCGTGCGATCAACAGCACTCTCCAGAGAAATGACCTGGTCTGTTACTTGACGCTGTTGGTCATCATCAACATGGATGCGATTTGGCAGAAAGATTGGGCGGCAACCTTGGAATCCGCGTACTGCGCCTTCTCTGCTCGAATAGCATCATGTTTCTGGACAATGCCTTCTTGCTTAGCCTTGAACGCGAGGAGTCTTTGCGTGATGACATCGTTCTCTTCTCGAAGGATTGCCATTTGAGGTTCGTCTTTCTCTCGCTGTGCGCTGGGGGTTACGTGAGTGTCCGCTTTTCAAGAGACGTATCCACGTACCGAATGTCTCTGAGTCTACGCTGAGCATCGTCAAGCTCTTCGGCTACCATCGCTCTTTCATGGATGATGGTTGCGGACTTGCTCCGAACGGTCTCCACGAAAGGCGTGACACCCTCGATGAATCGAATGAAGTTGATGAACGCGGAGAGTATATATTTTGTGCGTTCTGCTTTGGGGAAGGCAATGTCGCTCGTGCTGAAGTCCGTGATTCTTGCCGCATTCGCAAACCGCGTTCTGGAATCAAGATCAGAGGCGCTCACTGAGACTATCATCAACGTACATATGGTAGCAAAGCACATTGCGCGCCATAGCATGGCTATACATGTCAACGGTAGGATCGTCGTGTATCGAGAGGCCCTTTTGAATACAGTCGTGGAGCTCATCCGACCCCAAACCGGTGACATGGCGGAGGCAGAACGAGTACACCCCGAGTACAAAATCCGATGTCGGCTTCACAAGTTGTTCATTGCTAATCGACAGTCCCCATCCTGAGAGCGCGTCCAAGATCTCCGAGTTGGGAAGGGGAGGAAACCAGAATTGCTTGGTGCTCATGCTGATCGTTTGTGAACCTCGCAGTCAGACCAGCACCTTGCAGCCTGCAGGCGCGCCAACGCGATCACATGATCGCGGCGTTGGCCGTCCAAGACGACCAGGGGTCGCGGATGCTGATTCCTTTCACCCACAGTGACTGGCCATGTCCCTTCCTAAGAATAATCTAGATGATGTTCTCAAGCGCCGGTCGGCTACAATCAACTCTCCAGCTCCAACATCGCATACGTCTCTAACTGCTCCCACCAAGGTAGTTTATTCCCTTTGGGTAGCTCTGCACAAAGTTGACGATCTTTAGCATAAGTTCAAACCGGCCCGGTCGCTTCAAGAGCAGCAGAACTTGCCTGGTAAGCCTTTCTTACAACTGCTTAAAACCCTTCTCATGTTGTTATATCTTCAGCTCGCAAAGCTGCTTCCACCCTAGCTACTTTTGCGACATCTGGTTTCAATCAACGCTTGGCGTCAACTAAGCCCACACCGGCGAAAGAGACATCGACGTCACGAACCGGCTCAGAACAGGGCAGATATGCACCCTCGACTCCTGGGCCATCCCGCTCTTCAGTCAAGCGTTCGTCTTCGGATGGCTCGCTTCCACAAGACTTGTCGCCATCGATAAAGAGACAGAGGAAGGAGAGGGAATCGGAGAAGGAGAATATTTCTGGAGATGGAGAAGTGACTCGGGCATACGATCTCTCTGATTTCATGCACTTGAGCGAGGATGACCCAATTCTGATTCCCGCCCAAGTCAGCCGTGTGCGACGAGAAGAGATTCTTAACACTCCTGTGGGACAACCATCCTCGGCGGAATCCGTTGCTCTGCCAATCGAAGAACTACATAGGGTGGGTCGCAGCAAAGGTCATACTAGAGCTGCTAACGATTGCTACGCAGGCGGACACCGCGACCCTGAAAGGATGGCTTGAGTTCAACAAAGAGGAGCTATTGAAACGCCAGCAAGATTGCATTGACCAGTTCAGGTCCTCTTCCAAGCATACTGACTTGGCCCTGCTAACGGGAATATGGTAACCATAAAATCCTCGACATTTGCTCCTGGCAACTAAGCATAATTTTCAGCAACTTCATCAGGAAGCGGATCGACGACATAGATGCTGTTATCCAGAGTCGGAAGAACAGCATGGGGATATCAGATTCGTCGGCCCATTCACCAGCTTCGTCGATAACCGCTTCCGACGCGGATGGTCGGACATCGCCCCCAGGCCGATCCTACGACGTGCCGATCGTCGTGGACGAAGGTCCGGCAGCTTTAACTTCTTCTCACTCGGCGTCTGCTGAAGCCCATCGCTCAGCTGACCCTTCGGCGAAGCCTGGTCAAAGACCATTAGGCAAATTCCCCACTTTTGCGGACCTACAACGCCCTCAGGTAGAGCGCGTGGAAAACCTTGGAAGTGACGATGAACTGTGGGCCACCGTCGACGGAAATGGCGACGATGGACAACCTCCTCAACTTCACGGCTCATCGTCAGTGACAGCAACTGCCAGAGCGGAAAGTCGGGTTGATACATCCGCCGGGTCTGAATCGGTCACTGGCACTTCAGTACTTAAGACCGCGTGCGTCGAATTTCCGTCCACTCCGACGTCTTCACCCGGTACACCGTCCCGTTCGGATTCTACAGCCACGCCTTATTATGCGGAACTGATGCGGAACCTCAAGAGTGTGTTCGGCCTCCATCGCTTCCGAGATCATCAATTGGACGCTATCAATGCCGCCATGGCTGGCAAGGATGTGTTCGTGTTGATGCCTACCGGCGGTGGCAAGTCTCTATGTTACCAGCTTCCGGCGGTATGCACGGGGGGCAAGGGCCGACGGGTTTCCTTCGTGGTCTCACCTCTGGTTGCCTTGATCAAGGATCAGTCCAAAGCGCTGAAGGACAAGGGCGTGGATGTCGTGACATTGGGCTCTGCCGACTCCGATGCACACAGGACCGGAGCGATGTCGAGGCTCACAGGCTCGGGTCGCAAGCCACAGATCGTATACCTGACACCAGAAAAGTTGAACACCCATTACATGCGCGGTATTTTGGACAAACTTTATAAGGATGGCCATATAGCAAGGTTCGTTATGGATGAAGCTCATTGTATCACGTCATGGGGCAGGAACTTTCGCGGTTCGGTGCGTTTGCACCCTTTCAAAAGGAGGTAGTACACCTAAACCATCTCGAATCACAGTATGCCAACCTTAACTGGTTGCGCGACACGTATCCCGACGTCCCGATCATGGCGCTCACAGCCACTGCAAAAGCAGAAGACATCATTAACATTCACAACCATCTCAAACTCCGGGATTGCGTATTCATTAAGTCCCCGTTCAACCGACCGAACCTCAATTACGAAATACGTCAGAAGGGCAGTAAGGTGGTGGCAGACATCGCAGCGTACATCAAATCAACTCATCCGAACGAATCTGGAATCATATATTGCTTGAGTCGCAACAAGTGCGAGGAGATTGCACAAGAGCTGAGAGACAATTATGCGCTCAGCGCCAGGCATTTTCACGCCGCCATGTCGGATGAAGATAAGCACAACGCCCAAAAGGCTTGGCAAGAAGGCGAGGGCGAGATCATCGTAGCCACCATTGCCTTCGGAATGGGCATAGGTGAGTTCCCCCATGATTTGCACACGAGCTCGCCACTGATCCTTCTGCAGATAAGCCTGATGGCAAGTACAACATCTACGCACGCTATGCGCGTGACTAATAGACCTGCAGTGCGCTTTGTGATTCACCATCATCTGCCGAAGAGCATGGAAGGGTGCGGATGCATATATGAACTTCATCTCATTCAGTGCTAACCCATCTCCCGAAACAGTTATTATCAGGAGACAGGTCGTGCAGGACGTGACAGACTTCCTGCGGATTGTGTCCTCTGTATGTTCTCGCCGGTTGCCGTGGTTATTACTGCTCAAACTCGTGGTGGCAGACTTCACATATAAAGACATCGCTATCCTGAAGAAAATGATCTCAGAGTCCGAAGGTGTGGTCGAAGAAGAGAAACAGCGCCAGCTCGATCAACTCGAAGAAGTGGTCAAATTCTGCCAAAACAAGCAGCACTGTCGGCGTTCACTCATGCTACGATATTTCGGCCAGCCGGATTTCGATCCCAAAGACTGCCGCAAATTTTGTGACAATTGTCGCGACAACGTCCATACGGTGTCTGAGGACATGACTGTCGTAGCGAGGGATTTCCTTCATCTCGTCCAAAGTACCACAGAGAAAGAGAACTTAACGAAGAATCACTTGCAGGCCGTCTTTCGAGGTTCTAAGGCACAAAAAATCCTCGCCAATAATCACGATAAGCTACCTTGGTACGGTCGGGGCAAAGACATCGATGGGGAGAAGTGTGCGATGCTCGTCGAGCACCTCTTGACGCATGGGGCGCTCGTGGAAACCGGGGTCAAGAATTCTGCAGGATGGACGAACTCATACATGAAGGTCTGTGTTCAAATATGTGGTGGAAGACCGATATTCTGATCTGCAGTAGCTTGGCCCCAAAGCTGATGGACTACTACGGGGAGGCGAGAAGCTCCAAATGTTCTTCAAGCCGAAAGAACTAAAGAAAACGACTTCGGTCTCGGCATCGCGGAAGGGAACAAATCCGAGAACGATCACAGCCCAAGCCGATTCCGTTTCCGTCGCATCTGCTAGCCAGGGCAAACGCGCGCATTGCGTAGTTGAGCAGGAATCAATCGAATTCTTCGACGAAGATTATGAGGATTTTCAATCGGACGATATCGAGGACGATGCATTTGCTCCCCTCGGTCCTGAGGCCACTAGTCCGCTCGGAAGACCAGAGAGCGCAGCCAATAACCACTTTCTAGAAGATTCCGAACAGTCTCCGGAGACGCAGTGCTACAAGAGATTGCGCGCTGTCCGGAAGAAGGTACGTACTTTGACCTCACCTGCTTATTTCTGCTCAATCCGAACTGGTAGCTCGCAAACCGGGAGAAGGTCAGCGAGAACGAAATCCTTGATAACGAAGCTCTTGAAATGCTGAGTGCGATGACGCCATCCGGTTCGTGATCGTCCACATACCATTCCATGCGCGTCTTCATAGTCACCCCGTATACAGATATCGTTGAGTTTACCAACGTTCTCAACCAAGTCCTCTCAGACCCCGACGAAGCACAGCATAAGACGGAGCGTTATGCCCAGGATTTCCTCGCTGTGTGCATAAATGCTCGTATGAGCGGAAGGGGTTCGGCCGTCAACAACAACCGGAGGTGAGAAAGCTCGTGTCCGAGTTAGCGACACACAGTCACACAGTACGACGACAGCACGCCCAACGTCGTAGCTTTCGATGGCGATCAGATGAGACAGCGTTTCAGTTACGAGAGCTCGTCTAGCAGATCTTCATCTCGGCGAAGTTGATTATGCACATCATTTGCCACTGTAGTTTTAGTTTACTCTCGGATCCTGGATCAGGTTGTTAATTCATCATTATTCCGCTTCTGTACATATACATACAATCATATAATATTTGCCGATGCTATCATGCGGTGTCCGCCTCAGTCACCTTGATTTGCCGGAGCGTTTGTTTTGACCCTTTTTGGAGTCCCTACATACAGGACAATACCACTTAGCATTGTTTTTCGGGGGTGCAGTGACGTTGACGCAGTCGTAATGGAACTAAACACTGGGTAAGGATTTGGTACCGATGTCTTTGGGGCCACTTACCCATTCATATGGACAACTAGGGTTGTCACATCCAATCATCTAGAAGCGGTCATATGCGTCTGGTCGATGATATGACCTATACAGGAAACTCACCTGCCCGTACGAAACTTGATGACAGAGGCAGTAACGAGGTTCCAGATCGATATTGTTTGACGTTTGATTTACGGCGGGGATGGTGACCTTCAACGGAGATGCGGGTGGTGACGTGTCGCGGGACTTCTTGTTGCCCCTATGACCGCCTTTTCTGGACGGTCGTCCTCGTTCAGCTAAGCTAGTCGAATCCAAGACCACGTTGTTGGAATCGATGTTAGGGTGGTTCGCTCTTTGTCCTCTTCGTGCGACTGGAACGTCCGGCAATACAATAGAGGTCGGATGGGTGCCTGGACGGAGCCCGAGAGTGAGAGACGTCTCCTGTTCTTTGATAGCCTGGTCAAGAAAGCGGATCTGCCTTTCAACCTGGAGAGATGTGGCCGTAAGCAAGTTGTATGAAAGGGGGAATGTAAGTACGGACGGATTCATATGCGGCATTGGCAAGGTTAACTTTTTCCTCGGACACTCGCACATTCTCTTCCAAAATATATCCAAGGTGCGAGATAAGTCCTCGACTGTCGTTGGATCCGACTGAAGGCGTTGCTCTGGCTGTCCTGGCCGACGGCGGTGGCGTAACTGAGGCCTTGGCTGTATCCCGAGGTATTTCTACTCCCTCGTGCATGGCGTCCTTCTGCTCATCATCACCAGACGAAGATATATCAGGTACGTCTGTTTTGCCTTGAGCCTCTGATAGTGCTTGTCCATGGATGACATCGTCCGTATTGTCTGAAGTCGCGCGTGGTATCAACGACCGCCTGAGAGAGGCATAACTTTGCAGGGTGGGCAGAATCTCAGCAGTGTGTTCTACAGACTATTCATCGTGAGCGATAGTTAAGGTGGGTTGCGCCGTCGCGCACTTGTTTATCAAGTTGCTGGATGAGACGAAAGTATCGCTCCAACGAGGTAGGTAGCTGATCGACAACTGAGAGATATGACACATCCACTATGCATGTCAGAGGTCTGAGCGTACCCTCGTAGTATTCCTCTTTGACCGCTTCCCATATTTCAAGCTCCTTCTCCCTTCTCGCCGCCTTCTGCTCCTCCGTCTCCTCCATTGGCTCGTGTTCTGCTGGGCTAGAGAGCTCCTCCGTGAGCACACTTTCTGCGAATGCTTGGGCCCGAGTACGTTTGCGAGACATGTCGCGGAAGAGCACAAGAGCCAGGGACGTGCCTGGGAGCGACGCGTGCATCAATATGCTGTGGCCAAGAACGGGCTGTCCATCCATGCGGCTCTTGCTCGTCTTCGTACAGTAACACTCGTAGTCACCCGAGTTGCGCTGAGAGCAGCCTTTCCGCGCAGTCTCGGAATCGCCCTTGGAAGGTGTGCGCAGTACTGCCCCAGCGCCGATCCTAGGATCAGGCATCCGCCGCACCTTGCTATCATCCATGTCGACAATCCGCGGTGGATTACAGTTCGCCGCCGGGGTAGGTCAAATCGCTGCCGATATTACACAGATCCCCGGTGTAGGCAGCGCTCTGGACGGGCTTCAGCAGATCGTCGCTCGCTGCGAGCACGTCGCGGGGAACAAGGCAAGCCACGCACATCTCGGGTGGAGCGATAGCTGCGTTCTTACAATTCTGCCAGAAAGATGCATCAAGCCTTGCCCATACTTGTCGACAATACCAGAATATGCTGCGGGAGCATGAACACAACATGAATGACGATGTTCGTCTTGCAATGGACGAATTGCTACCGTAAGCGCCATCATACCGAGTGCAAGGCGGTTTCTTATTGACGGATGACCAGGGCGCTGGACAGAATCAATAAAAAGATGGAGGAATTTGCGGCATTGCCAAGTTACAAGCGCTACTGTGAGCCGCGAACAAGGTGATTGTGATTTCAGTTGATGCTACAATTCATCACAGTGAAATACAATGAAATCACGAACACCCTCAAGAAATACAAGCAGGATCTCGACGTTGGGATGCAGACCTTCTCAGTAAGTTCTGTACTTTTCACGGCTTGATATCAGCGGTGACATTACCAACCAGGCCAAGACCCAATTGGTTATGCACCGACAAATTATGGACGTTAGGATGACGCAAGACATGTATCATGCGGAAAACAGGGAATTATTACTCCAAGCTTTTTCTCGCCCGCAAAGCTTCGCAGATTTGTCTAATCCTGATGCGCAACGGTTAATGGAAGATGGCCAAAGGGTACGAATTTGTTGATTCATCACGCTCCGAGGTATCTCATCGACAATGTGTGATAGTTTCTGGAAGAAATGCGTTCTCGTGGCATCAACCCACCGATCATTATCTCCCCAAGTTCTCAAGAGCTCGCGCCAATTTCTGGAACTCCTCCGCATCGAGGACTAACGCACTCTCCAGAGGGACAATCGCCTTTCTCTCCATCTCCGAACCCTGCGAATGAAGTTCATGCACCACAACCTCGTTCCATGCCCCTTCAAATGGGCTTCGGCCACCGAACAGCCAGCTCTCATTCGGTAGTTCCCATGCCACAACATGACATTGTCATGTCGTCTCCAGCAGGGTACATACACAACTCCTCGCAGACTCCGTCTCAGGAGCAATTTCCGTCGATGTATCCTGGTGGACCTGGAATGCACACCGCTTACCAGCAGCAACCGCAATACGTGAACCCCGCATACCAGGGCGCAGCCGCTCAATACTACAATGCATCTCTATCTCCTCAGTCTTCCTATTTCCCTCGTACACCTTCGCCCAACATGACCGTTAGATCTTCACCCAACTCTGAGCCGACAATGTCATCGCCACCTCCAAGAGACGGCACCTTTACACCAATGAGTGACCCTGCGACATATCTTAGAGTTCAGCGCGGCCTTCTCGATCTGCATCGCATCAAGGGCATACCTCCTTCGGTGAAGATCCTCAACGGTGAGGTCACACGGGAAGGGCAGTTCCCAGTAGCCGGAGGAGCGTACAGCGACGTTTGGATAGGACGATGGTTCAGCGAGGAAAAAGTGAGCAAGCATAGCGGGGGTTTGCTCGTTGCTGACAAATCTCTCTAGGTTGCATTGAAAGCTCTCCGTATGGTCAGGGCAGACGATAAAGCGAAGAGGGTATGCCGTTATGGTTCGCCCTCACCGGGAAACCCACCTGATCGGCTTCCAGCGCTTTCAGAGAGAGATCGAGGTGTGGTCCCGTCTCAAACATCGGAACATCCAGCCATTCTATGGGCTCGTGACCGAGCTTGGACAACATATTCACATTGTGCGTCTTGTCTCCTATTACCTGCTTCACCGTCTTCCAACCATCCGCCTACAGGTGTCAGCCTGGGCAGAGAATGGGAACGTTTTACAGTGAGTTGAAGACTCACCTTCGGAGTCGGAGTCTGACAAATAAAACAGGTATCTTGCCAAGGCGCCCGATACGAATAGGTTGAAGCTGGTATGTCGAAACCGAGGATGTCTGGATTCTATGTCTGACCACACTCCAAACAGATGATGGGGGCAGCGAGAGGGCTCGAGTACCTCCACTATTCTAATGTTGTGCACGGCAATAGTGAGTTCCCACAATTCTTGCTACCTATCGTTCACTGAACCCTGCTGTTTTCAGTGAAATGCGTGAGTTCACCCCCTCTAAAGGCTGCGAATCGCCATGTTGACTGTGTTCTAGTCAAACATCCTCGTTTCCGACAAAGTAAGTATGATGTGCACAGATGAGACCAGTGATGTCGATGCTGACCATGCACAGGGGGAAGCTTGTGTGTGCGACTTCGGCATGTCGAAGATCATCGAAGAAGTCACCGAAACCATCGCTTCGGCCACGCTGACCACCAGCGGTTCAGCACGATGGTTGGCTCCAGAGCTCATCGAAGGCACGGCACCATCACCGACGTATCAAAGCGACATTTACTCTTTTGGGATGACAATGCTAGAATGTGTTACCCTCAAGCATCCGTACTCGCATTGCAAACGTGATGCCATGGTCATCTATGAGATCGTCACGGCGAAGCGGTCACCGCCGCGGCCCGAAGGTGCCGAATTCGACCACATCCTTACAGACGAGTGGTGGGCGGTGATGGAAAGCTGCTGGACCGACGCACAGCACCGGCCCACCATGGCTCACATCGCCAATTCCCTGTCGAACCTCCCCTCTTTCTTGCAATAATCGATCTCTTCACACCTGCTACATTTTTTTCCCAAGTCCAGCTTGTTGTTTTTGCTGTCTAACACTCATCTAGTCACCTTCTATATCCTGTAGCACCCTCACGGCAGCCATGGACTCGTCAATCTGTCTTGTTATCTCTCGCATTCAAGAGTCGTAATGTATACAAGTAGAATACCCGGGATCGCTCATTGTATATACAACTCGGAACAACGCACTTCGCGTATCATCGCACAGGATGGTAAACATACCAACGAAAACTGGGTCCCGGAGGTAGACAGTGACTACGCAGTTCAGGACATTCACGTGCAATTGACCCGCCAATGCATTTTGAGGGTTGAGCAAAGTGTATGAACTTTACGTAGCCGGGCATTCCGCTATGACTCCATACCGCGCCTAACTCGTCCATCATCCGAAAGCTGATGGAACGTTAGCGGTTCGCGGGTGACACACCGATCCATGGCTTCGGCATGTATCTTGCAGCCCACGGCTTCCGGCGTCATTGCGGGCTTAACCATGTATTGAAAGATGTTGGAAATTGGCGCAACAAAACATGCGCTCGCGGCTCAACTAGCCGTTTTTTGTCGAACGACGGCCGGCGATGTCGAAGTTGTTCGTGCGATTGTTTCCTCCGCGAAAGCATGCGCGCGTATATCGAGCACAGTTTCCAGTAAGATGCCCTGCTAGACGAGCCGTTTCTTCGACGATCGACAGTGGTGAGGCCTTGCGCTATGGTCACCAACGATGTTAACCGCAAAGTACGAGGACGACGGTACTGACATCGGCAACAGGTTAGCGCGTCACGCAAGGGGGGCAACGACGTGCAGCTGGCTTCGGAGAATAGTCCTGAACTTGAGCCCGTAGCACGGCAACCCGCGCCGAACGTACTGGGGCCAAGCTACAGGAGCGCGACCGGCTCATCGGCCAGATGCGACACCTTCCTTCACGTTCCTAATGACCTTGATTTATTGGTCAATCATCGGAGTTCCTTGAGTCCGGGTGACTTGGCTCCTGCGCTGACCAGATCCGCCGGGATCCGGCCTGAGGTTTTGCTGAGGCTCGCGGGGCCGTATCTAGGCGAGAGCTGGCACCGGCTAGTGAGCTCGATCGAAGTCGGGGAGCGGGGTGTCGACAAAAGGTTAAGTATGTTATGTTGGTTTGGCTGATAGCTGTTTCCAACAGTAACGGCCAGCACTTATCGTGGATATTGGGGTCTGAAAAGGGATTGGAGGAGGGCGTGCTTGTATGCGTGTGGTCTTGTGTGGTTGACGGCACATCAAATGTCACCCGGTCCAACCATGACACGCCTCGTTGACTCTCGACCCTGGCTCGCTCGTCTGGTGTTTTTTCTCGTCGCAGCTCGGGCGCATATATCCACATCACCGGCGACCAGCCACAGGGACTTGTAGAGGGGATGGGCTCCGTGTTCGTGATGGGCGAAGCCACAGAACGCATACATATGCATCGGTCCGCCACCACCTATAACGCGGTTGGACAGGGGAGGGCAGCTCATCGCTCACGAAGGCCAGGACCAGGAAGATGCCTTTGGGACGGATATACTGAACGGAAACATGGTACGTGAGCTGATCACTGCCTTGGCGCACCACGAATAGGTCCTGCATCGAAGGGTATGGGAAACGACATATCCGCGGTCCAGCTTGGGTTCAGCGCAACACCGACGCAATCGCTCTGCAATCCGTTCGGCCTGACGGCGGTGTCGCGCAACCACGATATAACCCGACAATCAACGACGCCACGCTCGCCGCCCCGCACGATTGACTCCTTCCTATGCGTCAGAGGCAAGATTCGGCGGCATGAACGCCAGAGATAGCGACGGCTGGAACCGTGTGTCAATCGCCAGCTTCTCTCCATCTGCAGAATTCCTGAGACAATGCGACGTCGTGGAGGCCGCCGTCACGTATGTCGATCGCTCGAGGAAACGCGTACACGGAATCCGCGCCCCGTTATCCGTAATGGACAGCGATGACCCCCCACAACGAACCCCAGATGTTGCAAGCGACCACGACGGAAATTGCATACTGCCTTTCATCCCGTCAACATGGCGCGTTCCTGCCCACCGCGCTGCATCGTACGGCGCTCCTGTCGCGGGAGAGCCATCACGTCAGGACGACAGACTTCCCAGAAGAGGCCCCAGCCGTTATGGGACGCCACACGGCGTTCGAGAACAGAGAGGGCGTGGCCGACCTACATCCGCCCATTAGGACGTTGGCGTCCGCTTCCATTACGCCGTCAGGAGTTCTTCGACTTCGCGTTGACGACGAGGCGGGACTTCATGACGGCATATGGCCGAAAAATCGGAGCGCCCATCATTGCCATTGCATGGGTCAATTTCGAGCGATGTCTTGCTATGGAGGACCGCCTATAAAACGGAGGCACCAGGAAGGGGCGATGATCACGAGGAGCGTAGTCCACGGGACGACCAGTTCGATATGAGGTTTAGCGTGCTGGAAGAGCATCGTATCCTTGGAGCGATGGTGCCTCGGCTGTCGTCCGAGACATTCGACGCCTCCACGCCCGGCAATAATTTTGCGTCATTCCACAGACGCTGCATCGCCTGGTTACGTGAAATGTGGATACGGAGGAGATATCGGCCTCGAGGAGGGTTCCGAAGGTCGACTCGGAACTGAGGCTATTATTCGTTCGTGACGTCTTCGTTGACGTGTCGCTGAAAGATGGCTCCTTGCGCGTTGTGAGGCCGGGGTCGGCGCGGGCTGTGGTCGACTTCGTCGTGAACGCTTGAAGCACGACCCTGCACGAGCGTGTACGGCGGAACGGACACCGAGGGCCTGGACGGGAGGCAGAGATTGAACTCTGAACCATGGGCGCTGAACCCTGGGCAGGGCTGGTGCGGATCGTTGCTGGACTTGGGCAGGTACACTCTGGGCGGGATCAGGAGGGGAGGCGGGAAGGTGCGTGACAGGGAGGGTGCTGGCCCTGGCCGGGAGGGGATTGAGTCCTGTCTTGTGGCTCGGGAGGATGGGCGCGATGACGGGAAACCCTGTCTATTCTTGCGGCGATGGAGAATTGGGAAGACGAGGCGTGGATCCGAGGCCTCAGACGTCCAGTCGGGAATGGCGGATAGTCGTCCCTCTCGGCTGCCTGCGTCGTCAAAAGCGTCTGGCACTGGCCTGGGTATTCTTCCTCGGCGCTGTGCGTATCCTGCTTCACGCGCACCTCCTTCCTGGACGAAGACGAATGTCAAGCGCGCGCGATGCGCTGGCCGACGTAAAGGAAGAGACGTGCAGTCGCCAGGCATGAGGAGTGGTCAACCGTGGACGAACCCCCTGCATCCCTTCCGAGGACATTCTGACGTCGACCTGGACCCGTCCTCGACAGCCTTGGGCGGTGCCGGCAGCGGAGTGCCGCTGAATGAGGTTTGGGCGACGGCCGAACGGACGTTGAGGCTGAGCCTGGGCCAATTCACGCGGAGATGCGGGTTCTGAGCGAAGGACCGCCGAAAGTTCAGCGCGGTCAAGGCGTTCCCGCCTTCCGGTGCGTTGGCGCCGTCTTCTGGCATCTGCACGGTCTGCCGTCGCGTCTTGATTTGCGTTCGCGATAGCCGCAGGTGGAACGCTCACACTTCCCAAGATTACGCAAAGGGGGGACATATGACACGTCTTCTCGTTCGTATCTTATACGCGCTTTGTATGCTATGATCCAAGAAAAATCCACGCGTATATTCATAGCGGTCCAGACAAGCGGATGTACATGGTGCACAGCGATACACTAAACTAAGTATACCGCTCATAGCACGATCATTCAATTTACACGGAGACGGAAAGGAGACGTGAGCACTGTACAATCAAGAAAGCATCGCATAACACGTAGATGAATAGTCGATGTGACCGAGACCCCCAGAGAGAATACTAGTTGTACACATTATAATGGCTTGGTGCCCTCGAATCGTTCTGTAAACATTCAATTCAAGCCGACCGGGTCCCGTTGACCTGGTCCCGTCTGTCAGGGCTTACACTGCCGCTGCTGTTGTCGGTGGGGCCCGGTGGCGAAGGCTTCGTAGCATACACCGGTGGTGGTGGCGGCTGCGGCGGATAGGCGCCTCCCATCGGTGCCGGCATAGCGTGAAGGGGAAGCGGGCCCTCGCCGGGTCGCGCCTGTGGCATCATGTACGGGTACGGGTGCCCGTAGGGGGCCGCGAGGAACGTAGGGAAGAATTGCTGGGGGTACCCCGGGTGAGGCGCTTGTCCCTGGTCAGTGCCGTCCGGAGGGGGGTGCGCAGGCAGCGGCGCGATGTAGAATTGCGGGTAGTATGCCGCTGCTGGAGGTGGCTGGTGGTGCGGGTGCTGGCCGTGCTGATGATGACCGGGCGAAGACTGGTGCTCGGGGCTTCCACCACCGTTGGGTTTAGGGCTTGATCCGGGGGGCGGTAGGAGTGGCGGCGGCGACATCTGTGCCATCGGAGGGAACATGGCGGGCGGATATCCGACGGGCGTCATGTACGACAGAGGCGCGGGCTGTGGGTGGTGCGGATGATGCGGGCTACCGGTCGGCGCAGGAAGAGGGATGGGGGCAGGGATCATTTGAGCAAGGGCGGCCTCGGGTTGCTCAACAGCTGAGGCCCCTGTGCATGGCGTTAACGTTGTTGAGTACATGGCACGGATGGAAGACCGACCCTTTCCATCTCTCTTCTTGTAAGGGCCCCGTTTCAAACCTTTCCTCCGTTCCTTGCGTTGCGAGTCCACACAGTCGTCGGAGATACCGTACTTGACGCACCGGAGGCATGGCCGAGCGTCGTCACATTTCTTGCAAGCCTTTTGACAATTGGTGCAGGCGTTCTTGACCTGGCGCCGTTTCGACCGGAGGGGCTGGGTGGAGACCATGGGCGGGGGGAAGCCGTACATGTGCATGGGCATGCCGGGGTAGGAAGCGCCCGTGCCGCCCGTGGCCGGGACACTGGAACCGTTACTCGTGCCCATGCTGGCGCCGCTGCCGTCGTTGTTATTCGAGTTGTCGCCGTCCGTGGCCGCTGGAGCGCCGTCGGGGGCGTCTGGACCGGGGGCGGGATCGGGGCTGCCGCGAACGTCCGTCATGGGAGAAGATGGTGTTATAGGCTGAAAGCTGGCGTTAATTAGCACGCCTGCTCCTTCTTTTGCACACGTGGGGGTCGGACGGACCGGAGGGGGATGCTAGACGCGCGCTGGGGATGCTGTACGAAACGCCATCCTCGGCGTGAGCGAAAGCGAACAAAGGGGACCGATCAACTAACCCTTTGTGCTTTGGGGACGACGCGTGCCTCGCTGAGCTGGGGCAACGGGACGAGCTGAGTTGGAGGATTGGTCTCCGAGGCGGAAGGTGAAAGAGAGGGGCACGCGCTCAGCGAAACTCCGGCAGAGGTCGGGCTATATAAGCCCTCTCGCCTAATTGCGCGGATTTTTTTCGCAGGGCCGATAAGACGCTTACTCGTCGGCGGCGTCACGCATTTCGCCCGTCGGTAAATACGTGACCAACTTGATCGGCCTGACCGAGTTCACGGGCCAGAGGTGCCCTTTGGAGACGAGCAGCAGGACAAAGTTAGGGGCCGCCAGAGAATCAGTGCTCAATGTTATATCAGTGCTCGCTGCCCAGCGTGACGGCGCCACTGCTGCCAAATACAGCCAAACATTGACACCCGCCCTTGTGCTCGTCCCCGCCGACACGAACACGCCAAGCGCTCGTCGCTCGACATTGTCTCCCGTTTTCCTCTCTTTCCTCTCGCTCTCTTTTCCTCTCGTTAGCGTCACCTGCGTGGCGCCGCGATGTCTGCGCCCCCCTCGCCCCGCCTCGGGCAGGCGGCGCTCGACCACGGACGTGTAAGGAAACGAGACCGGCCACCCGCGCTCGATATAGACGCCATCGACCCCAAAGCCGCCTCGGACAACGACGTTCAGTACCACGACTACCGCACGGAGCAGCATCGCCACTACGACCAGGTTTGTCCCTGCCCGCGCTTAGCATGCGATACCATGCCACCGACTGACCAACTTGTGCGCGCAACAGCCCAGCGTGCACATCTCCGTCGCCCCGGCCGCGGAGCGAGAGCACGAACCCGAAGCCCCGCGCCCGGCCTCTGCGACGTCCTCCCTCGACCCGTACTACTTCAGCGTCCACACGCCCGCCGAGTCGCCGCTCCCACCCATGCCGGACATCTCGACCATGCCCGATCTCGGCGTCGCGCAGAGCGTCACGCCTGACCCGCCCCTTCCCAGCGCGCCGATTACTCCCGCCCGCGACGGCGCGTCCATCGATCGCAGGGGTCTCGTCGGCGTCGGCGAGCTCGCCACACCGCGCTGGGCACGCTCCCATTACTCGAGCCATTCGGAGGAGCCGGCGCACCAGAGGATGGAGGACGTTGGCGAGGAGGATGAGGACCAGCAGCTCGGGAATGAGCCCGAGCAGGTCGATCACCCCGATAGTCCGTGGACGATAGAGGCGATCGACGGCGAGCCCGAGGAGAAGCCCGACGAGGTAATCTCTAATCACATTGATAGCGTTTGATCGCTCATATCTCCATGAAGGAACCTCTTGAACCCCCGAGGCCATTGCGCACGCGGCCTTCTATCGCGGACGAGAGCGGTGGAGAGGAGATTCTTTACCCTCGCAAGCCGCACACCGAAGATATCTTCAGCCCGCAATCGCGGAGGGCTGAACGCACCGGCACGTCAAGTTCGGCCGTGCCAACGGAGCCATCGCGAGAATCGCCGTTTTCCATCAGGACGTCGCAGAGGCTGCGACAGAAGACCTCACAGGAATTGTCTAGCAGCCCTTTGGGGGTGGCTCGGTACAGTACCACTATCAACATCGGCACGACCGTTCAAGACGATCCCGTGTTTTCCACGCCCAAAAATGAGAGGAGCGACGACAAGGACGACGAGAAGACCACATTACGTAAACACCGTAGTGTGAACGTGCCCACGACGACGGCCTCTCCGCGAGACAAGGTTCGCGAGCGCCGTCGCGAGAGCCTTGGACTGACCCTCTCGAGCGGCACAAGGACTAGCGGCCCGCCAAAGCACGCCCGATCTGCAAGCTCGTCCTCGTCCAACCACGGCGAGCGGCCGCACCGGCGCGGCCAGACTTCGGACTTTTCTCACCTACCGCCGTCGCCCTCGACGTCGTCCATCCAGCAGTTCCTCCGGCACTCCAACAGCATTACTTCCAAGGACCCAATTGCTGGACCACCTTCCGTCCATAGCTCCCCCAACGTGGGTCAGTCGCTGCTCCGGGGCACGCAGGAGGGCTGGTCGGCGCTCGACGACGAAGCTACGGCCGAGGCGCTGCGTAAGCTGGACGGAATATCGGGCAAGAGCGCAAGAGCGCGGACGTCTATTGGAAGTAGGCCGAGCAGCTCGAGTCGTCCGGGGACGCCAGGAAAGATGGCGGGCGTGCAGTGGGAGGGGATCGGCGTGGAGGGCGGTAAGGCGAACCGGAGGAAGAGCAATGGGTATCTGCGGGAGAGCATGCCGCCGCGACCGCGCGAGGAACAGCTTCCGGCGCAGCAGCAAGTGTCCTCGCAACAGCAGCCGCACATGGAGTCGGGCGGCGAGGAAATGTCGTCCTCGGGTCCGGAAAAGTCGGCGCTGAAGAAGACGGGCACCGCGAGCGCGCGGTCGAGCTTCGCGGCGAAGAGGGGCTCGTCCAGCTCGACGATGTACACGGGCACGACGACGGGCACGGGCACCACGGGCAGCTCGCGCGATTCGGCGCAGCTGCTAGTTAGGCGGAACAGCAACGGCAGCGACACGAGCGTGCATTCCTCCGATGTGGCGTCTTTGAAGGACCGGGCGGCTGCGCTAGCCCACGGGCATGGATATGGGAGCAGCGTGAGCGTTGGCGCTGGCAGTGTGGGCAGTGGAAGTGTGGGCGGAGAGGTTGGTGTGGAGGACGAGCGGGAGCGGGTGCCTCCCGTCCCACCGCTACCGAAGGATCTGAGCGGGTTCAGGAGTCCGCCGCAGAGCTCCGCCAGCATGAGCTTCCCGGGTCTGCCGGGAGCCGAAGACATCCGGAAGGACAGGGAGAGGGAGAGGGAGAGGGAGAAGGAGCAGCAGGCCGAGGCGCAGGCCTCAGTAGAGGATGCTGATCCGGACAGGACCGTGTTGCTGGAGGTTCCGCCGATGATGACCTCTATGCCGGAAAAGCCGTCAACGCCTCAATTACAGCAACAGCCTGCGCAAGACTTCGCGGTAGGTTCCGCTCCAGCGGTGATGAAGTCTCCGTCAAGAAAATGGAGTTTCAACGCGCTAGGGCTGGGAATGAAGACCCCTAGCGCCAAGGAGAGGGAGAGGGAGAGGGCCAAGGCAGCCGCGAATGCGCAGAAGCAGCAACCGGAGCAGGGTAAGGTGTATACGTCGGACGGCGGCGCGTTCAGCTTTGGGTCGGCGGACGAAGCTTTGTCTCCGGGCGGCGCCTCATCGAAGAGGGGCTCCTGGGCGCAGCCCCAGGCGATGGATTCGGCAGCGTCGCTAGCGTCCATGTCCTCGATCGGTTCCTCCGGTGCAAGAGGTCCTCTCTCACCCGCCGTCTCGCTGCCCGTCGCACAATCGAAGAACGAGAGCTCGGATAGGCTGGCGCCAAGCCGGACGGAGACCGCGTCGAGTGCCAGCCACCACACGCAAGGCGGCGTACAGGACACCACTTTGGGACCGCTGAGCCCGTCTTCATCGTCTGTGCGGCGGCAGACGTCGAAACGATTGACACCGAGCTCGATCCCGTTCTTCCGTCGATCGTCCTCACAATCAATCAAGGCCCAGCCCGCCGCTGGTGCGCAACGGTCAAATTCGCCTTCGGTGACATCAACCGCTCCGGCATCCCGTCGACTGACCGTGGTGCCTGCCGTTCCTCCTCTCGTTGACAACTCGCTCTCCTCGCCTTCAACACCCGGCTCTGCGTCGGCACACAAGAAGTCGTCTGTGCTTAGCTTGGGCTCGCTGCTCAAGGGCTCCAGCTCGAGAAAGAGTCTGCATTCAGATAAGAGCGACTACTTCCCGGAGAAGGATAACCGTCGAAGCATGGAGAAGTCGCGAGAGAAGTCTGACAAGGAGAAGAAGAAGGATGACAAGGACAGGAGCGAAAGCCGCATCTCGGTGTTGATGGGCAGGAAGCGAGGCAAGGTAACAGCTGCATGCTTATTATTCTGTCAGTCAGTCCTGACCTTACTTTCGTAGACTGTTTCCGCCACTGATGCCAAAAAGGCGGTCAAGCCGGTGACGCTCCCGCCAATGCAAGTGCAGCCGCTCCCTCGGGACACTGCTCAGCGCGTCGCTAACCTGAAGTCGTCTGTGTCGTCTAGCAATGGACCTAGCGCGAAGGTTGCTAGCGGCTCCCGCGTTACGTCTCAGACAATCAGCTCGATGCACAAGCAATCGGACACCTCGTTGCGCAGCAGCCGCAATCAGCTGCCTACCATCGCTGGATCCCCATCTGTGGGCATCAACACGCAACCGCAGAAGGAACCCAGGGAGCTTCCGCCGTCAGCACTGAACAACTCTACTTCTGGTCTTCCGAAGGAGACACCGACCAAAATACCCCGTATCTCCAGCCGTACATCCGGCATTCCGTCTCCGACGATGAAGGGTACCATCCCATCGTCAGCTACGAGCCGTAGAACGAGCCTTAATGTTGGTGCTATGGCGGCGGCCTCTACCGAGCCTTCCCCCACGCCCAGCGGGACCACCAATGAGTTCGGGGTCTTGGAACCTAACAACGACGAGCCATCCGCCCCGTCCGCGAAGCCCACAGCTGGCACCAGGCTTTCAGTCCGAGTATCGCCATCACAGCCTCTTACTCGTGTTCCCCGACAGGTCTCCGCACCACAGGGCTCTTCCACCGTCAGCGGTGTCCCGCGCAAGTCTAACAGGGAATCTATATCCTTCTCAGGCCTTCGCAAGTCTTCCACCGGCTCAGTGGCTTCGTTCTCAACAGCGGCTCCCACGGAGACGAAGCACCGCTCCTTTGCACTGTCGCCCTCAAAGGGGCTCAAACTCCTTAGCCCGAAGGTCTCGCTGTCTGCTGCCCGCCGCCATGACAGCGACCTCGAGAAGTCAACGCACAGCACCGGACACCTGGCGTCCGCCGCTTCGAGCAGGCAGTCACTCTCAACGCCGTCGCCTGCACCCAGCTCGGTAGATGAGGAGGAGATGCTTGGCGACGAAGAGATGATGCAGTACATCAAACGACAGCAGGCGAAGAAGCTCGCCGCCGGCGCGTCCCCTGAAGAAGTCAACGACATGTTGAAGTTTCCGGAGCCTACCACACCCGTCAAGCCTGTGTCGCCGGAAGGTAAGCCGTTTCGCACGGAATATGGACACTGCCCCTGAATTTCCTATCAGATGTTCTCAACAGCAGTCAGGTCAAGTATCTGTCCCAATATGAGCGACAGGAAATACTGGATTACCCCTCAGTATATTTCATTGGGGCTCGTAGTCAGAAAAAACCGGCCACTACCGAGGACTCTACGAACAACCACGGCTACGACGACGAACGCGGAGACTATCTCGTCGTCAACCACGATCATCTTTCTTACCGGTACGAAGTGGTCGGTACTCTTGGCAAAGGTTCTTTCGGGCAAGTCTTACGCTGTCGAGACCATGCCACCGGAGAGTCTGTCGCGGTCAAGATCATCAGAAACAAGAAAAGGTTCCATCACCAGGCGATGGTTGAGATCAAGATCTTGGACAACCTCAGAAAATGGGTGGGTTTGCTACGATCGTTGTCCGTATAACGCTAGGTATAGAGCTCATATTGAATCATAGGATCCGGAGGAGAAGCATCAGGTCATTAAGATGACGGAGCACTTTAACTTTCGGGGCCACCTCTGCATTGCCATGGAGTTGCTCAGTATCAATCTTTACGAGCTGATCAAGGCCAATGGATTCGTGGGATTCACGACAGGATTGATCCGCCGGTTTACGAGTCAGATGCTCATGTCGCTGTCCCTTATGCGGCACCACAGGATCGTTCACTGCGATCTGAAACCAGAGGTACGGCAAGCTTTTCGCCTCACGCCCCAAATATATTTGACGCCGCACCCAGAATGTTCTATTGAAGCACCCAGCAAAGAGCGCCATCAAAGTTATTGACTTTGGTAGCAGTTGCTTCGAGCACGAGAAGAGTGCGTGTGCTGTTTTGATCGCAATTACATTGCTGATAATCAACTCTCGCAGTATACACATACATCCAAAGTCGTTTCTACCGCTCGCCGGAGGTGATTCTTGGTATGAACTACCACATGGCTATCGACATGTGGAGTCTTGGGTGTATCTTGGCCGAGTTATACACCGGCTTCCCTATCTTCCCTGGAGAGAACGAGCAAGAGCAACTCTCGTGCATCATGGAGGTCCTTGGCGTGCCTGACAAGGACTTCATCAACCGCAGCAGCAGGAAGCGCCTTTTCTTCGGTATGTGACTTTGATGCAATTCTCTGGCGTTTCTCTGACCCTGCTCAGACTCGAGCGGCGCCCCTCGCCCTGTCATCAACTCTAAGGGTCGCCGGCGTCGCCCTGGTACAAAGACTCTCCAACAGGTTCTTCGTTGCGATGACGAGAACTTCGTCGACTTCATTGCCAAATGTCTCATATGGGATCCCGAACGGCGACTGAAGCCACAGCAAGCTCTGCGCCACCCCTTCATCCTCAACAGCCGAAAGAAACTTACCAGCCCTTCGCCGTCGGCAGCCAGAAGCCTTCTTTCTTCCCCTAGTCTGAGCTCGGGCAGTCGCACCAAGCCTACGGAAACCCCCAAGAAATCTCAGATCGGCGCACCGACCCCGCTCACTGCCCGGTCGAGCCGCGGAGGCTCCAGCGCGATTGCTGCCACTCCGCAAACCTCTACACTTGGCGCCTCATCGAGATCGTATAGAGCCTCGCAATCGCAGAATTTTGCATCGTACCACTCCAGCCGTACCATGTCTAGCTTCGCAGTGAGTGTCTCTTTATGACGCTCTGTCCGCCGTTGTCTCATCAAATGTTGCAGTCTTCTGCCAAATAATGATTTCGCCTCGTTTCGTCTATTTGTCCGGTTACATGCCGGTTGTTTTCTGTCGCCGCATACGATATTAGGATTAACATACAGCTCAGGTGCTAAGAGCAGGCTCTTCCTCATCATCATACCCCCCGCGTGTAGTCTTCTTCTTCAGTGTCTTATCCTTCTCTTCTCTGCTGGCCTCATCGCGTCGAAACAAGGGTCGTTGCACGCAATGTCATCTCACACCGCAATATAGTTCCGCATCACTATGACTTACATCATATATCTTCGTGATTTCTACATGATGAATCTCCGAAAGATACTGAACTGATTCTTCACCGTTGCGAACGGCCTACGTCGACCTAGATGACAATGTCACCGGCCGCATCGAGACATCGCAATCGAAGGAACGTGTCGGATCCTAAGGCTTGAATCAGCGATCAATTCCCAACTTGCGAATAAGATGACCAACCCCATCCGTCTAACGATAATAAATCCAGCGACCCGCCCCAATACCTGTTCACGGATGTCTTCAGCGAGATACCATCGAGAATGCAATCGTGGCCTACTTGGCATACAGTCGACTCATAGGCAAACCATAGCCCAATCCTGCTATGGTTCCCATGCCAGTTTGCAGCCCTTTCTCAGTAATGGCCCCGAATAGAGCCCCGTCATCGGACCCAAGGTCATCAAGCGCAGCAGCGCCCCCGACGTGCTGAGCAGCATAAGGTCCGCCTCCAATCTCGTCTTGATTCCCACCCACACCCGTGTCGCCGGCGGTGGTAAAAGCATATGAAAAGATCTTCTGCATGTGCGCAGGTGCCACACCTCCGCCTTGGTCTCGTATTCGTAATGAAAGGAAAGGTGTGGTCCCATCCTTCGTAACGGGAGGGGTGGCAATGGTGATCAAGATGGGAGGGGGCGGTTTGGCGTAGGACCTGCCATGCTGTTTATAGTGGTGCTCGACGGTGGCGCGGAACGAGTTCTTGAGTATCTCTGTGAGGATGTAGATGAGGTGCACAGGGGCATATCTAAAAAACGTCAATGTTTACTTATGTTCCGCGCGCCCGACGCGTAGAACTCACGCAAATGTTGCTTCGGAGTGACCATCGATGACTATGGAGGGGCTGGATCCAAGCGTGGCCTCGCAAAGGTCCTGTACGAAGGCTTGGCAAGTTTGCAGAACACCCTTCGGGGAGCATGTCATGTCGATTACACCAGAGTTGCCAATACGCTTCTGAGCCTTCTGCAGTGCATGCGAGATGGCGATATGTTGCTCGGCAATGAGTCGCACGGCAATGCGATTGCGAATGGCACCGTCGAGAAAGACGCCTATATCCCCGCTGGGCATGTACCTCACGCATTCTTGGAAGCTGTTCAGGCACGTCATTCTCAATCCTTACACGAGAAGACGTCGTGTCTTACCTCTTGGCCATGAGTGGTATGTCTTGTGCATGACGTTCTACCAGATCCTGCAAAACGGATGTATACTTGACGTTGTCCTCCAACGTTCGTATATCCGGGTGTTTCGCGAGGACTTCGAAGCTCCTGCGATGAGCATCCCGGATATGCTCGATATACGGGTTGGTGCCCACGATGAAGGGGAGCAGTTCGAGGGATTGCACCCGGCTTGCCAGTCTCCTTGGGATCTCGGAGTGAACATATCGTGCGGAGGCTAGGACAGAGTCCTCGTTTAGGGGATCGGCGAAGGAAAGCAGCGCAGATAGGGTGAGCGGATTGCTACGTTGCTCCGCGAACTTTGTTAACAAGGCCGTGAGCTCAGGAGACGGAGGTTCCGGTCCCCGCCTATGTACGCGACGCAGACCCCGCACCGATGCGTTCAGTAAGGGCGTTGTGGTGGTGGTGCATCGAAGAAGCATCGATCTACAGATCCCACCGCATTGCCACTTCATATGGAGGTCTGAATTTGATCTGGGTATGAGATCTCGTTACATCGTAGACAACATTCATCGTCTTGCTCAAGTCTTGTTATTCTTAGCATGATAGTGGCAAGTACCTCATGTCGGAAGGGAAACCAACCTTCAGTCATCTCTCAACCTCAGCCAGAGCAACGTTCAGATGCCGCGTCATTATAAGCTAAGCTATATTGCAAATACAAACATATACAGACTGAGAACGACCGCTAGTTATAAACCTGGTAAAGAGGCCTGGCGATAGGATATCATGATCAGAACGGTGTGCGGTACCAAGACATAAACAGACGTACGTGGAGGAGAACTTCGTGCCTTGCCGAACAACCTTGTCGACAGCGTCCAGGAAGTCACGCTCGGTCGCCACCTTCCGCCTTGCGCGAATAGCAAACATGCCAGCCTCGGTGGCGACGGACCGCAGCTCCGCACCGGTCGTGTTGGGGCACAGACGGGCGATGAGATCAAATCGTATGTTGCGTTCGACGCTCATACTACGCGCGTGTATGCGAAGAATATGCGCCCGACCTTCGTTATCGGGTAAGCTGAACTCCACCCGACGGTCGAGACGTCCCGGGCGGAGCAAAGCGGGATCAAGGGTGTCGGGCCTGTTTGTAGCCATGAGCACCTTGATGTTACCGCGCGGGTCGAATCCATCCAGTTGGTTGATCAGCTCCAACATAGTCCTCTGCACTTCGTTGTCGCCACCGGCACCATCGTCAAATCGGGCTCCTCCAATTGCGTCGACTTCGTCGAAGAAGATGATGCACGCCTTCTTGGATCGTGCCATCTCGAAGAGTTCGCGGACCATGCGCGCGCCTTCGCCAACGTACTTTTGTACGAGCTCAGACCCAATAACACGGATGAACGTGGCGTCTGTCCTGTTCGCAACCGCACGGGCGCAAAGAGTCTTGCCAGTTCCCGGAGGACCGAATAGCAGAACGCCTTTCGGAGGATCTATACCCAAGCCAACAAAGCGTTCGGGCTAGCAGAGCATCAGTGGAAGATCGGCCTCAGAATTTGAGGAACACCGACATGGAGCAATGGCGTCTCCACAACCTCTCGCAACTTCTCGATCTGCTCCTTGCAGCCACCAACGTCGGAGTAGGTCACGTCCGGTTTCTCTTCCACTTGCATCATTGTAACCGACGCGTCAATCTTCGGTGGCAATGGGATTTGTATTTGATACTTGTTCCGGTCGACTCTTCGGTGGCGACGTCAGCATTTTGTGACTGCTTCTTCAACTGAAGTCCATTTGCTCACCCTACTCGCATTCCCTCCTCTATGTCGGTAGCCGCTACCCTGTCACCAAGACCGACCACGAACTTGGCGATCTGCTTGATGTTGATAACGTACTTGTCCTGCTCGTCGGCGCCTTTCTGGCCCTGCGCGGCGCCTGCAGGGTTAAGAGCCTTCGCAGCCTCGGCAGCCTTCGGGTCCATGGGTATGATCTTGGTGCAGCGCGCAACCTGAAGAGGATGCTCTTCCGCCATACGCTGCCGATCGGCTGGGAGATCCCAAAGGTTAGGAGAGGCCAGACCAGTCTCAGATTCCTTCACGCCTGCGCAGCATATCAGATACTCGCTTCACTGGAAGGTGGGACGAAGTCCGCTAAGAGAAGGAATGCGCATACCAAGCTTCTCGTTGATACGCTTCTGAATCTCCTTGATGTCGTTTTCTATCTTCTTCAACTGCTCCGCATAGGGACCTTGACCCTAAACCAGCGTGAGCGGTAGCGGCACTAAACACGCGAATCTCACGTACGTAGGTCTTGAGGATCTGTATGTCACTCTCGTCCAAGGCTAGAAAGCTGTTGTTAGAATATCGCATTTTGAGTCGCTGAAGATGTGATCCTCACCGACGATCTTTTCGTCATCCTTGCCGTCTCCCTTCTTCTCCCCTGGACACCGGTTAGATGCATGAACATCATAATGGGAGGTCACATACACTTCTCCCAGTCACTGCGAACACAAAGTCAGTATATAATATGAGATAGGATCTGTATAACATACGCTTTCGGCGGCATTGCTAGCGATATGAAAGTACAAGGTCAACGAGAATGTACGGAAGATACAGTAGTCTCGAGGCGACGCGTCAGTGAGCAAGGCGCGTCAGCGTTCACCTGACTAAGCCACAGCTTCCCGTTTGAAGCGAGTCCTGGCCCGCCCTATAGATTATTACAGCCTCCTCATCATAACCGTGCGCGATGGCCGGCGCACTCCCCAACGCGAAGAAGAACCTCCCGAAGATCAGCGATGAGGACCGCGAGTCTCGCTTCGGACAGGTTTTCGGCGTGTCCGGACCCGTCGTCATCGCGGAGAACATGACGGGCTCAGCTATGTACGAGCTCGTCCGTGTAGGGCACGACGAATTGGTTGGCGGTATGTCAGCAACCGCTCCGAACCCGTACAGTCTCCTCATTACTATCTTACAGAGGTGATCCGAATCGACGCCGATAAGGCCACCATTCAGGTCTACGAGGAGACTTCCGGCGTAACGGTTGGTGACCCGGTACTGCGGACAGGAAAACCGTTGAGCGTCGAGCTTGGTCCAGGCACGTTTCACCTACGATTGAGACGTACCTCCGTCTGACCACGAATCATAGGTCTTATGAGCAACATCGTTGACGGTATCCAACGACCGCTTCGTGTGCGATACCGTATGCATGTCCGTTCAGACCAGCTTTCTGACGTGCTGTCGTAGAGCATCCAAGAGCTATCCAAATCCATTTACATCCCTCGTGGCATCAATACAGAGGCCCTCGACCGGTCGCTCAAGTGGGATTTCACACCGACTAACTTCAAAGTATGGCAAGCCATCGTTATGCGTCGCGAACAAGCGCTCACGGAGTTTCCAGATTGGCGACCACATCTCCGGAGGCGACATTTTCGGAAAGGTGTACGAGAACTCTCTTGTCAACGAGCACAAGATCATGCTCAACCCGCGAGCATTGGGCACTATCACACACATTGCGGAGACGGGTAGCTATGCTGTGGATGTACGCATGGTATCATCGCGGTCGTTTCTGCCTTCACTGACACCGTTACAGGATGTCGTGCTTGAGACGGAGTTCGAGGGAAAGAAGACCCAGCACACGATGATGCAACTCTGGCCTGTCCGTGCACCTCGGCCAGTGACCGAAAAGCACACGGCAGATTACCCACTTCTGACCGGTCAGCGCATTCTCGATGCGCTTTTCCCGTGAGTGACGCGTCTTGCGGCATAGCGCCGTCTGCTGACCCAAATCAGCTGCGTGCAAGGTGGAACAACTGCGATCCCCGGCGCTTTCGGATGCGGCAAAACTGTGATCTCCCAGGCCTTATCAAAGTTCTCCAACAGCGACATCATCATCTACGTCGGGTGTGGCGAACGTGGAAACGAGGCGAGTATATGCTTTGCCGGAAATGAACTGCGCTGACCTTGCCGACTCGGTAGATGGCTGAGGTGTTAATGGACTTCCCGGAGTTGACTATGGAGGTTGGTGATCGCCAAGAACCCATCATGAAGCGGACTACGCTCGTCGCCAACACGTCGAACATGCCCGTGGCCGCTCGAGAGGCGTCGATTTACACTGGCATTACCCTCGCGGAGTATTTCCGTGACCAGGGTAGCAATGTTTCGATGATGGCAGACTCCACCTCGCGATGGGCCGAGGCACTCCGTGAAATCTCGGGTCGTCTCGCTGAGATGCCAGCGGACTCCGGTTATCCTGCCTACCTCGGCACCAAGTTGGCCAGTTTCTACGAGCGCGCCGGTAAGGTTACCTGCCTGGGAAACCCCGTTCGCCAGGGTACCGTGTCCATCGTTGGGGCGTAAGTACTCACCGTTATTGAAACGAACGAGGGAACTTACCCTTTGTCTTGCACAGTGTCTCACCACCTGGTGGTGACTTCTCGGACCCGGTGACATCCGCCACCCTCGGTATCGTGCAAGTGTTCTGGGGCCTCGACAAGAAGCTCGCGCAGCGCAAACACTTCCCGTCCGTCAACTGGAGCTTATCGTACTCCAAGTACGAGAAGGTGCTCGAGCCGCACTACGAGGCAACAGAGCCTGGGTTTGTCGAGTTGCGCACAAAGGCGAAGGAGATTCTCCAAAAGGAAGAAGACTTGGCCGAAATCGTGCAGCTCGTCGGCAAGAGCGCTCTCGGAGAGAACGACAAGATAACGCTCGAAGTGGCAAGGATGTTGAAGGAGGACTTTTTGCAGCAGAACGGCATGAGCGAGTACGACCGGTTTTGTCCGTTCTACAAGACTAGCGCAATGTTGCGGAACTTCGTGGCATTCCACGACAGCGCGGTCAAGGCGGTGGGCCAGGGTGATTTGACGTTCAACAAGATCAAGGACTCGGCAGGCGACTTGATGTACAAACTTTCTCAGATGAAGTTTGAGGTGAGAACGCAGTCGCATATTCAGTTGCGCTGATGTTGACCGTGACCTCCAGTCCCCTTCGACCGGGCAGGAGTCTATCAAGAAGAATCTTGATGCTTTATATTCGGAAATCCAAGAGAAGTTCCGCCAGATGGTAGAGTGAGGTGGTATTCGACCCCCTCTCGTTCCCCTTTGCATTCGGACGCTACGAACTGTACACGCAAGGTCACGATGTAATCGGCGCCCACTACGGCGGTCGGCAATATATGGCAAGTTGATCAGTATACGGAGGTTGAAATGCTCGGTCTTCTTGATGTCTGTTCTGCCACATTCTGCCTTCATACGGACTTCGAACTCTAGTTGACTGCCCGCGGGCGCCGCTCGTGGCTGCCGATGGAGTGGGCGGCCGTGCACTGCGCATGACGCCGGGGGCGTGCCCTCTGTCTGGGCGGTCATAAAAGCGGTGAGCCTCGAGGAGACGAGCACCGCTTGTTCTGTACGCGATGCTCCTCTGCAACGCAGGTGTGAGCAGTGTCCTGCTCGGCGCGGTGCTCGGCGCTGTGGCCCGGTCGCCGGCATATCCCGAAAACATAGACCCACAGTCCACCGACATCTTGGCTGACGCTCAGGATGCCCAGTTCGCCCATGCGCCAACGGAACAGTTTCCGGTCGACGGCCCTGCAGACTCATCTCCTTATGGCCGGGGCAAGCCTTCGAACCCCTCCGATGGCAGACCGCCTAGACGTCGCCCTCCGCCTGGCAGTCCTCCCCCGAGTCATGTAAACAGAACGGTTTATGAGTTCCTTGCCGAGGACAAAGGGTACGCACATCCACATTTTATACTAGTATGAGACTGAATGGCATTGGCTCTAGGTTTTCGAAGCTAACAAAGCTCGTCAAGCTCAACAACGAAACGGTTGACTTGTTGAACCAAACGTCGACTAAGTCAGTTGTGATTCCATATGGCAGGGTGTTGGTCTAAAGGATGTTCTATAGCATCACTTTCTTCGCTGTACCGAATTGGGCCCTACCAAAACGTCCTCATCATCGGCCAGGACGTCATCGAGACGAGGACACATCGATCGAAGTCGACATCGCAGATATAGACGATTTGAACATCCGCTCTTTCCTCAAAACACACTCGTCAGTCGCTGATGATGAGAGGAAGAAACTCTTCAAGCAGATAATTGGCTACTTGATTCGCTACAACACCATCATGGCATCGCTGCCAGTTCACAAGCTCCACGAGAACACCACCTACGCTACGAACTTAACTCTTCCCGACGGTTCTCTAGGAGGTGAAGCACTGCGAGTCCGAGTTGATGGAATCTTGCAGCCTTCCATCAACTTCTTCTCTCGCGTAGTGCGATCCGTCGTCGTCTCTAATGGTGCGGGATCTCAGACTCATATTACTGTTGCCGCGACGTCTCACAATCAGCCTCCTATTTGTCGCAGGTATCGTCCATATCATCAATGACCCCGTGACTTTCGCGCCGCCCGTATTCCAGGAACTGTACGCTTTCCCGGAGGTTTTTGCTACAGTGGTGAGTTTCCTAGTGTGCCTACGGAACTGCGGACGTCGATCTGATCTGTGTGCAGACCAGCGCTCTCCAGCACACAGGCCTCGACAACGCCTTGGATTGGCGTTACGTCGGCGATGGTCAATTCGAGGGCAATTCGACAGTGACCTTCTTTGCGCCGTCCAATCGTGCGTTCGACCGCCTCCCGCCTGCGCTCAAGAGATTCCTGTTCTCGGCGTTGGGTGCGAAGGCTTTGACCAAGATCCTCCAGCTGCATGTCGTGCCGAACTTCGTATTCCATTCCGGTAAGTTTGTGTACCGTGCCCATTGGTGCCCTTCACTCATTCTTGTTAGATTATTCCTTCAACGCGAGTTCCGGTCTGCAAGACAGCGGCAAAGATCTCAGCAATGCAGAGGACTCCGCGTTTCTTCCCATCCTAGACAACGTCGCCGCGCTTGGACTCGATCGGCATTTCCCTCCTTTCCCTCCCTCGGATGAGTGTGGGCCTGACTTCCAGGAGCATGGACGGCACGCAGACGTATCGCGTGGCAACAACCGCGGTCCCGGAACGTTCGATGATGGCGAGCGGGGGCCTGGCCGCCGCTGCAAGTCCTGTTGGTGGCCATTCGGCTGCAAGCAGTCCGATAAACGCAAGACGCGTTCAGGCGTTGCTAAAACGGGTCCGCGTGGACGAGAGGACCCTCCAGCGCGCTTTCCCGAGCATCCACCCCCGCCCACGCCTCCGCCGCGTCGCCCGGCCCCGGGTTCCAAGCACCCTGGCCCCGGTGGTAAGAAACATTCACCGTCGCCACCACCTCATGCGCCTTGCGCGCCTCTTCCGATGCCACACCATTCACCGATATCGACCATCTCACATTCTTTCCCGAGCCTTCTCCCGAACCACACGTTATCGGTCAACGTAACCACCTTCGAGTTGAAGCTTCCTGTAGGTCACGCCATCCGGAAGATCACGAAGATCAACGTCAATGGCGTGCCGTTGCACGTCCAAGACGTACCGAGCCGCAATGGTGCCGTGCATATTGTCGACAGACTTCTGCATCCCTTCCGAACCCATTCCGAGCCCGCCGTCGTTGTCGATGTTGGAGATCATCACGGTGAAGATATTTGGGGGGACTGGGAGGACTGGTTGCCACTCTGGGCGTCTCAGTAATAACCAGACGCCTTCGTTACTTATACCGTGGGTAAATATTGTAGTACACTCATTTCATCGCCGCGACACTCATACAAGCTACACCTGCACTTCCTGCTGTGCTTGCAATTCTATCGTAACAAAAGGACATATATTGAGAAACTGATCGTCGCAAGTCATCAATGAAGTGCTGATCGTCAGTGCGTGAGGCGAGACGCGTGGCGACACAAGTACAAGCAATCGTTGAACATAGAAACGCATAAATGGCCATACAGCGGCATTGTCTAGCTAGCAGTGTTAGTAACCACCTCCATCGTGATTGGCTCTTTGGGATGCCATCTGCCTGCGCTGAGCATCTTCCAGTTTGGGGCAATTTGAGATACCGTGACCCAAACCGCCGCAAACGGGACAGCCCTTGATGGAGCCTCCTTGGGCAACGCGAGGATCTTCGATGGTCTGGAGGAACGGTGGAACCCTATGAGAAAGACCGATTTCAGCAAGTGAGCTCGGAAATAATCGCAAACACCAACTTCTGGCCTGCCTCCATGAGAAGGTACTTCAGATCAAGCAGAGTTTGTTCTGGTGTGTTCATGTTGACGAAGGTGGTGGCGATGCCGGTTTTACCGGAACGACCAGTTCGTCCTATTTGATGAACATAGTCCTCAATCTCCTTCGGCATCGTGAAGATTATGACATGCTGAATCTCGTTGAAGTCGAGGCCTTTCGAAGCAACGCCGGAGGCAACCATGACGTCCTTCTGACCTGATTTAAACGCCTTGATGGCATATTGACGTTCCTCCTGGGCTGGGACAAGATGAGCAAGAATGCTTCGGAGAAAAGCCACGAAAACAAGGAGGGAAGATAAGAGGAAGAACCGACTTTTAGACCCGTGTATAGCAACAGCCTCCACTCCTTTCAGGAGAAGATACTCATGAATATCTATATCGCACGTGAGGTAGTGGTTTGGCGCCAAGACACAGTTGTATGCATACCATCCACCTCGTTCTTGTTCTCGCTGAAGATGATGACAGGCGGGGCGGTTTTCTGCAAGGACTCGAGCAAGTAAACCATTTTGGCCTCCTGCTTGACGTATTCCACGATTTGAAGAACATCCAAATTGGCCGCGCCAGCACGCCCTACATTGACCAGTACGGGGTTGATCAGAGAGCCCTGCGCGAAATCTTGTATTTTCCTCGGCATGGTAGCGGAGAATAGTAAGGTTTGTCGTTGATGCTACGAGCTCCGGTCAGCGTCCGATGTCGCAACATAAGCATCGGACATACCCTGAAAAAGCTCAATATATTTCGTACATCCTCTTCGAATCCAAGATCGATCATTCGGTCCGCCTCGTCCATGACGAGATATTTGCAGTTGTTGAAGGTGAATCGCTTCTTCTCAAGCATGTCGATTAATCGCCCAGGAGTGGCTACGACGATGTGGAGGCCTTTGTTGAGAACATGACTCTGTTCACCCATCGAAATACCGCCGATGCACAGAAGTGTGTTGAGCTTTGGGTATTGCCCATTACTCGACAAAGCGTCGGTCCAGGCGAGGACATTTTCGTATGTCTGAGTAGCGAGTTCGCGTGAAGGACAGAGAATGATGCCGACGGGTCCTTCTCCGCGGACAAACGGCAGCTTCGCCTCTTCCTCCGCAGCCGTCATAATGACTGGAAGGCAAAAGGCTAGGGTCTTGCCCGAACCTGTGAAAGCGATTCCGATCATGTCTCGTCCTGAGAAGCTACGGATTCGTGAGAAATGTCGTAGAAGCCACAGTAGTATAACCTACGCAACGGGTATGCCTTGAATCTGTATAGGCGTCGGCTCGATTATCCTCTTGGACTTCAGTAGCTTCAAAAGAGGCTCAGGAATCTTCATGTCCTGGATGTGGGTCAGAGAGCGAGTCACGGAGCTTCGACGAAGATACTGACAGCAAAACGCTCGACCGGTGGAGGCGGGTCGTTGCCTTCAACGATGATGTGGTGTTTTTCGCGTATACGTTGATGTTGGTCCGGGGTACGATCCCTGATGTGTTTGGGCGGCCGCCATCTAACGAGAATTAGACTTGACTAACATGCAGAACGAAGTAAACTCGTACGATGTCTTGCGTGATTCGGTGTAGGAAATACCTTTGGCCAGTTCTAGGTCGGAGGCTAGCTTTTTCCTGCTCGCGATTGCCGCTAATATCTCAGCGTCTGCCTCTTCTGCTTTCTCCTCAGTAGTCTTCTTCGCATCTACAGATTGTTCTGCTTAGACAGCTCCGGGCAGCACTAAATACTGTCCCCCACATACCTTCGGCGGCTTTCTTTGAGTGCACCTCTTGAGCCTCCTGGAGAAGAGTGCGTTCCTTGCGAGCTTTCTCTCGGAGCCTTTCCTCTTCTCGCAATGCGTCTTCACGCTCATCCTGCTCTTGCTGTTCTCTCCGGGCTTTCTCCCTCTCTGACTCGAGACCGCTCCGAGCGGCTAATTTTGCGAGCTTGGCATTACGTCGTTGCGCCACCGGAACGTACGGTTCATAGGTGTCGTCCTCAAGTTTGAAGGTCGGAGATGGAGAACGCTCAATGCGACGGCGTTTGTATGTTGACTCAGACTCGGCCATGGTGGTCACTGAGAACAGCTGCTGTGACCCTAACCCGACATTGTGGTTAATGATGACTTTGCTATCGGCCCGTTCGGGCCCGCGGACGTGTTGATTCTTGACGAAGATGTAACCAGCTCACGGGGATGAGATATGGATAATAATCCCTCGCCCTCTATGAGTCTACCACCTCCATCCACCGCTATGGTAGACTTTGATCCTAGTACACATCCTCATCGGCGCTGTAAGCAACGCCTCCATTACCACCACTGGTCACTCACTGCATTGCTGCTTGACAAATCACTACAGTCAACCCGCTCACGAACGAGCACGTTCTTGTTTCTCCGCACCGTACGAAGCGGCCATGGCAAGGTCAAACGGAACCTCCGCAAACCACGAAGCTGCCGGATTACGACCCCAATTGTTACCTCTGCCCGGGCAACTCCCGCGCCGGTGGACAGAAGAACGAAACTTACACCAGTACGACGGTATTCGAAAACGATTTCGCTGCTGTGTTACCTGGTCCAGCTCCTGCACCGCCAAGCGCGCCTCACCCCCTGTTGTCCACTGAGCCCGTCAGTGGAGGATGCGACGTTTTAATCTTCCATCCGAGGCATGACCTCACACTGGCAAGACTGGAAGCCAAGGATATACTACTCATCATCGAAGAATGGACGCGGGTGTATGTTGGTCGTGGTGCCCAAGAAGGAATTGAGTACGTCCAGATCTTTGAGGTGGGCCAGCGATTATCTGCGACCACGTCGAGGGTATAACATAACGCACAGAACAAAGGGGCGATGATGGGCTGTTCGAATCCTCACCCTCATGGTCAAGTTTGGTCGCTATCCGCAATCCCAACTCTTCCCGCTATGGAGCTAGCGAACTTGAAGAAGTACTCAGTCTCAGACGTCGCTCCGTCATCGGCCCCAAAAGGCCCGGAGGGACGCCCTTGTCTTCTATGTGATTACGCGAATTTCGAGGTTGGCGTTGCCGAGGACGAAGGCCGCGTCGTAGCCAAGAATGAACACTGGGTGGCCCTTGTGCCTTGGTGGGCGACTTGGCCTTTCGAAGTTTTGAGCATGTTGGCTTCTTCTCAGCCTGTGTTCTATGCTGAACGTCACTTTCATCCAGTGCTCCCATACAGGCGCCATGTTCCATCTCTTCTACACCTCACCGCCGAAGAGAATGCGTCATTTGCGCAGATTATCTCGCGCCTCACGAAACGCTATGACAACCTCTTCCAGTGCTCATTCGCGTATTCCATGGGCATCCATCAACGGCCTGTCCCACCTAGCGGCGTTACGCTCGAATCGCTAGCGGAATTTGACGGTGTGTCAAGCAATGGTGAACAAGATATCGCCCATTTGCACCTGCATTTCAGCCCTCCGCTCCTGCGCAGCGCCAGTGTGCGGAAGTTTTTGGTTGGGTACGTCAGTCCCTACCTTTTTTCCGATCATTTGTGAATAATCACTTAGGTTCGAAATGATGGGCGAGCCACAACGAGATTTGACTCCGGAACAGGCTGCCGCGCGCCTGCGCGCGTGCTCAGAAGTGCACTACCTTGACGCGCATGCTGATGGTGTTTCCGAGTCCTAGACACACATGATTGCATTCGACTGCTGTCCCTATAGTAGTATCATTATCCATGGCAGGAGTGCGGTGTGGGAGCCACCCAAGTCAATGCCGAACTATGCGTGCATATGCTACGTACTACGAGTTGAAACAATACAGTTTGTGTGCAACCATGTTTTGTTTATATTCCTCATCGTAGAACGGCAGTCACCTTGCGTGATACTAAGCCGTTGCCGGTGGAAATAACTTGGATTAAATTGAACCGGTTTTCAATCTTGCAGCTAGCGCATATCCAACCGCAATGTGATGAAGTCGCGCATCTACGACGCAGCCCTGACACATCACTCAGCAACTAAATCATAAACATGTGGCATATATGCACCTTCTTGCTATATTCTTCCAATTCCGCATGGAGATTGTCCAATTCGACAACACGCTTCACAATGAATTCACCAGCGTCCAGCTTTTGATCGTACGTTTGCAGATCGTCCTCCATGGAGACTGACAACATGCTGAGTTTCATATTGGCGGTAGTCATCCCTGGGAGAAGCGTGAAAACCGCAGTCATAAGTGGCATGCTTGATCTACCTGGGTCGGTGGCAAGCAGAGAACTAGTCTCAATGACTCGATCCGCCTTGAAACCCGTCTCCTCTTCAAGCTCGCGAATAGCAGCAGCCTCGACAGTTTCGCCGTCGTCAACCAGCCCTGTTTTCAAAGCGAGTTGTATCATCTTCCTGGAGTGAGTGGTGTGTACTAACATACCTGCGGGAAGCTCTGGGGAGTACATCACTTCTAATTAGCTACTGATCAGCAGCAGATCGAGGACATACCGATGATGACCTTGTCAATGGGTGGCCGGTATTGCTCGATGATGACGGTGGACGGTTTGAAGGTTTCCTTCTTGGACCTTATGATTGCAAATATTGCGACGGCTAAAGGCTCAGATCATGAGCCGAGATTCATGGACCGTGAGTCCCGCTCACCATCGACACCCGATGAACCTCTGGTCTTTCTCTCAGCAGCTTCCCAGAGACGCTAGGACGGCAATGAGAACCTAGCATATCAGGTCAGAGCTGCTTAGCGCACATCCTTGCCAGTCGGATCCTGCCAATGTATCTTCTTCAGGCCTATCCATCTATGTATGACATGATATGTCGGTGCTGCATGATCAATGTATACTATTCCTGGACAAACTTCGCTTGCTGGCTGTCTAGCTCCTCAAAGGCAACAACTCTGGATCTGAATGCCATGCTCGTGAAGGTGGTGGTCCTGACTAGTCGTGCAGATAGAGTAGAGAGTCGTAACGTCGCGGCGGAGAGCATACATCATCTCCTTCCCCGGTTTCCCCACGAAGCCGTCGATCTGAGGCTGTGTTAGATACGGGTTTTGGCGCCGGAAACTTTTCTCTTGTCCGCGTCCGTCAACCTAAACGACTGTCTAGAGTCTGCCTGGGGAGACAACTGTCAACCCAAAGCTCGTATAAGCACCGTCTACGCTGCAAGCATGGCCCGGGGCGTGCTCCTGACGTCCAATCTCCCACAACTACAAAATCTCATCAAGAGAGATCCCGTTGCATACCGAGAAGAGTTCCTCCAACAATGGAATCACTACAACAGCATCCGTCAAATATTCCACATCAATCCGGATGAACATGCTCAGCATTTCAGAGAGCTTGTCGCGTTCATTTCCCAGGTATGTGACCGGCTGGATGTATGTAGGATGGTCCAGGTCTTTGATTATGCACAGGTCTCGCCGTGTTATCCCAAAGAGACGACAGAGTTCCCATCGCAATTATCTACTCTCCTGTTGGAGAATTACGGAACATTGTCTCCGGACACCCGCAAATCGCTTGTCCAGAATCTCGTCATGTTGCGTAACAAGAATGTCATCACGTCGGTTGAGTAAGTGCACCGTTGACTGGCCGACTTGGCACGACTTGACGACGAGCAGGCTTCTCAAGACACTATTCCCGTTGCTGCCTCGAACGACTTCATCTTCGCTTCGTCAAACCATACGCAAAACTATCATGTCTGACATACGCAGCGCCAACATGCGTACGAAGAACCACAAGTTAAACAGAGCGGTCCAAGCCATGCTCTTCGGTATGGTGGAGCGTGGCATGGATGCGGAGGTTGAGACTGAGAAGGGTAAGGGAAGGGCCAATACTGCGAATAAGGGTGGCGAGGCTGCGTGGGCTGTCTTGGTAGCGAAGGAACTATGGAAGAAGGGCGTCTGGTACGCTCCTGTTCGTTCACTTCCACAAAGTTAAATCACGGAAAGACAATAGGACTGACCCCAAGACCGTCTCGATCATCTCCTTGGGTTGTTTTCATCCCGCCACGAAAGTTCAGAGAGCTTCAATACACTTCTTCCTTGGCGACGACGAAGATGAAGAGGAGGACGATAGCGATGATGAGGTATTGTTCAGTACTCCGCCTGAAGTCTTCGTATACTGAGACACGTTAAAGGGTCCCGACGTGAAATCCTTGCTGCACAAGCGCGAAGTTAAGAAAAAAACCCGCAGTGGTGACAAGAAATTGCAGAAAAGCATGAAAGAGGCCAAAAAGGTTGTTTCCCACTTCCGCGTGCGTGGGTATTGCATTTCTTACTCCGATCTGTATGTAGAAACGCAAAATGAAGTCGGATGCATCCTCGCCCAACTTCCCAGCAATACAGCTCCTGAACGACCCTCAAACTTTCGCGGAGAAGCTATACGAACTCCTTGCTCGTCACGACAAACACTATTCGCTGGAGCAGAAGATTCTGATCATGCAGCTTCTATCGCGAGTGGCTGGCGCCCACAAACTATGCGTGTTGCCTTTTTACACCTATATCATCAAGTATCTCACCTACCATCAACTCCGCGTTCCCTCCATCCTTGTCGCCCTAGCTCAGTCGGTGCATGACCTGACGCCTCCGGACGCTCTCACTCCCGTGATCAGGAAGGTTGCACAAGAATTCGTCCACCCTGGAGTAGGAAGCGAAGTGATCCGCGCTGGGCTCAACAGCATCAGAGAGGTATGCAGGCGGCAGCCATGGGCGATGGAGGAAGATATGTTGGGTGATTTGGTGGAGTATAGAAAGAGTAGGGATAAGGGTGTGACAGCCGCAGCAAGAGGCCTTTTGCAGCTCTACCGGGAGGTCAATCCTGGCATGCTCAAGAAGCGGGAACGAGTAAGCGTCTCGGTGTACCTCATCCGACGTGAACACTGAACGCGACAACAGGGCAAAGAGGCAACCATGGGTATCGCTAGCGGAACCAAGCCCTTGCCGTTCGGGCATTCTGCTCAAGCGGCTGTGGACATCGATGGTCTTTCGGTGAGTATTTGCGTGTCCTAGTTAACCACACATTCATCCCATGTGCTCTAGTTATTGGAGGACCATCTGCAAAAGCTGCGCGAGGAGAACGGGGATGAAATGGACGTGGATGTGGATGACTCAGCCGCATGGGAAGGCTGGGACGTCGAGACGGATAGCTCGGAAGAATCGTCGGATGAAGAAGGCTGGCTCAACGTTGAATCCGACGAAGAACCCTTAGAGGTGTCTGACTCCGAGGACGAGGATATGGAGAAGGCGAAGACAGTATCAAGTGCCGACGCTAAGCAGGATGACAAGCTCGTTGAAGACGCTACCTTGCGTGTATCTACGCTCGCCACGACCAAGGTAAGAGCATATCTCTGCGATTTGCGCCGTCATCCTGACCGTCACGTAGATTCTGACCCCTGCGGACTTTACGCTCTTGAACGAGCTGAAGCTACAAGCTGCCACCAAAGCTGTGGAGGCTACTGGCAGCTCGTCCGCAAAGCGTAAATTGGCGACCCTCGAAGCACAGAAGAAGAATATGGCCTCCGGGAACATGGCTGAGACCTTCCTAGCCGAAGACGATATCTTGGGTCCGAGCAAGAAGTCCAAGGCGGACTACGCCGAACGCATGGCCTCGATTGAGAAAGGCCGTGAAGGTAGAGAGAAATACGGCTCATTGAAAGGGAAGAAGGAAAAGGCCAACCCAAGCAGCTCGACGAACAAACAGAAGGCGAGGAACAAACCGATCATGATGATTCTCAGCAGCGGTGCTGTCAGAGGAAAGAAGAAGGCGAGTCTGAGGGAGAAGCAACAGAAGTTACGGCGGCATATCAACAAGGCCAAGAAAGCCCATCATTGACACCTGTAGTCGACACGTTTGTAATGTGCTATCCCATGTGGTGGTGCAAAGCCATATGATCCAATTATGTTCCTCGTCTAGCGACGGCTAGTGCCTCCGGCTCGGGTATAACAGCAGAACGACGTAAACAATCAAAACAGTACGACAGCAAATCATAACCACCTCAACGTGCGCCAGCACCCTGAAAGATCGGTCAGGATGTACGGGCACAGACGCACGGACGAGTGACAGAAAGACATACAGGAGACAATATCAGTACTGCGCGTGCGCTAGCACAGCTGAGCTCGCGTCAATTACATAGAACTTGATGTAGCCGTCTTGATGTAGTCGTTCCCATCACGTCGCGGTTGCTGCAACAGTGGCTACACTTGGTGTAGAGGCACCGGTCGCCATATCGTTATGCGGAGCGGGGTCGCGCTCTGAGGCTCCTCCAGAAGATGCAGCCCTATCTTTCCCCTTTCCGCGGAGCCCACCTCGGCCTCGGCCTCGGCCAGACCCGCGCGTTACACTCGTTTCAGCAGTAGGCGTACGTGCGGCCTGCGAGTCTTCGGGCCTTGCGGTATCGTTGGCAGCATCAAGGGACGGCTGAGGTACAGTCTTCGGTCTGAAGTCGTTGCCACTTCTCTTCGCAGAGTCCCATTCTCGACTCTGCATCTTGTTCATCTTTCGACGCGCGTTCTCCTCACGTGTGCGGTTGATGTCCTCCTGCACTTTCTTTGCCTGTTGGCGCTTGGCCGCTTCCTTCTCTTGAGTCTTTTTGAACGCATCTTCATCAGCTTGCACATCCTACAACTTCATCGGTATAGTGCAGAGCTCTTGGTTGATGCGACTTTACCATCCGGCGCTGTTTGATTTTCTCGTTTTGTTCACGAATGCGTGTCATGCGTTCGGCGAGCGCCTCGTCACTGAGCTTTTCCTAGATGGCCATGGTTAGCTACGGATGATCGTCAAATATCTGGTCCTCACCCTCTGTTGACCACCAGTCTTAACACGCTCTGGATTGACATATGGTGCTTTCTTTTCTTTCTGTTCCTTCACTGGCGCATCGGTCTGAAGGGTAGGCGATTTGTCCCGGTTCTCTTTGCCTTCGTCATTGTTAGCTTCTGCGCCTTCAATGGAAGGGACATCGGCGGCGGGAGGATCCGCAACGGCCGGGGCCGACTCGGTCTTGTCCAGCTGAAGCCCCAATGAGTTCTGGGTCATGACGGCGTGAGTCGAGATGGCACAGCGTGGCTGTGCCCGGGATCTCCAAACGATATAAGTGCTTGACCATCGATGCAGGATGTTGCACACAGATCTCTTCTACTATGTCGCTTTCCAACAAGCTCTCCATTACAGACCTTGACCTTAAGGGCAAGCGTGTCCTCATCCGAGTGGACTTCAATGTTCCGATGCAAGACGGGAAGGTCACGAATCCCGCGGTACGCAAGCACCGTAATCTATGACGAATGGCTCATATTCAGGAAATGTACAGCGTATCGTTGCCGCTTTGCCGACCATCAAATATGCTCTTGAGAATGGTGGGTTACACGAAATCCTCATATATGGTCTCTAATGAACCTATGACTTTACAGGAGCGAAAACGGTGACTCTCATGTCCCATTTGGGACGTCCGGATGGCAAGGTTGTTCCGAAATACTCCCTCGAGCCAGTCGCATCCGAGCTAGAGAAGCACCTCGGAAAGCCTGTCACTTTCTTGAAGGACTGTGTGGGCCCTGAGGTCGAGCAGGCGGTGAACTCCGCCTCGCCTGGTTCGGTCATCCTGTTGGAGAACCTCCGCTTCCACATCGAGGAGGAGGGCTCTGTGAAAGATAAAGAAGGGAAGAAGACAAAGGCTGATCCCGAGAAGGTCAAGGCTTTCCGGGAGGGACTCACGAAACTCGGCGATGTCTACGTTAACGACGCTTTCGGGACCGCTCACCGTGCGCACTCTAGCATGGTCGGTGTCCAGCTCCCGCAACGCGCTTCCGGCTTTCTGGTGAAGAAGGAGCTCGAGTACTTCGCCAAAGCACTCGAACACCCCGAGCGTCCGTTCTTGGCCATCTTGGGTGGAGCCAAGGTCTCGGACAAGATTCAGTTGATTGAAAATATGTTGGATAAGGTATGCCAAGCATCGACTCGTGTTTGGCATCTGACGCATACCTGTCAGGTCGACTCGCTCATCATTTGCGGAGGGATGGCGTTCACCTTCAAGAAGACTATCGACGGGGTATCAGTGAGTTCGCTTTCGTATCGTAGTGGAGCCATGACGTAATTCTTGTCGTCAGATCGGCAACTCCTTGTTTGATGAGCCTGGATCGCAAAAGGTCCAGAGTCTGATTGAGAAGGCGAAGTCCAAGGGCATCAAACTGGTGTTCCCCGTTGATTACATTACCGCTGACAAATTCGACAAGGATGCCAAGGTACGAACGGAATATACAGGACCACCTTTTTCGTTAATCATTTCTACCAGACTGGAGTTGCCACCGACGCGGAAGGTATCCCAGAAGGTTGGATGGGTCTGGACGCCGGCCCGAAAAGTCGTGAGCTGTACGAGAAGACAGTTTTGGAAGCCAAGACCATCCTCTGGAACGGGTGAGCCTGCCAGATCAGATGTGGGTCGTTGTCCCGGTATTGACACCTCTGCAGACCGCCTGGTGTCTTCGAGTTCGACGCGTTCGCCGGTGGATCGAAGGCGCTCCTGGACGCCACCATCAAGGCCGCCCAGAATGGCGCGACTGTCATCGTGGGCGGTGGTGACACTGCAACAGTTGTTGCCAAGTATGGCGCGGAAGACAAGCTCAGTCACGTTTCTACTGGCGGTGGTGCCAGTCTTGAGCTCCTCGAGGGGAAGGTATATCGCTTCGCGTACAGATCAAGTTGAATACGCTCGTTACTGATATATACCCTGCAGATCCTGCCCGGTGTTGCGGAGCTCAGCGAGAAATGATTGCTATCTGTTGCCGGAGATAATTGCATGACGTCCAGGATTAGAGAAGTATGCTATGTGAAGTGTACAAGAAACAGGTGTACCAACTATCGCGTTAATTTAGACTTGCCGTACAAAGAGCGCCGTATTATGTAATTCTAGTTTGCTACCCCACGTGACCCCAGTGCATGCGGCGTTTCGTCCAATCGTTGACCCTGGGCTTGAACGCGCAAACCAGCCTAATCAACAGCTTCCGGCTCATCTGCCGCACAATACGTTCGCCATGGTCGCTGCTCGTCGCAGGTCGAGTAGAGTGAATGCGCAAGCAGTGCAGGCGTCGCAGGACTCAGCAGCCGAGCCCAACGACAGCGAGTCGCAAACCAACGGCCACAATGAGCCTTCAGCCAAACGCTCCGCTGAGGAAGACCGCTGTCCTGCATGTGAGCCCAAGGATGAGCAAGGCTCGGGTGCCGAAACTCCAGCGGCAGATAAGGAGAGCTGGGTCAGATGCGATGCCTGCAAAACGTGGTTCCACTGGAGATGTGTGGGGCAAGGCGGTGGTGACCTCGAAGCGGTCGACAAATGGTGTGCCCAAAGTTGAATCTCATTCGCTGCCAGACCCTCGTTCAACATTGTCTCTCTCGAGGTTCTGCACGCCATGCCGATCGAAAGATCCATCTCGTGTCATAACGATGAAGCCTCCTGCGCGCAAATCATCAAGAAAGCGAGCGCAACGTGACTATGCTAACATGCACTCGGGCGACAACGTGGATGCGACTCGGTGGACAAAGATGTTTGAAGGAAAGAAGATTTCCCCAGATAACTTCAGAAGAATGCAGGGGAGCGAGGTCACGATGGAATGGTTGGAAGGGGACGATGCCGCGCTGAAGACTCCGATAGTCATTGAAGACCCAGAAGGTCTTGGGATGAAGATGCCAGATTCTAGCTTCACCGTCAGCGACGTGGCGTCCATAGTCGGGGAGCAGACGCCTGTGGAAGTCATCGGTAAGATGTTCCGTGCTCGTGGATTGGCAGGAGGCTCATATATTCATGTGTAGATGTCGCATCGCAAGCTAATTCGCCCGGGTGGACTCTCGGTAAATGGGCTGAGTATTACAACACCCCACCAGAAAAGCGAGACAAAATTCGCAACGTTATTTCGCTCGAAATTTCTGGCACTTCTCTAGCCGACCAAGTGCTTCCACCTCGACTAGTTCGAGAGTTAGATTGGGTGGAGAAATTCTGGCCAGCCAACCGCAAGGGCAAAGGGCATGCATATCCGAAGGTGCAGCTGTACTGTTTGATGGGGGTGAAAAACGCATGGACCGTAAGGACTCGTCATTTGGTCAGCTTGGGGGAGAATCTCACTACAGCCACCAGGACTGGCACATAGACTTCGCTGGCTCATCGGTGTATTATCACGTTCTCAGAGGGGTTAAGGTGCGTCCAAAGTGCTTGATCGCAAGGTTTCTTTGCATAGCCCATTCTAGGTCTTCTATTTCATCAAACCTACCCCTGCCAATCTTGCGGCCTACGAGCGTTGGTCTGGGACCGAGATACAGAATCATACCTGGCTCGGCGACATGGTCGATGAAGTCATCAAGGTTGAGTTGCATGCGGGCAATACGATGATAATCCCCACTGGTTGGATACATGCAGTGGTAAGTCTACATCGTAGCTAGCGCGTGTATGACATATCTGTCAACTCTCGTCACAGTGGACACCGGAAGATGCTCTAGTTTTTGGAGGAAACTTTCTGCATTCGTACAATATGTCAACTCGTGAGTCTCGCGCACGTATACCGTGTAGTGTGTGCTTACCGTTTTCCGTTAGAACTGCGGGTCCGTGATATCGAAATTTCGACCCATGTACCGGTGGGTTCACGATGCAGTCTACAGTTGATTCGTCCTTTACTGAGTGCATGTACAGAAAAAGTTCCGATTTCCGCATTTTGTGAAGTATGTATTTAGTACGTGAGGGCATTGTGTGATTCTGATCAGACCTGACAGACTTTGCTGGTACGCCGCCGAAAAGTACCTCCGGGACCTCAAAGCGAAGGAGGAGTTTTCACTTCGGGTGTTAACATCTGTGGAGGCCCTGGCGGACTTTCTCGTCTCGGAAGTTCGGACCATGGAGCGTGGGTCGGAGTCCGCCAAGCGAGAGGCGAGAGAACAGGTCCCCTCAGATCGCGTGAAGGATGCCCCTGGTCTTGCCCGAGAATTGCGATGGCGAGCGCGGCTAGCTGCAGGCTATAACAGCGACGACGAAGGGTCAGGTCGTCGACGCGTCAAACAAGAAAATGGTATCGCGCATAAGCGCAAACGAGAAGATCACGGACACGATGACGATTCGAGGCCGTTGTTTAGGAACTTCCACCCCAAAGCATGGGACGCCGTGTCGGAACAGGACATGGGCACGGTATCACGTGTTATCAAGGTGCCTAAGTCGGCGCAGGAGCATGCTGAGACGTGGATGGACTGTTCCACTGGACCGCAGGAGACGTCGGATGGGGAGGAGGTCGAGGTTCGGCGCCGGGTGGACGTGATGACCAAGTATCGGAAAGTATCAGGAGGTGTCCAGAGGCAGCGGATTGAGCGCGTATGGGAGGACTGGTCCTGGAGAGAACATTGATGCCAACACTCGGGTTGCGCGTATTCTATGTTTCCATAGTCAAAGATGGTCGCGAGGAGCCAGTACTTCAGTGGTTCACGTAGTTGTGACTTATTGCTTGTATGTATTGATCGATGATCCGCTCCCGCCCCGCTACCCGTGCTGTCGCGCGTGCGGCGTCCATCGAGACCAAACGCTCTTGCACCCTCCACCATGTCCAGCGTTGCAGCTACCGACACTTTGCCCCCGGCCGACGATCGGCTTCAATCACCGGCGCAGAGTCGGAGCTCGCGCCGTCACGGTTTCGCAGCCGACGCATCCGGCGGCTGGTCTCCCGCCCTTAATGCCATCCCCGACGGCCATGCCTACGAATCAACCGATGGCTCCCAGTGGAACCCACATCCTCAGTCTGGTAAGGCTCTTCTATTCAACCATACATGGCACTCATAAGTCCCGTTCCGCGCCCAGGTAACAGTATAATGCGAATGCCCAATCGATCCACCCCGGCCCTTCCTTCGCAACGGCCTCAGAGCGAGGAGCAAGTGGAAGCAGTCCCATCACTGCCTCCTCAGTATGACCCTACCGCCGTGCTCGATCAGTTTGGCGCGATGCATCTCAGTGATCCTCCGGCGAGGACGCCTAGCGTCGCGTCATACGGCTCTGATCCCGTTCCTCGAGCCGGCACCTCCATGTCTGTCCATTCCGTCCAGCCTCCGACACGCCAAACGTCGCTCCCGGATAACTCACTGCCATCCTCTCCGAGTCAGAACAGGCCGCCCCGTAATCATGCTTCCCCACAACAAGACGTCGCGTCGTTGTACTCGTACCATACCGCGGGCGATCAAGACGGGCTGGCTTACGATTCCCCTGATCCCTCATCCTATGAAGGGGATCGCTCAAGCGCTTACTCTCAGCACTCCCAACCTCCCTATCCTATGCAACAACAATACAACGGCTATCCTCAACAGGGTTGGCAAGGGCAAGCTTCTGGTTATCAGCCCTATGCCGAGGTTTATGATCCCGTAGCTGCAGCTGCTTCCAGTGTTCTGGGCGTTCCTCCCCCTCCGCCACCTGGCTACCAGTACAATGGTAGCCCAGGGCCCAGTTACGCACCCTCTGCTCGCAGCACTTCCTATGCATCGAGTGTGTACTCCATGACATCCGCCCACTCCGCTCCCTCCGTGAACGGGGGACAGTACTATGGGCCTCCCGTTGGCCAGCCTGGCCCTCCGCCAGACCCCTACATGGAAGAAGAAATTGCCTCGAGACCTCCCCTCCAGCGTTCGGGGACTACTGCTTCTTTCAATCTGCGCACGCAGAAGTCGAAAGCGATTGATCTCAGCGCTCCTCCGTACACCAAAGAGTACATCGACCAGTACCGTCAACGCATAAAAGCTGATCCCGATCCCGAGGCGCATTTTGCGTACGCCAAATACCTGATCGATGCTGCCAAGCACATTGGGGCTGATGCGAAGGATCAGCGAGCAGTCAAGAAATACCGCGACCTGCTGATCCAAGAGGCATTGAAGGTCATGCGTCGTTTGGCCACGCAAGGGCAGCCTTACGACGAGGCTCAGTTCTTCCTAGCCAACTGTTACGGCACCGGGATGCTCGGTTTGCAAGTCGACCACGAAAAAGCGTACCATCTGTACCTGCAGGCTGCCAAGCAGAATCACCCGGCCTCCTGTTATCGAGTGGCGGTCTGCAATGAAATCGGTGCGGGTACTAGACGAGAGCCGCCGCGCGCTATCGCGTTCTACCGTAAAGCAGCATCGCTGGGCGATACGGCTGCAATGTACAAGCTAGGAATGATACTGCTCAACGGATCTCTTGGAGAACAAAAGAATCCTCGGGAGGCGATAGGATGGCTAAGGAGAGCCGCAGAACAGGCCGACGAAGAGAACCCGCACGCGTTGCATGAGCTCGCCTTGCTGCACGAGATGCCGAATTCCGGCCTCGTCCCCCATGATCCCTACTACGCCAAGAAGTTGCTGACGCAGGCGGGGCAGTTGGGTTATACCCAGTCGCAGTACAAGCTGGGACAGTGCTACGAATATGGCACTCTGACTTGTCCCGTGGATCCTCGAAGATCAATCGCATGGTACACTAAGGCGGCGGAGAAGGGCAACGCCGAGGCAGAGCTGGCACTAAGCGGGTGGTATTTGACGGGAGTCGAGGGCATCTTGAAGCAGAGCGACTCTGAAGCGTATCTCTGGGCTCGACGAGCGGCGAACAAAGGCTTGGCAAAGGCGGAATACGCCGTAGGGTACTATGCCGAACAAGGTATCGGCATCAAACAAGACATCGAATTCGCCAAGCGCTGGTACATGCGTGCTGCAGGTAGGAGTGCATCTTCGTCTTTCCTGCTTCTGGAACTAACGCTGTCTTGCCGTAGCTCAAGGCAACAAACGTGCAATGGCTAGATTGACGGAGATGAAACGTGGTGGTGCCAGACGCGCCCAGAACCGCCCCACGCGGCAGGATGCAAAGGACGAATGTGTTATTATGTGACATGGATAGTTCATGGTTCCATGCGTTGCCTATCATCTTTGGAGTTTTGATCAATTGTAACTAACTTGTTGGGCGATCTTGATTACTCGTCCCCGCATGCAATAAGGCACGGAATTAGTTCACGTGAGCTACGAATCCCTCTTCATATCCACGATCATGTCTACCGATGTAAGTTCACAGTGTCGTTCACTGGCACCGTGACGGATTGTAAGTCTGTAGGCATCCCTCCTGCAACACTTGGACACCTCACAACTTGTCTGTTTGAACGAGGCAAAGGGCCATACCGCCATCTCCATTTTGTCCGAGAAGAAGAGGAACACATCTGGTTCCTACCTACTTTCCGACGCCGATGAGCAATTACTTCTGAGCGTGCCTGTTCGTTGTCTATCATCTCTATAGATGAGCCCGTCAGCTTCATCGTGCGCCTTAGTTCCATCAAACGGTCAAAGTCAAATTCCTGGTCCTCCGATGCCAGACCGCGCCGCAAGGACCGAAGAAGATCAAGCTCCTCGTCAATAAAGCTGACGTGACGTTCGAGGACGTTGAGGATGCGGAAGAGCCTGAAGTTGCTCAGATTCTAGAGTTAACGGAGGAACAAGTTTCGAATGGTGTCCCTATCCCACTGCGCTTTGTGCGTTTTCAGTCAGTTACCAGCTTACAGGTCAGAGCATTCGTAACGCCGTTAACGTTCCACAATTTGATCTTCTGATCGTACACTTTTCTTCGGCCTTGGTGTACTCAACAGATCTTTGTTGTCTCTAACCAAGGTGACCAAGAGCAAACTCGGATAGATGCGATAGACTTCTTGGGGGTTGCTGTCGAGTTCGTCCAACCCAATCATGATCTTCAACTCGGAGATCTAATACCTTCACCTGAAGGAATGGTACCCGCGATTTGAGCGGTCTCGGAAAGCAGAACGAGTGATAGTATTTAAAACCGAACAGCCATCAATTACGCATGAGATATAGTTGTATTCTATGTAGTACATTTTGGCAGCTGCAATTGCCCCTTTGCAGGAAGACATTCGATAATGTATGGCATGATCATGTATGGAATTAACCTTCTACTTCTGTTCCCCGTAGTATTCTCGTGCCGAGTGCGAGGGAGGAAGTTGGTGGTGATGGGCCGTTCCGGGTTTCGGTCGATGGGTGTCCACGGCACCGATTGGTAGGGTATATCTAACAGCATAATAAGCACAGAAACGAGCCCAGTATAGGCGGACGAACCTCTCTTCATCACAACCGTATGCTTTAGGTGTCAGCTTTATAACAGTGTGCAAAGGTATCTTAATATAAGGGAGATCGGCATGTGGAAGGTTGTGGAAATATGCGTATCTAATTACGACGTTAAACCAGGTGACAACACATTCCCTATTGAACGGGTACTTACAAGCAACGCAAAATAGCCTGTTTCATCATTCAGCATTCTGCGGCCCTGAACCTGAGAACTAGGCTAACCTGGTGACCGATTATAAGGATGTTCTCTTGTCGTTCTAGCTCCATGATGACTGGTTCCAGACGGACGACAACGTCACGGTATGACTCCCCGCCTATCAGCCATTAAGCAAGCAAGCAGGGATCCCGCACAGAGACACCTTGCCTCTGTAACGATAGTTGAATTTATCCTCATCGCGGTTCGCATAATCTTCCGGGTAAGCTTCCTACCCAATCCATGACCAGTTAGACGCCCGGATTAAAGGGCGTTGAAGGAACGTACCTCAATTTGCTCGTATGTCATGCCGTCACATACCCCGGCGTCAAGCTCATCCAGCGACTTCCACGTGAGCTTGGTGTAAGGCAGCTGGGCAGCCGTTTGTATAGTCCGCGTCAGAGTAGAAGTCCACACCTGATAGACGTTACTCAGTGAGAAGAACAGACAAAAAAAGAGTGGACGGACAGTCAAAGGAGCATCGCCGATGTTGTCGCGAATAAGTGCCGGCAAAGCATCGGCGTACTGCATGCCTCTCTTGGAGAGTGGAGCGTCTCCGCCAATCTTTCCTTCTACATTGAACTGACTTTCTCCATGCTGATGTATTCGCAGGAAGATATCAGTGACTAAACTTCGATGAGTCGGGAACACTGACGCGAGAGAAGAATATGCTGCGTGGCTTGAGGTGCAAGTTCATCAGATAGAAAGCAATGCGACTCTGTAGATAACCGTGTATCCTGCATACGGTGACCTGATCGCCCACGTCCGTGATCCTCAGATAGCTGAGATGCGGCTCAGTGATAGTCTCATAGATCGCTTCATACTGCTTGATCCGACGAAGAAAGTCGGCTTTGGCTTCCTCGCGTGACATGTCCTTGTAGTCTGGATCTCCCGAAGTAACCTTCAAGGCTACATTTGCAGCGATGACCGCCGGATCGTTGCAGACGCTCTCCAGGAATATCACGCTCATGCCTTTCTCGGAAGATACCCGTTCCGATATCTGCGCTCTTGACATCGATCTGAGTATGTGCCTCGATGGGGATCTATATTAGGGCTTACCTTCTATCCCGGGTGCTGTTGGTTGCATCTTAAGGAATTGTATCGTAGTTCATCAGGGCGATGTAGACGTGGCTACTCTTTCGCTGCGCATACCATGGATTCCAACATTTCCACCGTCCTTCAGCCATTGAATCAGCATTTCCAGGCTGTCTCGCGCGAGCTGATCTCTAATCTTCGTAGCTTCCGCATTCTCGTGGCTGAAGTAGCTCGCAGTATGATCTTCATGTATGCCACTCCTGACAAAAACTTTATGTAACGTTCACTCAGCGTAATCTTCGCTACGCACTGCCGTTGCTTTTGGCGAGCCCGGGAGCGCCGAAGTTGGCCAACATTGAACACCTAGGCAATGATTTAACTTCGCACTTTCGTGCGAGTGTACATGATGAGTATAGCTAACCTTGACGTCATATTCTAGCCACTGACCGAACGTTTAGCGGGTGCGGGATGCGGATCTCTGGTCAACTCACCTTCAGGTACCTCATCAACTTGTTACTGAGATATGACTTCCCTCGCGCAGGTAGGCCCACCTGAGACAGGTTCAGAGTGCAGTACGCACAGTGGGCGTGTAGAGCAGACCATAGCGAGCACAATCTTAGCCTCAGAATAATCAGGCTTAGCAACTGAAAGCGATGTTCGTCATTATGTAGTTCGACCCTCTCGGACACAAACGTACCTTTATTTCCGATGCCCACCACGGAACGAGGAGGTGTAGGGGCAGCAGACGATGCGGCGCTCTTCGTAGTTTGATCAAATTCTTTCAATCTGATAGGAGGCATTTGTCTGGATAAGGGCCCCGCGGACAGCGATACAGTAAGGCGAACCTCGGTCCTACTGCACCGAACGACGCTGGAGGGACTGCTAGTGTCACAGACTCGGTTGGCCGCGTAGGCTGCGGGGAGACAGGTTCTGTGGTCGTAGTTTTGGGGCCGTCCATGGTTGTCATGCTACAAGTCTGGAGTGTGGACGGGCAAGTGAGGCACCGCATCCTCTGCGAGTCGCGACATGTCTTTCACTTCTTTCATCCATCCCCATAAGGGCTTTCACTTCATTCTGACTACTCGGATATCCGCTGCGCCTCCTACAACTCGATGCGAATTGATCGTGGCCTATGAGCTTCCCCCCGATGTCATCGCGGACAAATATGAACTGGCGCTCAGAGGTGGATCCTATGCCGCGCAAATCCGGGGCGCCACGGATCTCGAGCTGCCGTCCTTTGTTGCGGCAAACGGTTCTTTGCTATTATTGCGAGTCCCGGAATACGCTTCAGTAACTGCGCTCGAAATCCCACTGCATGTCCGATATGGAGTTCCATCTGCTCGTGTCACGCACATGAATGTGCCATTACCGCTACCAGTGCCTGTTTGGGCGTGTCCGGACCATGAACATGGTGTGTTGGCCGTACTTGACTTTACGCATTCTGTTCTCTGACGTTCATTAGAAACTTTTGTTACTCCACATTTACCATCCGAGATCGTTTCTGTTGTAGGTGGCTCTGCATCGGCCTTATTCCCAATACCTCAGGCAAGCGGACAAGCCGACCACAGCGGGATCATCACAGCACCTCTCGGAAACCCTGTCGACTTGCCACAAGTCCAGGCTACGACAGCTATTGTGCTTCTGTCGTGTTTCATCCATGTGCTGTATGCAACATCTTCGACGGCCGTCCGCCTCCATCGTCGCAGGGTACGCAAGACGGATTAGGAGAAACCGATATCTCGGGTATACTACAATTCTTCCGTCCTCTATGGTCAAGCCTATCACTGGCACGGAGCTGTTATAATATCATGCATTTTCGTTGCCGCACCATCTTGCCCCATTTGCCCTTCATACTCTCCTTCAGTGCCATGGCAAATACCTCCTGCACCCCGACACCAGTTTTCGCTGAGCATTCGATGTACTTGGCTCCTATATCGCGTGCAACTGCACCACCTTGTTCCGGCGTGACGGGCGTTTGGCCCTGTGCGCTCAGCATCCGTCTTGTTTGGTCATCCCGTCGTAAATCGGTCTTGGTGCCAACGAGGATAAGCGGCGTGCCTTCACAGAAATGCGCGACTTCGGGATACCACTGGCGTATGCAAGTGAGGGGATGGGAGACAGGGGAGTCGTGGACGCCGTACCTTGTCTTGTACATTGCCTAGACTGACAGGGAAATCGATCGAGAATACTATAAGTATCACGTCACTTTCTGGGTAGCTGAGCGGTCGTAGTCTGTCATATTCTTCTTGGCCCGCTGTGTCCCATAATGCGAGTTCCACCAGCTTCCCTTCAAAGGGGACTTGCGTAACATAGTTCTCGAACACGGTTGGAATATACGCCTTGAAAACGGCGACGTGCTTGACATGAGCCTCTCGTGAAACTGCCGACAACATACAGCATACTCACCTCAGGAAAACGGTTTTCGGCATATACAATGAGCAAACACGTCTTGCCACAACCACCTGCGCGATGAATGCGTCAATTCATGAAGTCGAAACCCAGGGTAATGGCGCACCATCGCCTACGACCACAAGTTTCTTCTTGATATCGGGCTTGCGAACAGGTTTCGAGGAGGAAGGATCCATAAAAGCAGGCTGAGATGCAGGTGGTTGGTGAACGGAGTGACGGTGGCTGAAGGAGAGCTGGGGAAACGCCCCTGTCTCAACTAGGCAAACGCCGATGATCTTCTTTCCTCGGGACGTTCACCTTCAAGGTATTTGCTATGGCTGGAAGGCGCCTGCCGTCATCGCTGGTGTTATTGAAAACATGGAAGTGAGCTGCTCTACTGAAACGACATATCTGTGTCCCGCTAACGAAGATACGTATAACTCAGCTGTCCCGTGTCGAAGAATTACTCGACGCACCCGAAGTAAAGGACCTATTGCACGACGACCCACCTACTGCTCTTGGTTTCTGCATCCAAACCATCACCGGAACCTCAGCACCGTCCATCAGCTTCTTTGACGCGAACATTGACTGTGGTCAAGAGTTCGTACTGCCATCCCAAGCGGGAACCTTGCATACGCGAGCCAAACCTGACGTGTGCTCAGAATAATATACTACCAACGACCTAGTCAGAGGTCTATGCGCTACTATTCTCTCTCGTCATTGCATCTGGACAAATATCGGACGAGTGCCGCCTCAGTGTCGACATCCAATCCGCAGTTCTCGCGCCGTTTCACGACTAATTCTTCGGGAAATCCGCGCTTGTTTCTGAGCCCGTCGGTATTGGATCGTGTACGTCACTACCTTTAACGTCGACGAGATCTGAACAAAGAGGTGTTAGCTTAATGCCGCAGCTCATTTGGATGAACTATTACGAAACCGGGCTTCATCATCTCCAGGAGCGCCGGGTCTGGATCCTGACACGAGCAAGGCTCGCAAGTCTTTCACGGCTTCCTTCATCGGTAACTATATCACTGGGATTACAAGCCTGATCAACAAGGCCTGCCGAACACCAATTCTTAGCGGAGCATCAGGCCCACTACTCAGAGATGCTTCGTCCACCAGTCGGTCATCTACTTCTATCGAAACCGTATATATTCCAACATCATCCAGTTCGGCAAATTGATTCACGTGCCGAACAATTCACGGCATTGTCTCGCCAGTTGGTCGCCGTTGTTCAGGGAGACAGTCATCTAAGTCGGTCTACCTCGGAGTACATCGCGTGAGACTGCCCCCATGCACACGTTGCTTGATTGTTCACCTTTTCGTCTTCTTCAGGTTCTACAATTCCGTATGGCTTATCCTGAACGACGTGATCGTGGGTCTTGCGTTCGGAGTATTTCTTCGTGATAATCATCAAGCACTGGCGAAGATGCTAGCGACCGTCTTCACTGTACGACGGAGAACCTCCTTCCAGTAGAAGACATTGACATTCAGAGTAGGACGTCTTGCTCAGCCCGTTCCCGCAAGCTTTGTTGTGGCTTGATCAATGGCCGGCCGGTTTGAAGCTCAATGGTCCGCTCAGCCGATTTTGTTGTATGCTGTTCATTCGGATCATCAAGTCGTGGTCTCGTGAGCAGCATTTACGTTTTGACTTGCTCAGTTCTGAAGCTTGCATATGGGACTCCAGGCCTGATGATCCAGGTCACACCATTAATGCCCGCAGCAACATACCTAATTGGATCGGCCGGATTCTGTGGCTTGACTATGATTTTATCATTGTTTTCAGACCTCTTGGACATCTTGACTCTTCATATCTACATTTGTTATGCCCTTGCCACGACCATATTTCACGCTCAAGTACGGACAGCCGTATCTCTCTGGAATCTGTTCCGCGGTGGGTCATGAACCGAGGTACTTCACGGACAGTTTTTATGGTTCCATGTCATAGGGAAACGCTTCAATGTCCTGCGGAATCGTGTGGACTCCTGGGTTTACGAAGTCGATCAGCTTCTGCTGGGAACGATGCTATTCACGCTGCTGGCATTTTTATTTCCTACGGTATTGGCGTATTATGCGGTGTTCATGGCGGTCGGCCCAGTCTTTCTCTCATTAAAATATAAACTTACACTTTGGCAGGCTCGCCTCTTGGTCATATTTCTTCACGCCATCAATGATACTTTTCTGGCCGCAATGAATCATTTCCCCCTCTTTGCCCTGATGCTGAGGCTGAAAGACCCCTGGAGACTTCCTGGTATGCGTGAACATGTGATTCCTACAATGTTTAGATCTAAAGACATTCTTCTCAGGTGCGATCGAGATCCGAGTTGCGCATGATTCACGCTCCCTGTATGCCGCTTATATTTTAAAGGTGAATCGCCGGTCCCTCTACAACCCCTTATTGACTATTGTCATCACAGAGCAAGCCCACGTCATATTCAACCATATTCCATCAGTACGGTTCGTAGATCTATGCACAGCCAACGCACAACTAACCATGCCCATCGCGTTATAGGCTATCTCTGGTCTCAGCTTTCTGGCCATTATCACCCTCGGCGAATTGCGCAGCAGTTGCTTACAGGAAGATATATTCGTCCTATTCCAACCCATTCCATACGATACGGGGCATTTACACCTGAGCGCGATACGTAGACCAGCCTTGAACAGTATACACGTGCTTCCCGTTCAAGCTCACAATATATATGCAACAAATGTCCCCCCGGGGAGCGCGATATCACTCTACGCGCTTGTATTTGCCATTTGGCCGGCTGCGCAATAAATTAGATAGCCTAGGCCGCATGGCTGATCACTCACTTGGCTTCGTGCCGTATATTCTCCCCTTTGCGTTCAATCATACGGTGCGCGCGCCTATTGATTTCCGCCGCTTGTTGAGTATCGGGGAAACCAATGTCCCAGTAGCCAGGAGGCGTGCTAGGGCCAGCCCATTGTTGCCGATGACGTGAAACCTCGTTACGATGCAATTGCATGGCCACCCGTTCATCACTCTCCGGTGCACCCTCGCTCCCTGAGAAGCTAGCCTTGCGAGGACGTTTGCATTGCTTGTGAGGTGAGCCGGTAGGAGATCGCCATAACGGTTGTCGTTGACGTTCAGGTTGCGCACCCACCGCCTCGTAATACTGCCCATGAGTCAGCGACGAATTCGTTGGATGCGAAGATCTGGTGTACATCTCGACAACATTCACAATCATCGCCAGGTAACCGCTTCCTATCCCTATAATTTCTGACGACACCATGGAATTGAAAGTCGAGGCCCTCGTTCTGGTCAGGATCGATCATAAATTGGGTTCTGATGCCGTGTTCATCTCCTCTAAGAAACGGTGATTAATCTGTCCAGTCTCATAGACAGCTCCATACCGAGTCCTGTCAACGCTAACCAAACGTGACCTTGCAGTTGTACTTGTGACTGGAAGAGCGTCTAGCGAATGAATCGTCTGGTCGTTCTCCAAGGCCGTCAGAGTTGAATAATGCGTCCTGTGTGAAGCACCCGCGTTATTCATGCCATCACTAGAATACTGGCTCCGAAGTTCATCTTGGTGCAAAATGGAACTGTTCCTAGTTTGGAGTGTCGAGGGAGATGAGTGTTCATCGGACGGCCGTAACCGGCTATCTGTGAACCCCACGTATGAATAGACAAGTGCAGGCCCGCAAGAAAGATCACATCACCTGCAAGTTGTCCATGTGTCCCTGAGCCTGATAGTCCATCGAGGGCTTCTTCATCGGCGTTCGAGGTCGACAATGCTGCCTCTGACTGATCGAGTATGGTATCCAAACCAAGGTCCGTGAAGCGTTTTCGCTTTCTGAGGATGCTAGCCATTTGAATCATTTTGCGTCCTGCAGGATTCTCCTGAACCTCCTGTGCAACCTCCCGGTCTTCCTGGAATAGATACTCCTTGAATCGTCTCCACTTCTTGTAGTCGTTCCGATAGCGCTCCGCAGCACGTTCTTTGGTGGCAAGAAGTGCATCGTAGCGTTGCTGCAGCTGAGATAATTCAGCAGCAAGGCCAACATCTGAGAGAAGTGGATTGTATGACGATTGTGCCATGTCGTTCTTGATTTGCAGCAAAGACAAAGGTGTCCGATCCACTGGTGGGCCATGCGCCTGATGCGGCACGTGATCTTTCAAAGAGCGACATTGGAGCTTCATTCCCGGTGAAAAGTGGTGTACTATATACTATATGACACCTTCACTTCGTCAACCCCGTCGAATCGTCAGTCACAGGCCGGTCACATATAGTACTTTCACGTGGGGGTATAGCGTGCACCCGTAGTTGCGCGCCAGGTCCGACTCCCAATTGTAATGTTCACAGTTCTTTGCTCGTTCAATCAGTCCTGCGATACATGGATCCCGGTGAAAACGGTGTATATGTCCTCGAATCTGCTCGAATTGCGAGACCAGCTGGCTAAGATAAGCGAGACTAAGCGAGAGCACAGACGAGGGTGTTTTTTGTGATGGTACCTGTAGTGCGGACTCAGGGCTAGGCCTGTCCAAGGAAAGATGTGTGCGAGGACCGAGGCGAAGTCAGAGGCTGCCAAAGTAGTAGGTAAATGGGATGTTATATAGGTATGGTATAAGAATGGCAGGCGAGTTCAGGATGGAACCGAGGGAGATACTGAGTTGTGCGCGGGACGGATATACACTGAGACTAGTGGCTAAGACGGAGCAATAACAAATGTTACTGATTTTCCCCTTGCCCCCCGAGACTACGTACGTTGGGCCTTTTATATCCTCCAGCCCGCCCGTATCCATCCAATCCTTGTCCTTCGATTGGCTTGCGTATGCTGGGCCTGAGGGTGCGCCAATGCGCGCACGCTACGTAAGCGGTCGAATATCCACGGAAATGTGCAGAACATTGTCGGGGTGGTGGTGCTGGCCGCCAGTCGTCTGAGACTGTTGTGATTGAGCCGGGACCACAATTGCTTGATGACTGAGCCCAAGCCGGGCTGGTGAAGAGGGGATTCTGCGTGCACCGGCCGTGCCTTGACGTTGAGGGCAGGTGGTACGGTGGAGGCCAGGAGGCGACGGGTGCGCAATAACGAAGTGCGACGCGTGGTGGAGGCGGGGAGGCGACGGGCGCGCAATAATGAAGTGCGGCCTACTTGTTTGTGGCAGTGCAGACCTTAGGGGACGTTGTGGCGCTCTGACTTCGCGTGCGTCCGGACACGCACCTGATTGCGCTACTCAACGCCCGGTGGCAGTGCGGTGGCCTCTCGCTCTCGCCTCGACGACCTCACCCTCCCCCGGCTCGGCATGGCACACACGGAATATCCTCCAGCACCCGGCCGCCGACGGTCCGCATAGCCGCAACGACATCGCGCACGAGAACAGGGCTCAGTCGGCACCAGCATGTTATCGGCGGCTCTGCTCTGGCCCACGACGACGACTTCGCATCTGGCAAATCGGCGGCCTCGATTCATCACGACCCGCGGTTACCGGCCGCTCGATCTCGACGACAACCGCATGCGCGGGCGATGGGCTCGATACGGCCAGGGACGAGGGACGAGGGATCAGCAGGGGCGAAAGATAGGAGTGATGGTCGCGTACGGA
>NW_006767440.1:264559-271371 GCF_000264995.1 Punctularia strigosozonata HHB-11173 SS5 | reverse complement strand
GGCCTCGATTCATCACGACCCGCGGTTACCGGCCGCTCGATCTCGACGACAACCGCATGCGCGGGCGATGGGCTCGATACGGCCAGGGACGAGGGACGAGGGATCAGCAGGGGCGAAAGATAGGAGTGATGGTCGCGTACGGATGCAGGCACGAGCGCACGTATAAATCCTCGATATCTATGTACACTAGCGATAGCACAGGCTCACCCTAGCGTATACACGAAGTCCCCGTCATCTGCGACCGAACACAGCGACCGAAACTAGCGTAGCAACCGCCCGACCTCCAGCTTAGCCGTCGAAACCCTGTCCCCCATCTCTGTTCATCTACACTACTATCCGCTATCTCGGCAGCCTCTGCGGCGCCTCGAGGACTCGCATACACTCATCATTGCTTGGTCCACCCCACCGGCCTCGTACCACTACAACTGGAGCCCACCGCGAGGGTCTTTCGAGCTCGCAACCTGCCGATCTTCACCATACCTTAATCAATCATCACGTCTCTGCCTCGCGACGCTCGTGGTCGCTTCCTCCCTCGACGACATATCTCAGCAGCTACTACTACACCGACTCAGCCTCCAGCGCCTCTGTCATCCCTCTCCAGTCACTCCCGCTCCCTCCAGGAAGAACTCCAGGCGGCTGCGCAGCTTTTGCCTCCGCCGCACCCGTCTATCACTCCCCAGTCACCTATCCCTAGTAACTCTCTCACCGGTACCCCTACCATGGCGACTCCTATGCCTGCGCGACACGATCGCAGTGCGCCGGTCTTCAAAACTACTGCCGATCTCCTGGGCTACATCGACAAACTCGAGCGCCTGTTTGTCGAACATGGCGTCACTTCTGATCGCAACAAGATCAACGCATCTCTACGCTACCTCCCTCATCTTGAAGCACGCGTCTGGAAGTCTACCAATGCATTCACCGACGCCACGAAATCCTGGGCTGAATTCAAGGAGGAGGTCATCAAACTGTATCCCAGCGCCGCGATCGAAGGTCAAACCACGCGCGGTGATCTTGAGGCTCTCGTCAGGGCACGCGCTGCCTCCGTCATCACCTCTCGGGCCGAGCTCGGTGAATACAACCGCCGGTTCAAGGTACTCGCCGACGACCTCCTTCAAAAGCACGCAGGCCGGATCTTCTCGGACAACGATGCCAACGACGCGTACCTGCGGGGGTTCATGGCTGGCGACCTTCGGCGAACTCTCGTAATGCGCCTTGCACTCACGATCCCTGATCATGACAGTGAGCTCGCCTATGACCGTGCTAAGGTCTCTCAGGCCATCGCGGCGCGGCTTCACTACTCGAGCCTTCCAGTTTCGCTACTACCACAATCAGGCAGGAGGACTTATCCTCGGCAGTACAGACGGCGCTGAACGTGCAGACCTCAGCTCTCGACTCACGCATGGCCTCCATGGAGGCTATGTTCACTTCGCTCATGGCGAATCTGGCTTCTGGTGCCGCGGCGGCAACTCCGGCTGCTCCTCGAACTCTTTCTCAGCCGCGCCCTAGTACGACCGACGGCTGTCACTTCTGCGGAGGCTCGTGTTATGTTCGGAACTGTCCCGAAGTTGCTCGATACCTCCAGCTAGAATTAATCGCCCGCGGCGCTGATGGCCGACTCACTCTACCCAACGGTTCATACATCCCCGGCAGCCGCACTCGACCCGGCGCTGTTATGAAGGAACGCGTGGACGAATGGCACCGAGCGCATCCCGGCCAGGCAGCCGCTGCCACCCGTAACGACACACCGCCGCCAAATCGCGATCAGCCACCGCACCTCACTAGCAACTTTCTCGAATTTTCGGCCCCATGCTCTGGTGTCTCCACCTCTGGCTTCTCCTTCGAAAGCTCTCCGTTGGCCTCAGCACGCATTGTAGAACTCGAGGAAGACGATACCGACCCGATTCAGGGATATCTGCGCGCTCAGCTTGCCATGTGCGCAACGGGGGACTCGCGAATTCCTGTCCTGGAAGCGGAGATCAGCAAGCGACGTGCCGACGTGGCGGAAGGGGTTGAGAAGATACGGAGTTCATCGCGGTCGACGAAAGGCAAGCCGGCCGTTCGCTTCGCCGACGAGCAGCACAACGGTCGCGCTAACGACAATATTCGCAACCGTCCCATCCCATCGCCTATCCGAGAGGCCTCACCTGGTCTCGATGACTCACCACCTCCCGCACCTCTGCGATTGTCGGCACCAGCCGCTCTCCCAACATCAGCTACTGTACGATCAGCACAGATCCCTGCCGCAACCGCTGCCCCGGGACCTCGTCCACCCACGACTGCGCCGCATGCCCCGCGAATCATTTACCCTCCGAAAGCACCTCTATCCTTTCTGTCCTCAACTTTCTTCCCCATCTCAGTACTCTCTTGATCGGTTTCGCTCGTTCCGTTTCGGCTCTCTGATCACTACTCCAGCCAACTTAATCAACATCTATATCTGTCAAGTCGCGCCCATTCCCATTCCGGCATGTTCTTCTCGCCTTTCTGCCCCTTCTCCCGCTTCTAGTGACACGTGTGCAACCCGGGCCTCAAAAGTGCCGCCACCGCCTCCCTCTCCCCCACCGTCTGCGCTTATTCCTCCGTCTCTCTTCTCGTTTTTTGGCGACTCTCTGTACCATTACCTTACTCAAGGTGCTGCATCATCTGGCGGCATCAAGCTCTCTCACCGCGCCACCGTCTTTGACCTTGAACTTTTCAGCTTTGTTTCTCTTCCGTCTGCCGACAATGGCGCTTCCGCGTTCGGCACAAAGTACAAAAAAGTCTCGAAGCGCACTTTCCCCGTCTCGGCAACTACTCCTGAAGAATTCCGCATCGTCCGCCGGAGTCCACCTGACATCCTATCCAACATGAAACCGCTCCCGACGACTCCGCCTCCCTTCTCGCCTGGCGTCCGCTATACCACAGAGCGGATGCTTGTGCAGAAGATCGACCCGACCAACTTCTTGCTGGCTGACGAGATCGACCTGGCTCACTGGATCATTCGTGAGAACGAGCTTGCGTTCGCCTGGGACGAAACCGAGAAAGGGTCCTTCTCCGCCGAATGGTTTGACCCCATCAGAATACCAACTGTCGAGCACGTTCCCTGGGTCCTCAAAAACATCCCACTTCCCCCTGGTATCCGCAATCGTGTCATTGAGATCATCAAGTCGAAGATCACCGCCGGCACCTATGAACCGTCCAACTCGTCCTATCGGTCCGCCTGGTTTTGCGTCCTGAAGAAGGACGGTACATCACTTCGCCTCGTCCACAACTTACAGCCCCTCAACCGTGTTACGATTCGCGACGCCGCTGTTCCGCCGAACATGGACCAAATGGCGGAAGACTTCGCTGGTCGCGCGTGCTACGGCATCTTGGACCTTTTCGTCGCCTTCGATCAGCGCTCACTCGACGTCCGATCTCGCGATTACACTACATTCCAGACTCCTCTCGGCACCTTCCGACTCACCGCCATCCCGATGGGCTACACGAACGCAGCGCAGATTATGCAAGGGGACGTGACGTTCATCCTCCAGGACGAAATCCCGCAGCACACCACGCCATACATTGATGATGTACCCGTCAAGGGCCCGCGATCGCGATACGAGTCCGACACTGGCGGCTTCGACACAATTCCCGAAAACGCTGGTATACGCCGCTTCGTCTTCGAGCACCTGACGACGATGCATAGAATCTTGCACCGGATGCAAATGTTCGGCGGTACCTTCTCCGGACCAAAATCTCTCCTCTGTACGCCCGAAATCGAACTCGTTGGCAATCACTGCTCGTATGAAGGACGGATTCCTGATCAATCCCGGATCCGCGTCATTCTCGACTGGCCGCCCTGCTCCACTCTCACCGATGTCCGATCGTTCCTCGGCACTTGCGGCGTCATGCGCGTATTCATTAAAGACTTCGCCCGTATTGCTCGTCCGCTGGTTCGTCTTACGCAGAAGGGCGCACCGTTCGACTGGGGCCCAGTGCAGCAGGGTTCTATGGACGAGCTCAAACACGCGTTTGCCACCTCTCGTGCGCTACGGCCGATCGACTACTCATGCGGCCGTACAGTCTATCTCGCGGGCGACTCATCTCTCATCACGGTTGGCTACGTCCTGTCTCAACTCGGAGCGGACGGACGACGGTACCCCGCTCGCTTCGGATCGATCCCATGGAACGAGCGGGAATCCCGGTACAGTCAGCCAAAGATCGAGCTATACGGCCTCTTTCGGGCGCTTCGCGAAGAACGTATCCACCTTCTAGGCGTGGCCGATCTGGTGGTCGAAATGGACGCCTCGAGCATTAAGGGAATGCTCACCAATCCCGATCTCCAGCTGAACGCCACCATCAACCGCTGGATTGCCGCCATCCAGTTGTTCGACTTCCGCCTCGAGCATATCCCTGCCTCTCTGCATAAGGGCCCTGATGGCCTCTCTTGGCGACTGCCTGCTGACCATGAACGAGTGGACACCGCCGACGCCGCCGATACTTGGATCGACGAAGCCTGCGGTTTCGCTCTTGCTGTCACCTCACGCCTCTCGCCACGTCTCATCATCCACGCTCCACCGACTACCACCGCATTTAACGTCAACTTACCCGTTGCCTTGGTTCCCGATGACACCTCCTTGACGCCCGCGCTACTGCCACGGGATGACAAGGCTGTCGCCGTCGACACCCGCGTTCGATTGGTCGAGGCCTACTTACGCGACCCGCTGGCGAAACTCCCTCTTGACTCCGCCCAGCTTCAGGGTTTTATCCGCTACGCCCACGACTTCTTCCTGTTTGACGAGCGTCTCTGGCAGCGCGGTCTCGATGGCGCGCACCAGCTTGTCATTTTCGACCCTCCACGCCGACTCTCGCTGTTACAACAGGCTCACGACTCGCTTGGGCATAAAGGGAAGTTTGCGACACGGCGACAGCTTCTTCTCTGCTTCTGGTGGCCCCACCTCGACGCCGACGTCTCCTGGTTCGATGACACTTGTCTAGAATGTCAACGCCGCCGCACCCACCATGTCACGATCCCGCCAACTGTCGCCTACCCCGCTCCGCTCTTCCACAAAGTCTACTGCAACACGATGCACATGCCGCCTGCCAACAAATTCAGATACATTGTCCACGGTCGCTGTTCACTCACCGGATGGCCCGAATGGCGCACTCTTCGCGTCGAAAACGCTGAACAGATCGGGTGGTGGCTCTTCGAAGATATACTCTGTCGGTGGGGTGGCGTCGAGGAGGTTGTCACCGACAATGGTCCACAATTCATCGCGGCTGTCACCTGGCTTGCGAACAAGTACGGCATACATCACATTCGGATCTCCCCCTATAACTCCCGCGCTAACCTCGTCGAGCGTCGTCACTTCGACGTTCGCGAGGCCATCGTCAAAACCGCCGGGGACGATACCGCTCACTGGTACAAATATGCCCACCACATCTTTTGGGCCGAACACATCACCGTCCAGCGCGCCACCGGGCACTCGCCATTCTATATGGCCCATGGCGTTGAGCCAGTGCTGCCCTTCGACCTTGAAGAAGCGACTTGGCTCGTGAACTACCCGACAGGCGCACTTCCGACTGCTACCACCGATCTCCTCGCAATACGCGCTCGTGCTCTACAGAAACGCGAAGTCGATCTCGAACGCCTCCGCGATCAGGTTTTTGCCGCCCGCATAGCCTCTACCTCTCGATCGGTCATCCAAAACGCGACCAAAATCATCGATTATGACTTCCAGCCCGGCGCCCTGGTTCTAGTACGAAACTCCGAGAACGAAAAGAACTTATCCGGCAAGACCAACCCAAGATACCTCGGCCCGATGGTAGTCATCCGACGCAACACCGGCGGCGCTTACATCCTCGCTGAACTCGATGGTTCCCTCTCTCGTCTTCGTTACACCGCTGCTCGCCTCGTTCCTTATTGCGCCCGCGCTACAATTAACGTCGACGTCACTCACCTTACCGGCCTCTCAAACAAGGAACTCGCGGCCGCTACTGTCGACAGCCCTTCCGAAGATCAGTCGCCGGATTTCGACCCGCTCCCGTTCTCTGCCGCTGGCAACGACTTGTTCGTTCACAGCGCCTCTACGCTCCCAAGGGCGTGAATTCTTTTCTACCGGACGACTTTGGTCGTCCTCTTCCGCATCCTTCTCTGCCTTTCCTCTGTCGTCTATCTCCCCTACCACTTCCTCGCCGTGTCTGTTCGGATACCTGCTGAGGGCGCTCTCGCACCCCATGATGCTGTCACATGTGCTCAATCGTGCTTTCGAGCCGTCGCACTGACGCCCGTTCGGCTCTGGCTCCCAGAACCAGGTCTCTCATAGATTTATTTCGCTATTTGACCCATCGCTCCCGCTTCGCCTTTACTCCCCGGTAGTGACCCGGGAGGGTCACTGGTTTTTACTTGGGGGGGGATGTGGCGCTCTGACTTCGCGTGCGTCCGGACACGCACCTGATTGCGCTACTCAACGCCCGGTGGCAGTGCGGTGGCCTCTCGCTCTCGCCTCGACGACCTCACCCTCCCCCGGCTCGGCATGGCACACACGGAATATCCTCCAGCACCCGGCCGCCGACGGTCCGCATAGCCGCAACGACATCGCGCACGAGAACAGGGCTCAGTCGGCACCAGCATGTTATCGGCGGCTCTGCTCTGGCCCACGACGACGACTTCGCATCTGGCAAATCGGCGGCCTCGATTCATCACGACCCGCGGTTACCGGCCGCTCGATCTCGACGACAACCGCATGCGCGGGCGATGGGCTCGATACGGCCAGGGACGAGGGACGAGGGATCAGCAGGGGCGAAAGATAGGAGTGATGGTCGCGTACGGATGCAGGCACGAGCGCACGTAT
>NW_006767440.1:227038-263941 GCF_000264995.1 Punctularia strigosozonata HHB-11173 SS5 | reverse complement strand
CTGGCCCACGACGACGACTTCGCATCTGGCAAATCGGCGGCCTCGATTCATCACGACCCGCGGTTACCGGCCGCTCGATCTCGACGACAACCGCATGCGCGGGCGATGGGCTCGATACGGCCAGGGACGAGGGACGAGGGATCAGCAGGGGCGAAAGATAGGAGTGATGGTCGCGTACGGATGCAGGCACGAGCGCACGTATAAATCCTCGATATCTATGTACACTAGCGATAGCACAGGCTCACCCTAGCGTATACACGAAGTCCCCGTCATCTGCGACCGAACACAGCGACCGAAACTAGCGTAGCAACCGCCCGACCTCCAGCTTAGCCGTCGAAACCCTGTCCCCCATCTCTGTTCATCTACACTACTATCCGCTATCTCGGCAGCCTCTGCGGCGCCTCGAGGACTCGCATACACTCATCATTGCTTGGTCCACCCCACTGGCCTCGTACCACTACAACGTTGGCGGGCATGTTCGCGTTGGGCGCGCTACAGTACCGTCAATTTATTCAATGGTATTCAGCCATGCATGCGTTTTTACACTGTTTGACACTGCCACCCAAATTACTTGGTATATGGTCATATTGCTAGTGCTCCAAGGGGCTGTTGTTCCACCACATTTCAATGCATACGTGGTGGGATTGGATGCACATCATACTCCCCCAAATCCCTTTGAATTTCCAGCAGTTCTATATGGTTCCAATTCTGTTGTGGGCCAATTATTGGGCCTTAGGGTATATCAGAGTAGAAAACATTCTTATTCAGGGGTACACTACAACACTATCCAACGGTAGTATAGATGATCTGAATAATAACCCTGACTGTCCTTTTGGTGCATGTCATCGAGGGCCGCCAGTTGCAGTCAGGGCACATGTACATTTGAGGGTGGTGCATTGGCGAATGTACAAGCAGCGAGGATGGCCAGATATTGCCATCGGTGTATGACTATTAAAAAAAGAGCGGAATGGGGTGAGTATATGCGCATGAGAAGAAGGGCAACACATAGATTCAACACTCACTGTTTTGCTGGCGGGTCGTTGGTGGCGGCCAGGTTCTCGCGGATGATCACAATGTCCTTTGGGCTGACGCCGAGCCCGTGTGGCGCACTGAGGCTGCCAAAAAGCGGGTGTGGGAGCTGATTGAGTCCGGCGTCGGCAGGCTGAACTCGGGGTGGGCATGCAACGGCATGTGCACGGGCACGTACCAGCCCCCAGCTGTGCTGTGCAGCGGCGAGCCCATGCCGTTGACCCTGTTTGGACCGCTGAGGCCAATCAGGTTGAGGTTGAGGTTGACCAGGGGAGGAGGGTTGGAGGAGGAGGGGGGGATGATGATCGGGCCAGGCTGGGGGCACGGGGGAGGGCTGCCAGAGGAGATTGAGTTGCACTTGGCGTGGGAGGTGCACGCAGTGCAGGATGTGGACTGTGTGCAGGTTGGGCTGGGGCTGTGGGAGGGCGTCCAGGAGTGGGAGCGGGGGTGCAAGTCCGAGGAGATGCCAGTGCCCAGCTGGGAGTCGTTGCAGGTGACAGGTGAGGGTGTGTGCCAGGTGAGAAAGCAGATTGACTGGTTGAGCAAGTACTTGAGGGCACGTGCAAGAAGGAGGACGAGAGCGAGGACGGCTGTTGCTTCTGCAGTTGCGATGGGTGCGGGTCGAAGCGCATGGACGAGTTGAGCATGAGCAGGGTCAAGTTGAAGTGCGCCGGGGTGGAGAAGTTGTGCAGCGAGCCAAGGTGGTGTTGGTGGTAGTGGGTCCCAAGTGAGGGCATGCTGCCAAGATTGGGTGCACGGTGAATCGTCTGCAGGAGGGAGAAGGTGTGCGAGTTGGAGGAGGGCACACCAGGTGAGGTCGTGGAGCCGGTGAGGTGCAGGGTGTGTATTGGCAGGCTGGAGATGTCTAAGATGTTGTGTATCAGGGGCCGGTAGCCATCGCTGTAGGCGCTCGTGGACAGCTTGTGCAAAGACTGGTGCTGCTGCTGCTGACCTGGGTTGGTGCTGTTGTTCAGGTGCGAGATGAGATGAGCGAGGTGAGCTCATCGCCAAAGTCCATGCTGCTGGCACTGTTGTGGAGGCCTTGGTACTTGCAGAACACGGAGGACAGCTAGTTGCGGTGGGGACAGGTGACAAGCCAGTACTTGCAGCAAGCAGGTTGTCAGAGTACGCGCTGGAGCTCCTAGGAGCAGCGCAGATCCCTTGGGATGGCGGTGGAGACACTGTCGCACAAGGCAGGGAGGCAACTGAGTATATATACGAAGATACAAAGGGAATACACATACCTGTTGCACAAGGCAGGGAGGCAGCTGAGAGAACAAGTCTGGGTTGCTCCCTGGTGCGACAGGTGACTATATAGTAGCTGAATAATCCATCAGCGCAACGAAAGATGGTCCAATGAGAGAAGGGGAGGGTCCTTGGGCGCCCGACACGTGACCAGTGGAACGGCCTAGGAAGGCCGCGCGAGGTGTGGAGGTCCTAGGAGCGCCGAGCGACAGAACAAATAGGGGATATGCCAAAAGGAGGGCACGGGAAGCCTAGGAGGGCGCGGGAGAGCGTGACCAAATAGGGAGGCAGAAGCATTAGGGGAATCAAACAAAATGGGACAGAAGCGGAACCAAAACGGGAACAATGGGACATGAGGCGAGTGTGGGAGCCATGCCCTGACAATGGCAAGCCAGGGAGTGTATGTTGTTCAGGGTGGCAAACCAGTGCGTGTGCTGTCATAGAGGGGTGTGTGTCAATTGTGCGTACATCGTTGAGAGCAGTGTTTGGTTGTTGTGTTTGCATCGCTGTCGATGCCATGGGGCAGGTCCTTCATGGAAAGGTAGCCCACAGTGCCAGCAGGACGATGAACATAGTTGGCAAGCCATGGGAATTTGTGTCCCGTGGACTTGACACAATTTTGCAAGCCCATGACCGGAGCCAGAAGCCTTTTGTGCGTGCACGGCAGCATGCTGAATTCTGGCTAATTCAGAAAATAAGCTGCGAGAGCAATGCATCTTGGACTACATTGCACAATTCGCTGGAATACGCATGCAAACACTTGCTTAGGTTTGCTTACTCAGTGAGGGGGTCAGCCTATTCCAGGCAATTTGGTAATACAGAGGCACTTTTCACTGGGCATGAATATTGCTCACACTGGGTTGAAAAAAGAATTTCCAGAGCAGGAAATGCACTGTAAATGGGCTGGAAATTTCAATTTTCCAGTCAATTTTCAGTCCTGGAACTGGTACAGGTTGTGCTATATCCTAGCCCACATTTCCAGCGCTGGAAATGCTATGCGGAAATTGTATAGAGATGATAAACCTCTTGGGTTTCTGCTTCTGAGGTTTACCATTTCCATACAAATTCTGCATAGCATTTCCGGTGCTGGAAATGCGGGCTGGGATATAGCAAAACCTGTACCATTTCCAGAGCTGAATATTGACTGAAAAATTGAAATTTCCAGCCCATTTACAGTGCATTTCCTGCTCTGGAAATTCTTTTTCCCACCCAGTGTCAAGGGTTCACAAGAACGGTAATTGATAACAGATTCAAGGAGACGTGGTCAAAAACCGTCATTGTACGGCCAAACTTTGGACATGCATGTTCCATCATAAATAAGGACCAGACGAAACATGTCAATTCTAAACAGTGAAAATTCCTCAAGGTTGTATTGACTGGGATCTGCAAATCCACGTACTCTTCTTCTGAAGATTATGATGGTTAAGGCCACCTGGAGAGGTAGATGTAGATGGCTGGTAGCTTTCCTGACCACTTGGAAGGTTTTGACGCACCCGAGTCGGTAATTTAGATTCCATTTTGGGGCTTCACCCCTTTCTCGCACATGTACCAAGGTGGTGCACACGGTGCTTGCCTCTTCGTCTCAACAATGCCAGTCCCAGCTACCGTATACATCGCTCTTTGTATATCCTCGCCTAGTCTACTCTACACATTCACGGCTACTGTCCAGTCATCTTGCCAGCTCGGCCTTGCCTGTGACAGTTTGTTGAGACCAATCCTCGGCACATAGCCCTTATCACCCTGATGACCTTGGACTCACTGACCTTTTTTTTTGCCTTGCACCCCCAACTCTCTCACCTGCTCTCAACATGGATGGCTTGGACAACAGCTTCAGCAACGCCAACTGGGATCAACACCCTCCTCCAGCCCCCAACACGGAGGCCCCCAACCGCAGTAACTGCAGCCCACAACCATCTATACCCTCGGTCAGAACCAGGACCACACCACAAACACGCTGGACCATATCCTCCACCAGTTCATACAGCTTAACATGGCTCCTGCTCCCGCTTCAATCCCTGCCTTTGCCACTTCCACAGCACCGTCTGGCCCGCAACCCAAGTTTGAGCCGCCACGCAAGTTCAACGGCAAAGCGGAGCAGGTCAAGTTCTTCCTTGATGAGGTTGATGCCGGCCTTTACCACCAGCGCAAGTCCATCACCACTGACTATAAGAAGTCCCTTTGGTTCAGCGGCTATCTCGTGGATGGTCCCCTGAAGTCCTGGTGGTTCAGCATCAAGACTGACACCCCAGCTCTCCTGAACTCGTTCGATGATCTGATTGCCAAGTTCAAGAGTCACTTTGGGGAGGCTAACATGGCTGGGAGTGCGTTGTGCAAGCTTCGCACTCTCTGCCAGACAGGCGCATGTAGCAATTATATTGCCCATTTTAAAGAACTACTCCCTCATTTACAGTTCACCAAACCGTCGAAGATTGAATTCTTCAAGCATGGCCTCAAGGAGGAGGTTCAAAGACTCATGATCACGGTTTGCCTGGCCCCAACAACATTCAACAACTATGCCACCATCGCCATTGAGTTCGACAACAGCCTTCACAAGCATCGGATTGAGGTCAAGGATGAGAAGAAGGGCAACCGCTCCTCATCTGCACACCACTCCTCATTGACCGCCTCCACGTCAAATGTGACCATGACCACCATGACCGCCCCCGTTGACCCAAACACAATGCAAATCAATGTGATTCATCAGTCTCACCATGCAGGAAGCTCATGGTGGATGAATGTGCTTGCCACATTGCCGCCGGCCTCTGCATGTACTACGGAGGTTCCGGGCACTTTGTGAACGACTGCCCAAACAAGTTGGATGCCACAAAGAAGTGCGATGCTGCCCACTCGGCCGCTCCTGCCTCCAAGTCGGGAAAGGCCTAGGTGGTCCTTCTGATGTAGGACTCTCAGCTGGTGCCAGGACCCACCGGCCACAAAATGCTGAGTCCCTCTATTCCCATCTTTCTGACAGATCTTGGATACCCTGTCCCGTGCTCCCTCATTCCTATCAGTTTTCTGCATCATCATATCTTAATTCTCCCAACCATTTCTTTATCGATCTCACGCTCTCCTTTCCTAATCAAAAACCTATCAAAACCTTCGCATTAATTGACTCTGGCGCCACTTGATCATGTATATCTGATTGTTTTGCTGCTAGACATGGACTTCCTTGCATACTCAAGGAGGTTCCTGTCCCCGTCACGGCCGTCGATGATCAACCAATCACGAACAGCCTCATCACCCACAACATTGTCACTCAAGTCCTCATCAATAAACACACTGAGATTATTTCGCTTGACGTTGTTCCTGTCGGCTACCCGATCATCTTAGGGCTCAACTGGCTCCACCTTCATAACCCATGGATTGATTGGGTCAACATGGACCTCACCCTTGACTGCTGCAACCTCACATGTTCCTCGCCCATCAACGTTTGTGCGCAAGGCTTTGGTCTTACGTTCAACCTGGTCACAACCTCGGTCAATGCTCTCGCCTCTACATCGGTTGGCCTAGGCTTCGGTCTACACCAACACACCATCGTCTCCACCCATGACTCTCTGAAATTGCCTCCAGATGCATCTCCTGGACACCCCTCTCATGATGTACCAGAACACTCGGCACCTCCACCACTGCCAGATGCCACGCCCACACCCTCGTATTTCTTGTCACTCCCAGGTTGGACCGGCTTCGGTCGCTCTTACTGTGGGTCCCCTCTCAAACATACTCCGGATATCAAAAATCTGAATCCACGATGCTTCGCTAATGTGATGAGAAGAGAAGGACAATTTATTTTCGCATTTTTCATTTCTAAATATGGACTTATCATTTTCCTTTTCCCACCTTTCCTTTTCCAAAGTCACGTGACCTTCAGTGGCAGCAGTACAGCATCATTGACACTGCCCTGTACTGCCTTGCACAGCCACCGGAGGTTTATTCCGCTTACTCATGAACAATGACTTGTTATTCCTTCTAACTCCTCGATTCATAATCCTGACCCACCTAAGTGGGTCGGTCTTACTCATCCTTGTGCCCTGCATGTGATTCTCTTGTACTATTCTTGGACCATAGATTTATGTATATAAGACCCCTGTAGCTTGCCCTAAGTCCCCATCTTGACCTCTTGTGTCTTGGGGACTTAGGTGAGTAACCGTCTCTGTACTAGATACTATGCTAACTTGTGTCTTGGGGACTTAGTGTTTGACCTTGAGTCCATTAGGTGTCCATTGCGTCGCTGTCGACCTCGTGTCCAGTGACCTTGAGTCGAGCTCAGCTCCTCTTTATCTGCGTATACTCTTGCCTATAGTAAGTGCCGACGATGCTGCCTTTCCCTCCAACTCTACCCAGTTGCTTGGACATTCCGACTGTCTAAGTGATTGGTAACCCCAACGGGTGTTCCCCTGCACGTCGCTTGTCACAGCTAATTGTTCTCACTCTGAGCAGGTCTCAGTCTTAAGATTCACGCTTGCTGATTTCAAGATTTCCTCAATCAACACCACGTCCGGTGTTTCTCCCTTGGATCTCGGGCCAGATAATGACAACAATGACTCAGGTGTGGAAGAGCAGAAGCCCAAGTACATGCCCTGGATGTTGACAGTCTTCTCCACAGTGAAGGTTGATGAACTTCTGCCACACCGACCCTACAACATCACCATTGACATCGAGGAGGGCAAGGATCTGCCGTTTGGCCCGCTGTACCGCTTGTCACAAGATGAGCGTGCTGCACTTGCCACTATCTCGACGAGAACCTGCACAAGGGGTTCATTCACCGCTTGACTTCGCCCGCCGCCACACCCATCCTCTTCGTGAAGAAGAAGTCCAGCAAACTCTGACTCTGTGTCAATTATTGTGGCCTCAATGTGATCACGAAGAAGAATCAGTACCCGCTCCCACTCATTGACGATCCTTTAGACCGCACGCACGGCTGCAAGACCTTCTCGGTCATTGACCTCAAAAGCACGCTCAATCTCGTCCACATCAAGGAAGGAGACGAATGGAAGACCACATTTTGCACACCCCTTGGTCTCTACAAGACTCTCGTTATGCCCTTTGGGCTGACAAATACCCCATCCACATTTCGGGCTTTCATCCAGGATACGCTCCGTTATTACCTCGACGTATTCTGCATTGTCTACCTTGATGATATTCTGATCTTCTTGTGCATGCAGGAAGAGCACGATCAGCACGTCATGAAGGTCCTCGACCGCCTCAAGGAAGCGCACATTTTTGCCAACGCAAAGAAGTGTGTTTTCGACCACCCAGAGGTGAACTATCTCGGCTTCGTCCTCGGCGCCGACGGAATTTTGTGGGATTTTTCTGATAGATATAGCTCAGTGAATAGATAAATAAACAGTTTTTCTATATCCTTAGCTATTTCTGACGGATATACAGTAGTTGAGCACAGGGAGAGAGTCTTGGGCAGCATCCATGGTTGACTTGTCGCTTATGGTAGCTGCTGACTCTTATATACTGGTTGAACACCTTGCCTATATATAGATAATGCTTCCCACATTTGTTGTCTAGTTGCTGACTCATGTCTTGTCTATATTATCTTCCTCTTCTGAGTATGTGTCATCATAGACTTCCTGTACTTTGTTGTCTGCTTCATCTGGTATGTCATCCCATGCCAATTCTTCCTCCAATAATTCTGCTATTGGTAGATAGTCTTTGCTTCATGCGTGATAATGTAGGAGTCTGAAGGGTGCTACTCCTTGTCGGATGAAGGTGCCATCCAATTCCCACAGTATATAGGATCCACCTTTAGATCGCCCAATGACTTCAAATGGTCCCAAGTATCTTGGCTTTGACTTTCTATTGTGTGACTTCTCAATAGCGGTGTTGCGTACTAATACTAGGTCACCATCTTTGGGCTGTTCATGTAGGAATCGGTGCTCATAGATTCTTTCCCAATGTTGCTTAGACCTAATCCGCATTTGCTTGATTTTCTCTGTGGCATGGGCCAAGTCTTCAGGATGCTTCTCTAGCTGTCGAATGTGCAGTGCCAATAGTTCTACTACTATAAATGTTGCTTCTGTGAGGTCGAAGGGAAGGACTGGGTCAACTCCAGGCATCATGTAGAAGGGACTGAAGCTGGTTGCTTCTCGTGTAAAGACCTTATCTGCGAAGAATGCATGATGGACCTTATTTGGCCAAAGATTCACATTGCCTTCACACAACTTGATAATCGCCTCACAGATGATGAAATGACCTCTCTCTACTACACCGTTAGCTTTCGAGTTGTATGGAAATATCCTGACATGTGAGATGCCATACTTATCCACTAGCTGCTGGAATGCTTCCTGTACCTTGTTTCCATTATCTGTGATGACCTCGGCTCCTGCCCCATAGCGGCAAATGATCTATTCCCAAAAGAACTTCCGAATACTCAATGCATCGGCTCGTTGCAATGCCCGTCCTTCTGCTGCTTGAGTGAAATCATCTCGGGCAGCTACAATCAACTTGTATCCTTGCACGGGAGGCATGAACATGATGTCTAGATAGACATGAGTAAATATGGTTGTGGGAACTCTAATAGCCAGTGGTACTTCCACTTTCTTTGTGCTATGGATCTGACATTGGTGGCATGACTGCACATGATGTTGCACATCTTGATATAACCCTGGCCAGTAGAACCATAACTTATTGGCTTGAAACACTGCCTCCACTCCACGGTGACCAAGGCTTTCATGTGCCTCCCATAGAATTCTCTGCCAAGTTAGTTGATTGTAGATGACTTTGGCTGGGAGTTGACCATCTTGTCTCTTAAACAATGCCTTGTCTCGCACAAAGAACTGTGCAGTTTGATTCAGAAACCGTCTTTTAGACTGAGTGTCTGGGAATGTGAAAATGTCAGGGTGGTAAGACATAGAAGCGTTCGGGAAGCAATTGGGATTATTCAGCATCTTCTTGATGAATTTAGCGTCTACTTCCACGTGAAGGTTTTGACCCTGGCTATGTATAACCGGAAATACCTGAGTACGCGGAAAAGTCCATAACACTCCAACTTTGGTTGGCTATCGGCGGCCTCTACCTTGTTCATAGGGATAGAACCATATCGTGCTGGTCGTTTCTTGCCATCATCGTCTAACTGAGAGAGAACAAATCCCACCCCTATTTGACTCGAGTCAACAGATAGAATGACTGGATTTTCCGATGTATAATTGATTGGTCTAAGGGTAGGTGCACTGCAGACTTTCTCTTTTAGAGTTTCAAAGGCTTGGATTCATTGGTCGTCCCATTCTATATCAGTGTCCTTCCTCACCATTTCTGTGAGTGGTCTTGCATACTTAGAATAGTCCTTAATCCAAATGCGCACAGTGCTGCATAATCCCAAAAATCCGTGTATGCCTTTAGTTGTCTGTGGCAGTGGCCATGTCTTGATCTTTTCTACCACTGAGTCATTAGGAAACCTCCCTTCCGGTGTACACTTATGTCCCACAATGATAACATCGTGGCAACATATTTGAGTCTTTTTTCCAGAGAATGTTGCTCCTGCTTCACCAATGTGGTGCATTATCCGATGTACATCATTGATGTGTTCCCACATAAACCGCCGGATTCCTGGATTGTCTGGAATAGTCTTGGGATGGCCGTGCTTGTCGGGATACTTAGTAACCAATCCCTTAATGGCGAGGTCATCGATGAATATACTGGTGATATCTGGTATTTCATCCTGTAATATAAACATCATGCAGTTCTGAAACTCTTCTGGGCTATTTGTGAATCCCATAGGCAATGAGGCTATCCGCAGAAGTACTAGTGGTGTCATAAAAGATGTCATGTCACGGCTGGCCAGATGTAGTGTTCGAGCATAGAAAAAGAGATTGAATATGGTGTATACCATTCTTCCTGCAAATGGTTCCACAAAATTGTCCAGGTTTGGAGGTAATCCAGCGTCTCTTATAGTAACTGCATTCAATGGCTCTAGATTGTGTACAATTTGGAGTTTTCCATTCTTTTTAGCAACACAAAACCATCGGGAACGGTATGATGCTTGACTCAGTTCGTATACCCCATTTGCTATGAATTCCTTAAGCATTATGATGACTTTGACATGGTGGCCTGGAGGAATAGGGATGTTTGGATACTCCAACGGGGAATGCAGCTCTACCAGTATTATATAAGGAGAGAAATAATCAGCACAAAAAATTCCCCATTCATGGTCTTTGAAAGCGAGTGCTCGTTCATTTATTACCAATACATGCTTGATAAGCTTCTCTTCCTCCGGCCACATGTAGCCGTCTGAGTTTACTTCCATGCCTTTCATGTGTTCTTCAGTGATCCGGGTCATGGGTGTGAAGTCCGGTGGATTAGTTGGTAACTTTATGAGGTTAAGTAGCGGGTCTTGTGGAAATTGTCAAATAACTTTTGCATCTTCTGGATAGATGCCAGGCACTGGCTTTACTTTGCAGTCAACCCATTTGTAAGCTCTGAACACAGCCGCAGGGTGTGTCCAATTTTCGCTTATTTGTTGCGGGACGTAGTTATGATCCGACAGGTTGTTCTCTGGAATTGACACTAATTGGATGTTATTAACATAACTTGGCTGTGCCTGGTCTGAGTCCAAAAGGCTGAATGTGGGAACGCTGCCACCATCCCATTCTGTAAAGTCTACTTGAGATGGGTCTCCGACCCATACTGCAGCCATCCACTTGTCTTTGTCTTTGGAGTTGCCGGCTTCGACTGCACAGCTGTGTCTTGATGAAGTATCATCTGGTACCAAAGTGCTTATGTCTGGACATGTAGGGGTGGTGGGTGGCACTTCTCGAGCTGATGTCCACTCGTGCATTGTCACAAGTCCTTTAGAAGATGTAGTCCCGAGTTTGTTACTTATCCTAAGTCTTTGGATCGGCTGCACCTCTCGCATCCTTGTGTTAATACTCAAGCCTGAAGAACTTAAGTCATTAGATATCACAAGTTTGTATTCACAAGAGGTACATGATTCACAGGCTACAGGATTTCAGTATACTACGGAACTACTTACTTCAGACTGAGTTATATACTTGTCAATGACACGAGCCCGATAATTGTCAACTATCTTACAATACTGCATACCTCCAAGGACTAGCGGTAGGAGTCCTTCATTCTTCGCTACGGTTTCCGAGCCATTCTTCGAGAGCTTTGCGTTCTTCAACTGCGATGTCGACGACATTATCTCCTGCAATCCAGGTGTAAGTCCCAAATCAAGAGAAGTCAATGACAGAGTCTTACTGTCATACAATTCATCCCGAGTCCAAGATTTGAAGATGTCACAGGCAGTGTGTGCATCCCCATGTGCACTGACAACCCCATCTTTGATATTGCGCAAACAGTGGAATGTGCCGTGTGTTAGTTCAGAGGTTTTGGTCATATGGACCCCTACCTGCTCGACAAGTCTCAACATGGCCTCATCCAGCTCTTCAAGTCAGCTCCGCACGAGCTGGTACATCTTGGTATTGGTGACATGAAATTGGCAAACGGAGTGGGCCGTGAAATCTCTGACCTGCTTCAGGTAGACCAAGTCTTGTTGAATGTCAGCGTGTGCCCCTTCTGCAGATACATCGGAGTTGGAAGATGAATCTGACATGACCATTGACTCGTGACAGTCACTGTCCGAGTCATAGGTGCCAGGTGGTGACGGTAGGAAGAGCAGAGCCGATGCCAGTCAAATGGTGGGCCTATCATTGTCATTCACGTGAGTATTGAGTATATTGAGCATGCAGTATACGCACAGGAGCTGCTCGCCTGTGCCATTGCGAGAAGACAGCATAGTGGTGTTCACCAGGCCTGTAACCTGGACTTTGGCTTTGTGTTCAAGAGGAATGTAGTGGCGGCCCTGTCTCTCGAGCTCTTCCAGTATATAGGTCCAGAGACCGCCTGAGATGTAGACTCTCGGCAGTGTATCTTTGCTATGCATGGCTGGAGCTCCCTCAGGCAGGAGTGGAGGCGATGGGAGGGGAGAATGAGAGATGGTAATAAAGTCGTGAGGATGCATGGGTGGCCGGGTAGACGTGAGTTCAATTGTATAAGTATGGGAGCGGGCGGCGCTGTCCGGCATGGGCGGTGCAGACAAAGATCAGAATATGGTCGGATCGGCATAAGCCAAGTCATGCATCATATGTGGGTAGTGTGGCACAGATAGGAACCTTGATATGGTTGGAACTCTGCGGATCCTCGCCGTGAGGGATGAGATAGCTGCTGTTATGATACCACGGCAGTTTGTACTCGAGAGCCTCTCAGAGAAATACAGGCCACGAGTTTGGCGCTGGCATCTGAGCCAGCTCATTGATATGGAAACCGACCTCGTACAGTGTTGGTGGACGAGCCCCAGAATGTCTGCATTGCAAGATGCAAGACCTGGTGGCACATTGGGCGTAGCATGCCACACAGCAGCAACTTCATCGTTGAGGCAGAAATCAAAGTTAAACAGCAGGGGCAAGCCCTCCCCAAAGATGATCAGGCGCGGGGCAGCGTCGTAGTTGTCAGACATGTTGTGCAAAGAAATCAGAGAGTTGTTGTAGGGTGGAGGTTGGACTTGAGCTCGAGAGATTCGCAGATAGATAGTTACTGACGAGTCGAGGTCAATAGTACCCCTTATATACATTACAGCGAGATGTTCGTTGACGAGTACTCTCTTCTCGTTCTCCAATAATCAGATACCCTTTCATCCAATGAGTGTCATGGGCACAAGGGGATGCGCTGGACCCTCCGCCCAGACGCTGTACTTGCACGGTAGTTTTGCGATAGTCACCATATGTGTATTGTTGCCGAATATCATGGGTGTCATTGCACAATCCTGTTGCACCTGGTCATCAATCCAAAGCCCAAGTACATGGGGTACTCCCTCACCATAGATGTCACCATTGTATTTGGGCAGTGAAGCCTCCCAAGTCCCTCTAGCGTAGGTGACGTTCTCTTCGGCTTCCCTAGGTTCAATAGTCGTGCTTGACTGGGTTTCTGACCCGTTTGGCAGTCCTTCCGGGTTCTTACTAGAAAGTGTGTCACTGTTCTGCATATCCGAGTCCACGAGTTCAACACTCAGCTCTGAGTCTGAGTTGTCTTCTTCAGCTAACAATATTGCAATATGTATACGTGCCTGTAGATTCTCATGAATCTCAATCGGGGCTTCAAACATCCCAAACACATGGCTTACCTCAAATGTCGGTGCTGTCAGTGTGACCGTCATGAGAAGATTTCACATCTCTTGCCATCCAGGCAAGTCAGATCAGTGCCGTGTCCAGATGTGGGGCCATTCAATATTGAGAAAGCTGACAACAATATTGTGGAGTACCGATCCTCGTTCGTCATGTGGCCAATCCGGAAGTGATAGAGTCGATGCACCCAGCCTAGTATCTGTCAGTGGGCACAACGGTTGGTCGTTTGATCTCCCAGAGCTTTCCTGACAAGCCGGTGCTTCCCAGGTATGGGAGTGGTTGGATGGCGAACAATTCCGGTCCTCGATGATGTGGTGTTGCCCTGGCGACACCTGTAGATCAGAATTTTGCGAAACTAGTTCCGGATGGCTTACAGCAGCTCCCGCATCTCGCATTCCAGTGGTTGTTTGGGTGTAGGGCTTGGAACTTTGAGTGGAGATGCGCTTGGTCGTTATCGTAGTCAATGAAGTTCATGAGGCAAGTGCATCGTCTCCTGCTGCAACAGTTTGCTCTCCGGATGTCTGCTCTGCACCTCTGGTATCCTGTGATGACATGATAAGAGACTGACTCGGTGACCAAGGAATTACTGCACCTCTGTGTCTCGTAGTTAGGCCAATTCCCATATCGTCTTGTCAATCATGTGCTGCCGAATCTTCTAGTGTTTTGCTATGACGCCCAGCTACGTGGTCTTGATTGTCTGATGTTGGACAGGCTTCTGATAGCAGTGACGGCGGCGAGGAGGTCGGTGCGATGGTGACCTCAAGTCCGGTGTTGCCTATCTTGTTTGCGACTCGTGCTTGGTATGATGCCTTGTCTTCTGAGGTGGATGTATCGCCAGCTTTGCCTTCTAGCTGCAAATTGAGGTGATGTTGTCCTGGCAAGGGGGTGGGGGGTCCAGTGGATGTATCCGGAAAGCCATCATCGAGTTCAATCGGGCCTAACCCGATCATCACTTGACGCCTCTTGTTAGTCGATAGAATAAAGGTGGTATTGAACCAACTTACTATGTCCTCCACCGATCGTGCTTGATTGGCTGTACTGTCGCCTATCGAAGCCTCCAAGTGGTACCATATACTGGTTCCCATTGGGCGCGCTGTCCCACCCCTAAAGTGATTAGGTGTGAGACGCGTAGAATGCATGCGGCAAACATGAATGTAGTCTATAGGTAGCCACTCACAATTACTATAGAGTACAACTTGCATGACTACAATCATAGTAGCCGATCCTTAGTTATGCTGGTTTCTTTCCCAGTACTCAGAAACAACTCATATTAGTATTTAAATATTTTTTGGGTAGTATAATAGTTTTATTTATGTACACATTTGACTGTTCACTACACTATCATGATCACATATCATGGATCAGATGGTCAGAGTAGTCTAGATGCATTTCAGAAAAGGGGAATATGTGGGTACTCAGACATGTTGCTATGGTAACGCAGGGCTGTGCTGCAAGGCTGTGCAGATTAGTAAGCTTACTGTGGATATTGGTAAGCATGCTGCGGCGCAGCAGGCGCTTAGTAAGCCTGTGATCTGATTGGATGGAGTGGTAATGGCCAAATTAGCATAAAAGGAGGGCACATGAGCCCTTCGAGGCAATCAATTCAGTTTCACCCAGAATCGATGATTGATCACAGGAGACCGCAGATCAGTCTCTATCAGTATTAAGCAGCAAGAGCAAGATTAAGAAGATATTTGAGTGTTGACTTAGGCAATAGATCTAAGTATCACTCCAGGACATACAATATAGGAAATAGGATATGTTAAAGCGACAAGACACTTTTGAGTGTTGACTTAGGCAGTAGATCTAAGTATCACTCCAGGACATACAACATAGGAATTAGGATACGTTGAAGCGACAAGATGCTTCCAGACGATAGAGCAACTGGACGCTCCCAGAAGACCGACAACATATTCAGTAACTTCCCCATAAGCGTGGGAACAGGTTTCCAGTGCAGACAAAAGGACAGAGCTTAGGTCTCTGTTTACGTGAATACATTCAACCGGCCCATTTCTTTCTCCTGATTCAACTAGGTCATCCCTGACTTAGATAGACCAGGACCCTAGGCAACTGTGTGACTATATACTAGCACTACAGTTCGCGCGACAGCGCGTACAGTCGGGCATCGTCTCTGTCTCGAAAGTTCAGTAGTATGTGGTTAAAAGGGTGCTCACCATGCATAGACGGTGAGCACCATGCATATATACTTGAAGTGGTGGGCATTGAGAGTGCTGTATTCATCAACGGCGTGCACTATTGTGTGCCTGGGTGCTTCATGTTCCATTGTATTGGGGGTCTCTGGAACTTCTTCGACATTGTCAGGATCGAGGCTCCGCCGGCAGATGAGGGGCCAATAGCCATTTGCGGCAGCAATAGTCATTGACGGTAGTGGGCCAACTGCGCGTGCGATTGCGTGCTTGAATGCCTCGCGTTTGGCTGTATCAGGCATGCTCAGAGTTGTATTGTAGTCAGTGTTGTGTTGGTGATTGACTAGTTGGTAGTCAAAAGCGGCGGCGACGGCGGTGTCAGCAGCGGCGATGTGGGACCAAGCAGAGGGCACAGTTGCGCGCTCGTACGCCTCGCTCTCTGTGGCTGGCGCTGACATAAGCAAAGGTTGCATCATGCGAGCGCTCAACACACATGGCACGTGAGTACTTCCACACCACCGGGAACACCCAGACTCACGTGTCTCACTCCGGCTCGCTCGGGAGCCGGTATCTCCGATTTGGGCCAGCATAACTCAGGCCGGGTCTTCAGATTCAGGTGAGACTCGCACCTCCAGCTCAGTTCCAAGGTGTGGGTATTTAAATACAATGTACGTCTCTTCATTATCCCTTTCTTCAATGTTGATCTTGTTCTTTTTCTGCCAGGGACGTCCAAGGAGCAAGGGGAAATCTATTGTCTTCAATACCCATAGGTGTGCTTTTGTGTGTGCTGCTCCATAATCAATATTTACACTGGGTACTAATCCAACCAGCTCTCCCACCCCGCCATTTACGTCTTTCATCGGCATCTTTTGAGACTTATCCAGAGGGAGCCATATAACTTGGTTGTACACTGACTCATGCACAACGTTAAGTTGTGATCCAGTATCAATAATTGCTTGAACAGTTATCCCGTTGATCTCCATATCTAGTTGAATAAGCCCTTCTCATATGTCGCTCATCCTCATTGGCATTCTCGTCTGCGCGGACTCTGATCCCACTATGCAAGCCACTGTGGGTTGTATTCCTTCTTCGCTGGGTGCCCACTGTAACTTGTTATCAGCTAACACTCGCTTAGCTATATCTGGAGCAATCGTGCAGATCTCCTTATGAGTAAGCTCGATAGTCGTGTTCTGTAGCTTTTGATATACTAGGTTCTTGTCAACCTCTCGCATGTTGATAGATGCCATTGGACTTGACTTGATTCCTGTGGGCATTACCGGTTGCTTGTCCGCTGGTGATTTGTCTGTAATCACATGTAGCGGTTGCACTGGCGGAGCTGATATGTCTTCCATGACTGTGTCTTGGTCACCTGGTTGGAATGTTCTCTGGAATACATCTACTGGATGCATCTCAAATTGTGCTAACTTGGATGGCCCTTCCATAGGCATTTGGTTGTCGCTTTGTGGTTCCTTTCCAACCCATGATTTTAGTGATGATCATTGGCTGTTGTCAGCATTATATGGCTTGACCTCCTTCCTGGAACTTCTCAGGCTTCTGTCTCCACTTTGCAGTCCTTTGCGAGCCATATATACTGCTGCTTCATAATCTTCATCATCTTCTGTCTCTGGCTCCGATTCAGCATCTGTAATTTCTGGCTCTAAGAAGTCTGCCTCATATGGTATAGTTACCAGGTTTGTTTGAGGGAAGGTTCTCTCCAATGCTCTCACTATTGGTTCTTGGAAACCCCACATGATAGGTGATCCATCACTTTGCACTATATGTCCATCTTGAAACTTGACAACTCCCTGTCAATGTACTGCTGTACCTTGGGACAGAAGTTCAGTCGATGTCCAGGCTCTCTGCACCCATAGCACATGAGCCAACTATTTCCCCTAGAGTCTATATTATTTGGCCATGTGGCAGGCGAGTTGAATGAGGGTCGGTCATTCCATTGTAAAGGTGGCCCATTTATCATTGGGCGTTGAGCGTGCATGCTATTCATCTCTTGTATCAGATGAGATGCTGGTGCTACAGCAGCTGATGCACCTACGACCCCTACTACTGCTTCGTCCATCTTTTTAGCCCGGAAATATAATACACTGTACGCGGGGTCGTGGATAGACATAGTGCTCATCTGTTTGATAAGCTTTTCTACCTCTGCTTGCTTCCAAGCTTTGTCTTCTTCTAACTTTGCTTCTACTGGCTTCTTGCTATCTGTCCTATTTTTCTTTTTCCCACTCTTCTTGTTGTGCCACTTATATTTGTGATCGCTGTCAACGTCTGAGTCTGAATCGTCCAAGTCACTTAGCTCTGAGTCAGAACTATTGCTAAGTTGGCTGGTCCTCGCCACCCTATTCTTTCTCTTTAATATCTTCTTGTCTGATTCGTCTGCATCAAACCTATTTCTAGGATATAGAGCTTCCGCCGCTGCAATCACCTTATCCTTAGGGAAAGGTACTGATACGTCGATGGCATTGGGATAGGGTTCATGTAGTTTCTTCTCTAATTTTACTCTAAACCACTTATTCAGCCCTCGCCAGAAATACTTGTCCCATTGGAATTTGGTGATTCGCTCTTTTCTATAGAGCCATCCTCCTACGCGAGTGAACTGATGTTCATACGTTGATGTTGTGTATAGACTTTTTCCTCTGTATGTCTACCAGATCTTCAAGGTCCTTCTCAACAAATTTGAGATTGTTCTTGTCATCATTCCACTTTCGCAATGCCTCCTTCTTGAACTCCTCCAAGTCAGGGACAAGGTAATTCTCCATTCCCTCCATTACTTCCCACACACTTCTTGAGCAGTACCCCCTTATAGTCTGTACTTTCTCTGCATCATCCATCATGTTGTTCTTCTTGCACAGCCTCTCATACTCATCCAGAAACTCCTGAATAGCAGTATAGTCTCCCTTAAAAGTTCCGGGAGCTTGCTTGCTATGCTTGGGAGGCATATCACTGATGTTCCTAAGTTCTACCATATTGCTTGCTATTGTCGTCGTAATGTTCTGTCTTGCTGAAATTGTGGTGTTGTCTTCTAATATATCCCAATCAATAGTATCTATCACATCTGAGTTGACTGTGATGATTGAACTTGTTGGAGATTCCGGTTTATCTTCTGAAAGGTTGTTATAAACCCCCTGCGGTGGTCACCAATAATGTTGCACGAACTGTAGTGCTAGTATATAGTCACACAGTTGCCTAGGGTCCTGGTCTATCTAAGTCAGGGATGACCTAGTTGAATCAGGAGAAAGAAATGGGCCACTTGAATGTATTCACGTAAACAGAGACCTAAGCTCTGTCCTTTTGTCTGCACTGGAAATCTGTTCCCACACTTATGAGGAAGTCACTGAATATGTTGTCGGTCTTCTGGGAGTGTCTTGTCGCTCTATCTTCTGGAAGCGCCTTGTCGCTTCAACATATCCTATTTCCTATACGTATCCTATTGCCTATATCATATGTCCTGGAGTGATACTTAGATCTATTGCCTAAGTCAACACCAAATGTCTTCCTAATCTTGCTCTTGCTGCTTAATACTAATAGAGACCGATCGATTGTCGATTCTGGGTGAAAGTGAATTGATTACCTCAAAGGGCTCATGTGTCCTCCTTTTATGCTAATTTGGCCATTACCACTCCATCCAATCAAATCACAGGCTTACCAAGCACCTGCTGCGCCGCAGTCTGCTTACTAATATGCACAGCCTTGCACAGCAGCCCTGTGTTACCATAGCGACATGTCTGAGTACCCACATATTCCCCTTTTCTGAAGGTGACCATCTGATCCATGATATGTGGACCATGATAGTGTAGTGAACAGTCAAATGTGTACATAAGTAAAACTATTACACTACCAGAAAATATTTAAATACTAATGTGAGTCGTTTCTGAGTACTGGGAAAGAAACTAGCATAACCAAGGATCGGCTACCATGATTGTAGTCACGCAAGTTGTACTCTATAGTAATTGTGAGTGGCTACCTATGGACCGCATTCATGTCAATCGCATGCATTCTATGCATCTTATACCTAGTCACTTTAGGGGCAGGACAGCGTGCTTCTCCACAATGAGATAGACGGCCTCCTGATTCAAGCGAGCGATCCGCTCCTCTGGTGTCTCCTGAACCGATGGTCTGGATGGCAACCCACGCATGTACCCAGTCGGCTTTGAACGATCGTATGGCGAAGCATGGTACGAGGCTTCAGACGTAGCGCAACGACTAGGTGCGATAGAAGATGCACAGGAAGGGGTAGCAGAAGATGTTTCCCAGCGAGGCAATCATCCTTGAGTCGACGGGGGTACAGTGAGGGGAGGACAACGGGATATCTCTCCCTCATCCACTAATTGATCATAGGAAGCAGTGATAACCTTGAGCGGCGCAGGCTCAGCCGGGATAACCGCAGGCCCTTCAATATCAGTGAAGACCGCAAACACACAGATGGTGTCAGGTACCACAGTCGAGAACATGATCATGAAATTGTTGTATCCACTCGGGACCCAAGCCTTCGGTCCAACGACCTGTCGACAAATCATCGTGTCCCACTGTGCGTACTCCATAACTTCTTGATAGGTGGCTACGGCGCTGATGCGCCCGTTATCCACAAAAATGCATTCGTCATCCCTCAAGTAGATGTATGGAAGCAGGAACACGCCAGGGTTATCGATGAGATTGGCTTTGGTGATGTGGGGCATTTTGGCGATGCTAGCGGGTTCGGACATCAGAGTAGGTGATCGTCGGTGTTTATGGATTCAGAGAGACTGTCACAGAGGGAACTGCTGAAGCTTTTGGTAGGCAATAGCGGTCTTTAGTGCAGGCTTCCGCAACGGATACTGTATATATATCTATTCCAGGTCCCAACGAACGACATGGCCCCAGCATAAACTTGAGGATCATTGGAAGGTGGTTCTCCCTTGCCTTCCGGTAGGTCAGCCACGCTGTCAGCCCCCAAAGCATCCAGATAAAGTTTAAGATGTTCCTTGCCATCAAGGAAATCCAGGGGTAGCCACGTGATATCACCAGCCTTCCATCGCACTTCGAACACGGCTTGGCGTCCCCACCCCTTGTGGGACAAGATCTCATCGATTGCCCACTCCTGTGCTTCTTTACCAAAATCTGTGATCTGCATTTCTCGACGCCCTGGGAAGAGCCTGTCATCATTAGGCACATGCACTCAAAGTAACGACACATGGAACATTGGGTGAATGCCGTGTTGCAGGAGCCGAGCCGGTAAGTCCACTTTATACGAGTTATTTCGATAATCCATGAGTATCACGTAGGGTCCGATGTACTTCGTGATGAGCTTCCCCATAATCGATTTGCAGCCTGGGTTTGCTTTACCCATGCCTCCAGGATTGAATCATGCGTGGACATTACAGTGTTTCTCATCTTTTGCGTAAAGGCACATACTCCCAGATACTCCTCCTGATTGGGTGGATCCCAGATCATAGATCGTGCATCCGGCCCATATTCAGGAAGAAATCTGCAAATCCTGTACTCTCATACTGTGCCACATTGATCGTGAACTCGATTCCAGGCAACTCCGCTACCCCATCCTTCTGGTCCGACCGTACACAAGATCTGATCATTTGCGACACCGTTCTACCAGCCCGCTCAGTGGATCCGTCCGACTTTGGGTGGTAAGCACTTGACATATTGAGCTTTATCCCCAATAGCTTATTCAAATGTTGCCAGAAGTTACTTGTGAATAATATATCTCGATTAGAGATTATCTGTTTTGGAAGCCCGTGCAGCCGGTATACCTCGTCAAATACAAGTTCAGCTATGTCCTTGGCATGGTATTTCTGACAACTCGGGACTAGGTGTATGCATCCTGACAGTAAGTCACGACAGGCTAGGTACCCCAGCATCGATTACACCAGGGACAAGAGACTTATTAACTCGCGACTTCTTCTTAGGCGCCCTAGAAGCTGCAGTGATCAGGGTACTATAGTCCCCGTCATCTCCATCGTCATCCTCACTCTTAGCAATAGCATTGAACATGTTATTACTAGCTAACGTAAAACATTTATCAGACCCAGGCAACGGGCTACGGCCCTTGCCTACTACAGTGGTCTACAGACTACGATCATTATTGTCAGTCCACCCGCTGGTCAGTCCATCCTTTGTGGTCAGCGGATCGATGGCAATGAAACCCAAAATAGCTTTGGTCTTGGTGAGGCCATCAGTTAACCCGGCAGAACCGGTCTCCATGTCATCCGACATGGGCACACCGTCGAGAGATGAACATCTCCCTTCGGGCAAAGGGACATCGGGCTCGCACCCTCCATAACCCTCTCCAGATCCAATCTTGACGACTGCATCTGAAAAAATCTTGATCTATATAGCTGCCCCTCAGAACTATGGACACTATTGTAGTGCTATGGCTGCTATATAGAAGTTGCCCAGTTGCTATATAGTGCTATGGTTGCTATGTAGAAGTAGCTCAGTCGCTATATAGTGCTATATAGTAACTATAGGTAATATAGTTCAAAGTACTAGCTACATAGTGATATATAGCTCAGAAGTGCACCCATAGATTTGGTATGTATCTGTATAGTGGTGATAGCAGGGCTCCCAACTTGTACCTTCCATGATCTAAGTCAGTCTCAGGTCTTGAACTGTAATGTTAGCCTATACATTGTCAGATATATGCATGAATAAACTATGTACAAGGTTGCTAAGTATCAAGGAGCTTGTGGACTATATGAGACACAGTGGCCAACGTGGACTTAGAGATTCAACGCGAAATCACACGTCATGTGACAGCCTGAGTCTCCTCCGGTTTGTCATCTTAGCCACTGGCGGCCTCGAACACTCACCCCGCCCCCTCCCACTTCACCCCCTTTGCCCAGCGTCGAGCGTGAGCCGCCAACGTGGTCACGCTCGGCGTCGCCTCCCTTCTCACCCCCGCAGACCGCCCAGCACCGAGCGTGAGCCCCCAACATGGTTGCGCTCGGCGTCGCCTCCTACCCCCTTTGCCCGATGCCGAGTACGAGCTGCCAACGTGGTCGCGCTCAGTGTTGCCCCCGTCCTCATCCTCGCCCCCGCTCTTCGCCCAACGCCGAGCCCGAGCCGCCAACACGGTCTCGCTCAGTGTCGCTTCTCCTCCTCGCCCCTGCTCTTTGCCTGGCCCCGAGTGCGAGCCGCCAATGCAGTCATGCTTGGCCTTGCCTACCTCCCACATGCCTACCTTTGCCCAGCCCCGAGCACGAGCCACCAATGCGGTCGCACTCCGCGCAGCTTCCTCCCCCTCTCACCTGTCGCCCAGCCCCGATGCAGTTGCGCTCGGCATCTCCACTGCTTCAATGCGCCCACCTCCATGGTGCCAATACGCTCGACGTCTTCTGCGCCAACGTGCTAACCCCTGGCTCTGCGAGCCGCAAACGCGGTCGCGTTTGGCCTCGCCACCCTTCTCGCCCCCACACACCGCCCAGCCCCGAGCGTGAGCTGCCAACGCGGTCGCACTCGCACCCCTCTGCGACCAGCCCCGAGTACAAGCCGCCAACGTGGTCGCGCTCGGTGTCGCCCTCATCCTTGCCCTTGCCCCCACTCTTCTCCCAACGCCGAGCCTGAGCCACCAACGCAGTCTCGCTCGGCGTCGCTTCTCCTCCCCGCCCCCGCGCTTCGGCTTCGGCTCCTCCCTGCGCCCAACGCTGAGCACTAGCTGACTTGACGGGCCCAGCTCGGTCCCCCAGTAGTGAAATTGACAGTTTTGCTGTATCTGCAGCTTGTCTGTATTGATTATGTAATTACTTCGTAGTACTTGATACACTTTTGTAACTTAAATAGAATATGATGGAAGACAATACTTTTTTGTACCAGGATTTTGATTGATTATGAGTGATATATAATTTATTTATTTATTTATTTATTTGGGTGGCTACAATATCTATTGAGCATATGATTGCTGTAGAGTTGACATAGGATATATAGTTTCAGTCACTAGTGTGTGAGCTATATAGCACTAAGGTGTGCCCTACATAGCTACTGTAGCTAGGACAGTACCCTCTATAGCACCTATAGCACTATGATAGCATTGGCTGGCAGATTTCTAGCATGGGTAGCAAAGGACATCGCTATGGACCTATGGAGGCTATATGGCACTATGTAGTGCCATATAGTGATCTAGATTTTTTCAGATGCTCATTTTGATGCCGTATGCTTGGAAGAGTTCGTGAAGAGGGCCACGGTGTCTTGTTACGTACCTTCCTGCTGCCTTTTTCGCCACCCCTGCCAGGGGATTCGTGTCCGGGAGGGTTGCAATCCTTAGCGTGCATCTCTGTAATTGTTGGTGGATTGCGATATCAAATGGCAGGAGCCCTGCGTGCGCGTTGACGACATCGGTGGGTGTCGTCCTCAATGCTTGTGTTGTGTGTAATGCTGCCTGTCTCTGGACTGTGACCATCTTGCCAAGAAAGTGTTGTGTCAAGTGTTTCAATATCTTCGGGGCTTGATCAAGACATCAGCGCCGTAGAGCATCCTTGACATGGCAATAGAAGTGTAGTACTGTCAAAGGAAGCGGTGTCGAATTCCTGTCGCGTTCCGAGCTAGCCGCCTGAAATGTTGCATGTAGTCGGTTCCTTTCTTGAGGGCGTATGCTGCGTGTTCGTGAAAGCGTAGCTCCTGATCAATTATAATGCCTAGCCACTTAGCTGATTGTGCCATTTCAACTTCTATGCCATTGAGGTTGGAGCTTGGGCCTCGGTATCGGTTTTGTCCTGCCAGTTCTTTGTTTGTCGGGTTTGCGCCTCCTGGTGAGTCCGAGGCATTGCGTCTTGTCCAAACCAAATATGCAGTTTGTCCGGATGCTCCAATCCATCGCCCCGCCCTCTTGTACCATGCAGCTTTCCGCCTTTCCTGCCGCTTCCTCCAGGTCGCCTCCGATTGTCAAGAGGCCGACATCATCCGCGAAGCCTATCGCCTCTTCCCCGTCTTCTCTGTCCGGTGAGTCGCAGAGCAGATCGTCGATGTAGAAGATCATTCCTGTCGTTGAGAATGAGTCTCCTTGATCTAGACCATCTTCGATCGTAATTTCTTCGGATTGATAGTCGTCAAACGCTAGTCTGGTCTTCCGTCCCTTGAAGCACCATTGGATCCAGTCAGTGTATTCTTTGGGTACACCTTTCATGCGCATCTCGTAGACTAGCACACTGACCACGATGTGAGGGAACACGGCTTTGATATCTAGAAGTAGTAAAGCGCAGCACTTCCCTTTATGCCATGTGTCCTTGATCTTCGCAATCCCGTAATGGATCATGTCCGTAGTTGCTCGTCCAGGTCTGAAGCCGAATTGGGTGGGCGCTAGGAGGTGGTGCTTCTCCGTCTGGTAAAGTAGCTTGTCTGAGAGGCATTTCGAGAACAGCATCGCGATCTTCTTGATGAGTAGTGATATAGGGCGATGGCTTCCGGGCTTGGTGTAATCTCCTTTCCCCAGTTTTCAAAGTACTATGATCACAATAAACTTCCATTGTTCTGGCCAGTATTTCAGCGTGTGTACCGCTCTGAAGAGTGGTCCTAGTCTAGGTATGAGGGCGTCAGCGCAGTTTATGAGGATAGCGTTAGAGAACTTGTCAGTGTCGGGGGCCTTGTGTGGCTGCAGCTTCGCTATGGTGCTCCTGATTCTTTCGTCCGTAATAGGTGTGAACTCGAATGCTGGTCTTGGATATTCATCCTCGTGGTCCTTGCCGTTGATCTGTATGTGGTCCAGAGCTATCGGAAAGAATTCCCGTTTGAAGAGAGCGGTCTTCTCTGTGTTTGTGGTCGCTTTGATCTCTTTGCCATTCTCTCTCTTCGTGATGAGTTCTGGAACTCGTGCCCTGGAGGCATCTGTGGAGGGGCTGCTGATGTATGCACTAGTCTTCCACATGTTGTCGTCTCTCACCACGTCTAGCCACTTTGCCCAACATTGGTCTTTCGCAAGCTTGATGCTATTTGTGTACCAATTTCTTGCTCTCCGAAACTCCTCGTGGACGGGATGTCCCCTGTTGTTGCGCTTGTCGTATGACTTCTTGCCGAGGTGTTGTGCCATCTTCCTTAGCGCCTTCAGGTCCTTCGTCCACCAGCGCTTGGTGTACGGTGTGGGCTTCTGTCTGTCGACGTGTTTGTCCGTTGTGTCCTGTATCGTGCGGTTGAGGGTGTCCAAGAGTTCGTCGAATTCTTCTCTGGATCGTATGTCTTCTGGGTGCGGTATGTTCTCCAGTTTCTCGCAGAGCATGTCTCTATACTCCGTCCAATCAGTCTTTGACCAGTTGAGGTGGCATACTGGTTCTTTGTATTCCAGCGAGAGTTTGAGTCGGCACACAATTGGGAAGTGATCCGTCTTCGGCGGGCGTCTCTCCGGTTTTGTCGTACACGCCACGAGTCAATCCATGATGCTGTCTGAAATGAAAATGTTATCCGGCCGTGTATGGTTACCTGTCGTTGTTGCCTCCAGTGTTGAAGTGCTGTGCGGGAGAGCCATTTTGAGATCCTAAGTCACCACCATGTTGATGAGGGTTTGCGCCATCGTGATGTTGCGCCTCATGAAGAGGTGGTGATTTTGTTCTTCATCCCAGAGTGGTGAATGTTGGTTGAAATCTCCCGCCCATATGAAGTGGGTGGGCTGTCTTTTCTGGATCCCCTCTCGTTGTGCTTCTTTTGTCTTGCGTCCTAATTCAAAGAGAGCATCTGAGTGAGTCTGATCGAGGTAAACATTAAAGATAAAGAGGTCACCGTGTCTATCAGATATCTTGATGGCTGTAATGTCCAGCGATTGGGTCCATGCGTCTGGCGATACGCTCGTGCTAACAACCATGAAGGCCCGGGTATCCTGTGGTCGTTTCTGGTGCGTCGAGGGATATATTGAATTCCAGGTGTGGTTTGCTCGTGAGTTGCCTCGAGTATCGATGTACAGTTCCTGTGCGAGTCCGATCATGTGTTTCTGCCTTCCTAGCATTATGAGCCAGTCCTGCTGAGCGTCATTCGAGCGACATAGATTCTGCGAGCAAAAACTCAGCTCTTCAATGCTTGTGGTCCGCCCTCCATGGTTATTGGCATTCATAGAGTCGTATCCCATCCTGAAGCAATGATTGGGTCCTCGCGTAGCTCTCCTGTTGTTTGGCGACCGAATCCGTAGTTGTTGAGTGTTGTCTGGGTCTCAAATTGAGTTGCCTGCAGGTTGGTCTGCGTATCGTCCAGGATCTTGTCTAAAGGGGCTCCAAACCAGCCGTAGCGGGTACCTCATCCATGGTCGGCAGGAGGTTGTTAGAAACCCTTCCTTACTGGTACAGTGGTCCAGTCGTTCTTGTTCTGTTGCCGTGTTTGTTCCCAGGTGTTGGGGTCGTCCGTCACGAAGTACTTGCATGCGTTTTCCGGGAATTGTTCGTTGACCTCACAATTCTTCTCCTTCAGGGTCGGGCAGTCGCGGCTCCAAGTGGCGTGTCCCGCCTGCCTACAATTTACGCAGTAATGTTTCTAGTGCTTATCTTTGTACTCACATTTGGCGGTTGCGTGCGAGATGCTGCCGCACGTTCCGCAAGTGTTGTGGATTTCTCAGCATTGTGCTGCGTAGTGGCACCCAAACCTTTGACATCTATTGCACCTAGTGGCTTCCTTCGTCAGTCTCCGTACATTGCAGCTCTTACCTCGGATTGTTATCCCCCATCTAATCGCGTCATTGGTGATCTTTTCCATCCAGAGAGTGGCTGTTACGTGCGCGCTGGTCTGGCCGGGTCTCCTCCTCTTTAGCGCTTTGATCCATCTTGCCCGCAGGAAGTCGTGGTTGTCCCATCCATTGATCTTCGCCACCGTCATTTGATCTTCTTCTTCCGGGTGGAAGTATAGTGGCATGTTCTCAATGAGTACTGCGAATCCCTTGTCCTTGATCTCCGCCTCGTATCCAAAGTTGCTGATGATCTTTTTCTTTATAGCGTCCCGTGTCGCCCATGCCGCCGCAGCAGTCAAGTTCAATTCAAACTCCATTCCTCCATTCCGCAACCTCTTCACGCTCACGAAGTAGACGTCCCCTGGTTTCCCCTCGTCCTCACCACCGGCCATTTCTACTGCCATGTTCGCCTTCGCAACTAACTGCTACTCAGTAAGGCCCAGATCGGGACACGGGGTTGAGGTGGGTTGGGTTGCCCCTGCCAAAAAGCGTGGGAATTGAGGTGGCACGGGCGTGGGAATCACGCTGGGCAAGGCCGAGGAGCTTGGAGTCACGCCGTCGAGCAGCGGTTATCATAGATATCACGGATAATAGACTGTAGCCTCTCTCTCCTGCTCCTAGTCATGGCTCCTAAGGCTCAGTGGTCTGATAAGTCTACCTGGGCACTGCTTGACTCACTCAAGGCTTCAAAGACTGCTGGTCTTGCTTCAGATAATGGCTGGAAGCCTGGGGCATGGACTGCTGCTGCTGCTGCTCTTGCAGACTCAGAGAAGACTGACTCTGGAGCTGTCAAGTCCTCTTCTGTTTGCCAGACTTGTTGGGGCACAGTATGTATCTGGTACTTAATCATCATTAGAGGGATGCTGACAAGTTGCTGCAGCTTAAGAAGGAGTATGAAGAGGTCCGCACGCTCAGGGATCTGTCTGGTTTTGGGTGGGATGATGATCGCTTGGTCGTCGTCGCTACCGATGAAGTCTGGGAGGCATATCTAGCTGTAAGCATCCACTTTCACTGTTTATATCTTTGCAATCATGTTTGCTTATATCCGATCAACTCAGAAACATCCGAGCATGAGCAAATGGAAGAAGAAAGCCTTTCCCTACTTTGACAAAGTTGCGGAGCTTGCGGCAGGCCATTTTGCGACCGGTGCCAACCAGTTCAATGCTGCAGCTCCAGCATCATCTACTCAGTCTCTTCAGGCTGGTGTGGGTGCGCAGGACGCGCTGGACAACAAGGAAGATGGCAACAAGTCTGCCAGTGATGATGATGAGGTATGTGGGCTCAGTATTCTGATGATCATCTTGATTGATGTTCTATTGCTCTAGCTGCCCAAACCTCCTCCTCTCTCACGCCAGGCTTCATCACAGAGCCTTTGCCGCCAGCGCTCAGTGTCACTTCCCAAGTCTGCGAAGAAACCGCGGGGTCAAGCTGCTGGTGCCATCCAGGAGTTCACCAAGGTGTTCTGCGACTTCACAGATGCGTGGACAGCTGAGTCATCAGCTGCAGCTTCTTCCTCATCAGCTTCAACTGCCACTCCTTCGATTGCAGTGCAGCCCTCTCCTGTTCGTCGCCAAACCGCTATGCAGGCACTGCAGCAGGCAAACCTCCTTTCACCTCACAGTACTATCCGGGTCATCCGTCACATGCAGAGGCCAGAGAACACATACTTCTCTGACACATTCCTTGCTTTAAACCCAGATCTACAGGCTGAATACCTAGAGGCAGAGTTAGAGGATATGTAGTATGCTACTGATTCCTCTCTGCCATTAAATTGATGTAGTCTCTCCACATCTCCTTTGCAATTGTATCACACTTCTCTGCAGCTCTCTGCTTCTCCTGTGGTGTGATTGCATGTCCAAGATGTTCCTCTTGAAGAGTGTCAGGAACTGATTGGATCAAATCATTCATTGATCGCTCGAGGCACCGTTCCACATCTTCAGGGTCATGGACCCGGTTGAAATTCCAGAGCGCACATGCTGCAGACACAAGCTTTGCCTGTGTGATAACACTGTACTCTGGTGCTTGTGTGATGCGTGTAAACTTGCGTTTGAGGGCACCAAAGATGCGCTCAATGACATTGTGCAGTTGGGCATGGCGAAGATTGAAGAGCTCTTCCGCAGTCTGTGGACTGTGTATACAGTGAGCAAGCTATGTTAAGATAAATATAAGTATGTACATACCCTGCTGGCCCTTGTCAACATTCACGCAAGTGATAGCGGACACCACGGTATGGGACCAAGAGAGCACCGCATGATGGAAAGCCTGCATCACCAAGATAGTAACTCCCAGGGGGGATGGCTATCCCATCTTCTCTTGCCTCAGCCCAGAGACGCGCATCTGCAATGCTCCCCTCCCATCCTGTTAAGACGTATGTAAAGCACATGTCAAAAGTGACACACGCAAGTACATTCTGTGACAGAAAGCCCTTGCGATTGCAATAAGCGGCAGAATCCACAGCTCCCACAAAGCTCTCGATATGAGTCCCATCGGTGGCTGCACGACAGTTATCGAAGTATGGCGAGAACTTGGGGTTGGAAGCAATCTCAGGCGGTGTGCTGTCAGATGGAGGAAAGACGTATCAAGTATAGAACTCGGGTGATACTATAACATTGAGGACCCGATGAAAGCAGCTATAGACTCACGTCAATATGGAACTGTAAAATTAATTTAGGGACACTCGCCTGCTAACAGTGCTTTCACTATGTTGGAACCGGTCCATGATGTAGTGATTGTTGGAACCACCGCGCATCTGATAGAGAAACATCCCAAGCTTCTCCATAGCAGAGACACCACGTGTATCACGAAGCCCAACACATTGCAGCTCCACAAGAAGTCACCAGAAAACTTTGTGTGAGACACCCATAATGTTGTAGAAGGAACCCTCGTGCGCATCGGGAGATAGAAGCTCTTGCATATACATATGGCTGGTCAGGATAGAGGTATGCTGCTCTTGGACAACAAGAGTATCCTCAAGAGCGACGATAGCCGCTCCTGCGATGACTGTGAACCCTGGCGCGTCGTTGAGACGCATTCTCCTGCTCTGAGATAGAGTTGGCAAGGTGCTGGTGTGACGGGGTCTCCTCGGACATAATGTAGGACAGAGGGAGAAGGGAAGAGCCGTCCCCAATGTCTGATTAACTTGTATTTGTAGCGAAGGTTGATGTGACAAATCGTGACTGATTGTGACAAATATGTGACATGTAACACGGGTCACCTGGCCCGGGCCTCAACCCAACCCAACCCAACCCAAGCCGGTGTCCCAACTGGGGCCTAAGCGTCTCTAAGTCCGGTCCCTTCGCATCTATGATGATGCGCTTGTTCTTCTTCGTGTTCTGTTCTATGATGCGTTGGTACGAGATCGGGGCAGAATGTGCTGCATTTGCATATGATTTCTGTTGTTTCGCTGGTATTATTGCCGGAGTTGTCGGTGCATAGTCTTCGTCCGTAATCCCGTAGTTGTAGTCTTCTATGTTCCCAGTGTTCCCCGTCATTTTGACAGAGCCCCGTTCGACAGCGTGTTGGAGGATTTTGAATGTGCTCTGAGCTGCGTCCCATACTTCGTTGACTTTTGCTCCCACCATGCCAGCCATATCCTCCTCGATTGTCCCTAGCTTATCCGTCACCACCTAGACTCTCTTAGTCTGTTCGTTCAGTGCAGCTATCTGTCCTCCCATCTCCTTCAGCCTAGTGCCCATCTCCTCCATGCGCTCCTCCATCTTATCGGCTACCCTTCCAGTCCCTTCTCTGTACATCTCGAGTATAAATGCAAAGGCGCGTAGGTTTCCTGCCAGCCTCCGTTCCTTGTCCTGTGCAGCTTGCAACATTGCCAGCACCAGTTGTTTGATGTTCAGCAGGCCCTCCGTGTCGACTGCGTGTCCCGAGCTAGAAAGATACAACCATGCTTCATTGACGTTTGTTACCGGTGATGGTAGACTCTGTTGAGGATGGTGATGGATCAGTCTAGGTGGTTACCATCCATCATTCCCCTCGGTCACTGCTTTTCTGGCTGCTCTGATCATCCTTTGATGCCGGTCTCCTGGCTACATGTCTCCCATCTGTTCACATCAGTTGGTATCGGTTGGCATCAGTTGGTTGACTACACAACTTGGTTGACTACACAACTGATGCAACCGGTCCAACAGTCAGTTGGTTGCTCAGATCACTGATTCCAACTGTCCATCTCCACATGCTTGATCCCTATCTCCATGGCTTTGATATCTCCCTTTGTTACTTGTTACCATAGCTTCCATCATAGCTAGATGTATTTAAGGAGCAGGGATGGAGCCCAGAGTCCTCAGACTTCGACTCACAGCTCCATTCCCTTGCTCCCAGCTCGCTACAGCGCGTCAGACAGCCTCCTACGCTGCTAGACTCGCCAGTTCGTCTCTGGTGAGCGGTTCTGGCGTACTGCGGAAAGAAAAGGGCACAGCATACGCAACGAGCCCCACCAGAACAGTGTCGCCGAACTCTGGCCGAGGGCACCACGGCTCTCCCCAGTGAGTCCACCCTGCCTCCATTGTTCTGGAGCCTCGCTGTTGCCGCCTATGTCCACGTGCACAACAGGACACCCTCCGCTGCCCTACCCAAGTGTGCAACACCCTGTACGGGATCAAGCCCTCTGTGGAACACCTGCGGGTCTTCAGGTGCATTGCCTACGTTAACATTCAGAAGGACAAGCGTCACGGCCTCTCTTCCCACTCTGAGAAGTGCATATTCGTCGGCTACGCGCACGAGCGGTACTTTCCCGGAGTGCGTTCTACCGCCAGCTGGGACTCTGCTGCCTCCGACTTCCTCCTTCGTGCCCTAACTTCGTCGCACGGCGCTCCTCACTCTCCTCCTGGCGCACCTGCACCAGTTCCGGGGGGAGATATGGCACCACCGCCGCTTCAGGATGCCCAGCCTGTCGCTCCTGCCAGAGTCAAGACGCCTCCGCCGTCTCCTCAGGCTTCGCCCTCACCTCCCACTGGTTCTGCCTCGCCTGAGGCCTCCCCATCGCCTGTCCCTCGCTCTGCAGCGCCGTCACCGGACCTGGAGCGCCCTCCTACACCTCCTCCTCTGGCCCTCAGATGCGAGCGCTGTGCACCCAAGCCCGTGCAGCCTTGGTGGATCGTTCCCTCTCGCTCTCCGTCCCTCAGGCCTACCCGGAGCCCACTCCAGCCATCTGTTGTCTGACGGCGTCTAGCAGCTGGATAGCACTCGAGAGCGAGCTGGAGAGTACAGACAGTGAGCAGAATGAAGTAAATACATGGAGAGGGCTATCCTACCTGGAGAGCATAGACAGTGAGCAGAATGAAGTGCCCAACTCGTCTGTGGCTCTCCAGTAAAACTGTCAGCACAGCCTACAACCTAAAGTGGCCACAGTCATGCGAAATAAGCGCCAGAGAGCTGGCAAGTCACCACAGACAACACCATCGAGAGCGGCAAGGATGAGGACGACACCTCCTCCGAGGATCCCCTGGCTGCTGCTGAGCCGAAAGATGCCAGCTGGTGCTAGCTGGCCTCGACACCGTCTACACCGCTCCTTCGTCGCCAGACCACCTCTCCTTTCCTCGGAGCCTCGAGGCCGCCTTCCAGACTTGCGCTCTGAAGGCCGACGCGCGGGGTAACGAGCCTAGGTCTTTCCGCAAGGCCATGAAGTGTCCTGACTCGGATCTGTGGTACAAGGCTGCCATGGAGGAGATCGAGGCCCACATCGCCAATGGGACTTGGGAGCTGGTCCAGCTGCCTCCCGGACGCAAGGCCATCGGTTCCCGTTGGGTGTTCAAGGTCAAGCGCAAGGCCGACGGTTCGGTGGAGCGGGCCGCTCTCCACGCTATCCTGGCCATCTGCGCCCTCGAGGACTGGGAGGCCGACTTGGTGGACATCTCCAATGCCTTCCTCAATGGTGATCTGGTGGAGGAGGTCTACATGGACCAGCCCGACGGCTTTGAGCAGGGTAAGCCCGGCGTCGTCTGCCGGCTCCGCAAGTATCCCGACGGCGGAGATGCCTGCCAACTTGCTCACCAAGTCTCTGGACCGCTCGAAGGTGGAGGTTTGCAGGAGTTTGATGGGATTGGCTTGAGAGTTGCCTCGTCAGGGGGAGTGTTGTCTGTGGTGACTTGCCAGCTCTCTGGCGCTTATTTGTGTGGCTGTGGCCGATTTAGCTTGTAGGCTGTGCTGACAGTTTTACTGGAGAGCCACAGACGAGTTGGGCACTTCATTCTGCTCACTGTCTGTGCTCTCCAGGTAGGATAGCCCTCTCCATGTATCTACTTCATTCTGCTCACTGTCTGTGCTCTCCAGCTCGTTCTCGAGTGTTGTCCAGCCGCTAGACGCCCTCGGACAATAACATCAAGGTCCTTCATGCTCCCATGGTGCTCTGGGTTCTTGGCCACAGAGATGGCAGACTGGTTGTCTATCCGGAGTCTCGAGGGAGCGGCTGTAGCATCGAATCCAAGCTCAGAGAGCAAGTTGCGAAGCCAAAGGACCTCTCTGCCGGCGTAGCAGGCTGCCACATACTCGGCTTCCGTTGTAGACAGTGCAACAGTCGTCTGGAGCTTGCTGGACCAGCTGACAGCTCCAGAGCCAATCTTGAGCACAAACCCGGAGGTAGACCGCCCGTTGTCAGGGTTTCCACCGTGATCGGCGTCCACAAAGGAGGTGAACGGCTCTCCTGACTCGTCAGGCCCAAAGGTCAGCTTGTAGTCGAGCGTGCCCTTCAAGTAGCGGAACTGCGGTCCAATGACGCGGACCCGGGTTCTTGGAGAACCAAGACAGCACTCCCACCGCATGGGCGATGTCTGGACGAGTGGCAACGGCCAGGTAGAGCAGGGCGCCCACGGCGTTGATGTAGGGAACTCCCACCATCTCCGCCTTCTCCTCCGGAGTCTGGGGTGACATGGACGCCGACAAGCGAGTGTTTGGGTCCATAGGAGTGAGCACCGGCGAGCAGTCCGTCATTCCAAAGGTATCAAGCATGTCCTGAGTGTAACGGCGCTGATCCATGGATAACTGACGCTTGGCACGGTCCCGAGTGATACCGACGGCCAGCAGCAAGGAGATGGGCCCGAGATCACGCAGTTTGAAGCGGCGAGCAAGTTCAGCCTTCACGGTGTCCTTGTCTGCCTTGGTCCTGCCAACGATCGTCAGATCATCGACATAGACCGGCACGATGACGTGGGTGGTGCCTTTTCTCCAAACAAACACGCAGTGATCACACCGGGTGCGAGCGAATCCCATCTCCTGCAGAGCGCCGTCCAGCTTCTGGTACCAGACTCGTGAGGCCTGCTTCAAACCGTACAGAGAACGGTTGAGTTTGCAGACCATGTCCTTGTCACCCTGCTCGAAGCCCTCAGGCTGAAGCATGTAGACGTCCTGCGTTAAATCCCCGTTGAGGAACGCATCGGAGATGTCTACGGCGTCTGCTTCGTAGTCCTCTAGGGCACACATGGCAAGGACGGCTTGTGGAGTCGCCCACTTGGCTGTAGGGGCAAAGGTCTCGTTGTAATTGAGCCCAGGGCGTTGGCTGAAGCCCTTGGCGACCAATCGAGCCTTATAGCGCTCTAGGGAACCGTCTGCATTGCGCTTGACCTTGAAAACCCAGCGACAGCCTATGGCTCTCCGGTCTGGAGGCAGCTGAACGAGGGTCCAAGTCCCGTTGCGCATGTGTGCCGCCGACTTCAAACCCGGAAAACTGCGCTCATCGAAGATGGCAGCATTGGAGATCAAGACCTTCTTTGTCTCCGGGTTGTAGAAGAGCCATCCCTTGTACTCCGAGGGATAACCGATGAACACACACTTCTGGGTGTGGGATTGAAGGCCACGGCGTGGGTCCTTCTGCACGTGCACGTAGGCAGCACATCCAAAAGCCCTCAGGTGGTCCACATCCGGTTTCTCCCCAAAGAAGGCGATGTAGGGTGTCAGAGACGCGGGCAGAGCAGAGGTAGGCGCTCTGTTGCGCGCATAGACGTAGGTTTGAACGGCATAACCCCAAAACGACGGGGGCAAGTTTGACTCAACGAGCAAAGAGGTTGCACCGTTGGCCAGGGACTGGTTAGCTCGTTCCGCAACACCGTTCTGATGAGGTTCGTTGCGAACGGTGTGCTGCCTCTCGATGCCTCGTCCTATACACCATCGCTCCTGCTCCTTGGACATCCACTCGCCGCCTTTGTCATCCCTGAGTGCCTTAACACGCATCCCGTGCTTGTTCTCCGCCCATTGGATGAAGCGTCGCAAAGCTGGGAAGGCCTCGGCCTTTCTGCGAAGCAGGAAGAGGCCGTAGATGCGCGTTCAGTCGTCTACAATCAGGTGCCAGTGCCGGTAGCCTTCCGGAGTCCTGACCGGCACAGGACCATGCAAGTCTATGTGCAGCAGATCCAGAGGCTTGGAGGCATGGTGCTGGGCAATCCTGGGCACGTCGGGACGCCGCTGCTTGCCTGCAATGCAAGGCTCGCAAATGGGATCAGGGGGAGCGGAGGAAGCAATGACAACGCCCTTGGCGAGTCCCTGGTCGATCAGCTGCTGAGCCAACTGCAAAGGTGGGACCGTCCTGCCGTCGAGGTAAGCGGCATTGTTGGAGTTGCGCGGCGTGGTGAACAGCAGAGCTCCTGATCGGCGGAAGGAAATCGCGTCGCGCTCGATCGAGACAGCGAAACCACGTTCGCGAGTTAAATACAGCACAGAGAGGAGACTAGACCCAAGGTCAGGATCATGCAGGACATGCTCAAATTCGAGCAACCGCCCAGGCTTCCCTCCTATCTGCGGCATGAAGCACACAGAGCCCACACCGGCCGAGTAGATCACTTTGGAGTCTGCAAGGCGAATGGGTATCTTGTCGGGCTTGTAGGAAGAGAACCAGTCATGGTGGGGCGTCATATGACAAGTGGCGCCTGTGTCTGCATTCCAATCAGCGCTGGGATCGCTGAAGGACTCGTCAGGCTGCCTTCTGACGGCGAAAACAGCGTCCAGAGCGTTGTAATGCGCCCCAGACACCTTCTGGAGGTGGACGGATTGGAGCTTGCCCCAGATCAGAGGTGCATCCAGCTCGATCCCGGTAAAATGAACATGCTGCGACGCATCCACAGCAAGGAACATGGCCCCAGCGGCCTGAGCCGACTTCTCGAGGTAGGTGATGTGCTCCGGGTCCCCTGCACTCGGCTCCTTGATGGTTCCGATGACTATGCACCAGAGCTTGTTCTCAGCCAAGTAAGCCCACATCTCCTTTGCCCATTGGGCATAGTCGACGTCGTTCAGGGGCGTAACTGGACGAGAGGAGGTGAGCTCTTTAGACGAGGACATGGTGTCCTGATGCTGGAGTGAGGTGGAGATAGGTGAAGTAGGTGAGATATGGTGGTGATGATGATGATGATGCAAGGAGGGCGAGGTGAGCCGAGTTGTGGAGGTGTAGGAGGGTGTGCGGTGCGTGTAGGACGTCCCAGGCGCGAAGAAGAGTCTGTCTAAGCTATCTAACTATGTAGAAAAGCGAAAAGAGCCCGTAGATCGCGCAAATCACGCAAAACTAGTTACTTATAGATGGGGAGAGCCACACACAGACACGAACTTGACCCCTGCCACATGCACAAAGGAATGGATACCCGGTGTGGCTTATTCCAGGGATGGAAAGCGGCGAAGCCAATCAAGGTAGACGAGAATAAACCCACTCCAAGTTCTGCCCACCCAAGTGTTTATGTGTAGCTGCGGAAGCCCTATGTGTCTACCAGCGCTTGCAGGAGGTCAAGGG